>NC_045594.1:12170580-12470580 GCF_009819795.1 Aythya fuligula
TTGTTTTATGGCAAAACCGGTCTTCAGAAGGATTTGGTCTATTTTCTTCCCTTTCTCAAAACTTCCTCTGCTGTGTCACCCCACACAATGATGTCATCGATGTACTGCAGGTGTTCAGGAGCTTCCCCCTGCTCTAGCGCAGACTGGATGAGTCCATGGCAAATGGTAGGGCTGTGTTTCCACCCCCTGGGGCATTCAATTCCAGGTGTATTGAACTCCCCTCCAAGTGAAAGCAAACTGTGGCCTGCACTCTGCTGCTAGAGGGATGGAGAAAAATGCATTAGCGATATCAATTGTGGTGTATCACTTGGCTGCCTTTGATTCCAGTTCGTACTGGAGTTCTAGCATGACTGGCACTGCAGCACTCAGTGGTGGCGTGACTCAGTTGTGTGCGCGGGTCTGCTTCTCTCAGCTTGAGCTTCCTACCAGCTCCGGTGCGCCTATTTGCAGCGACTTTCTATACGAGCTTCTTTGAGCGTTTTGCTGAGTTTAGCTGAACCTATCTTCATGAGGCGATTAGTGTCCCTGTACGTGTCCTGGTCTCCATTCTGCTAGCCTGTCCCTATTCATTCCTTTTTCCCACTTCTTTATTGATGACATAACTTCATTATCTCATGTTGCATTTCCATGTTGAGGACAGGCTCCCCTCTTATACCCTTGCCCCACAGCAGTCCTTTTCAAAAACAAGTTTTCATTGGTCAAACAACTTTGCCCGGCAACAGCAAACACCCAGCAACTTCCATGCCTTAAGGGCTGGAGAATAAGCAACCTGAGATGGTATGGTGTCTCCTGAGTCGCCCTTCTTTGTTCCCTCAAAGCTCCATCAAACATTCTTGATGGCCTCGTCGTTAAGAGTCTGATGTTATCACCAACCATGGGGCTTGTCGACCCCCATGGCCACACTCCCACATCTCCCCCTTCTTTATTAATATCAACCATCTTCTTGACACGAATTACCACTCCATATATCACAGAATGGTATTATATTTATTAATAACCTCACAAGGAGGAGCGTGCACTGTAATTAATGCTAGTTGCTGTATATATGTAGATCAAATGGGACGAATTTGACTGATCTCAAAAATATTTAAGAAAAAAACAACATGGCCCTACATAGAGTTGCTCAAGATGACACTTCCTGAGGATTTAGAAACATTTGGGAGAGACTAACTTCGTGGTTACCTGAATAGAATTGACTCAAACAACTATTTGTTGATATCATAATAATGGCATTGTATATCTGTCATTCCCCGTGACATCCGAAGAAGAATATTGTACCTTAATGTTGGAAAAACTCGAGCGTGGTATGTGAAGAGGTGCAAAAGCAACAATAGAAATAAGAAAAGAAGAAGGGGAAATTGTGACAAAGTTGTGTTTTTGCAGTCGAACATGTTTTCGAAGTAGAGTGTGTTTTTGCAGTAGAAAACTAGCCTTCTGTATTCAAAGGCAGTTGTGTAGTCATAACAAAGAGAAATGCTAAGTAGATAAGTGGACAGTAGAAGGCCTCACTGTTCCAAAAAGGTGGAAGACTGAGAAAAACAGGATGAGAAGTGTGAGAACAGTAAAAAAAAAACAAAGATCACAAGTTCTCTAAACATACGAAAGAAGAAAAAAAAAGGAAAAAGGTGAAATTAAAAGGTTGATCCAAAAAAAAGTACATATATGGTATTGAGGAGCATCGAGTAGCTTGTGAACCTGTAGTACTCAGCCAATGAGGAAACAGGGGAGGTGATCAGGTGTCGGGTAATAGTGAATAAAAGGTTGTGATATGTTTACTATAACGAGCTCCTAATTGGCAGGATGCCTGCCATTGCAATCGCAAATAAAACAGCTTCAGAGAAGATCCTGTCTGAAGAAAATTATTGAGATTTTTCTCACACTGTGAAAATTAAGTGTACTATCTTCATCTTTCCCATCTTCAATACATCAGGGACAGTGTCCTGGTTTTGTCTGGGACAGAATTACTTTTCTTCATAGGGGCTGGTATGTGCCATGTTTTGGATTTAGGAGAAAAATAAGGCTGATAGCACGCTGATGTTTTAGTTGTTGCAGAGCAGTACTTGCACTAAGCCAAGGACTTTTTAGCTTCTCATACTGTCCTGCTAGCGAGGAGGCTGGGGGTGCACAAGAAGTTGGGAGGGGACAGACCCAGGACAGCTGACCCGAACTGGCCAAAGGGATAGTCCACAACATAATGACATCACACGGAACAATAAAAGCTGGGAGGGCTGACCGGGGAAGCGTCCGCTGCTTGGGACTGGGATAGGCATCTGTCAGCCAGTGGTGAGCAATTGCATTGTGCATCACTTGCTTTGTATGTATATATAGTTATTATTATTTTACCTTCCTTTTCTGTCCTATTAAACTATCTTTATTTCAACCCACGAGTTCTACTTTTTTCCTCCGATTCTCTTCCCCATCCCACCGCGAAGGGGCGGGGTGAATGAACAACTGTGTGATACTTAGCTGTTTGCCACGTTAAACCGCAACAGACAAGAAGGATAACTCCCTGATCCCGAGAGAGGCTAAGCCCATCCCCCTTCACCCTATCCTCAACCGAGCCACTCAATTGAATTATCCAGGGCAGGGGTAGAGGCTAACAAGCAGGCAGTACTAGCAAGGCAACCCCACCTCTCAAGTTACAGGTGGGCGAAAGAGGATAGAAGAGAATATAGCTGCCCTTTGTGCACAACCCCAAAAAGCCCGCGCGCCTCGACAGCCAATAGGAGGCGTGGAGCCACGCGCGCCTTTAAATAGTCGCAAGAAGCCAGCCCCACCCTCCTAGCGCTAGGGGACGACCACAAGGTGGAGTTTTCACAGACGCCATTTTTCCCCCCACAACTGAGATCGGTCTCACTCTTCTTTAGCGCTTTCTGTTGATCTCCGCCATTGTTGCTGCGTTTATTGTGGTTCCTGTCAGGCAGGTAATAATAACCTAGGCATGCCGCAGCGGTACGGGGTGAAGTGCGCCCATCTCCTCGTGATACCCAGGTCTGTGTCACTGTGGTCCACACGGAGGGTGGGGCCAAGTGGAGGCCACCCTCCACCATGACGGACAGTTGTCTTACCTAATGGGGCCGCGGAGAGTCCTCATCGATGGGGGCGGAGGGGGAGAAAGGCGACTGGGTTAGTTGTCTGCGCAGTGCTTTTGGATGTGTGTATGTTAGTGGTGAAGGCTGCTCACCTTTCAAGTACGTGGTGGGCACAGATATGCGTGACTCGTGTATGTAGCTGATGAAGGTGGGGAGGGGGTGTTCGCGCGCTAGGGGGAGGGGCGGCTGAACGGAGTGGGGCTCTGATCGCTCACCTCAACGTTGCTATGTGACGCAACGATGTGGGAGGCCTGAGTCGCCGCCGGGCCTCGGAATTTTTGTCCGTTCCTGTAAGGAGAGCGATAAGACAGTGTTGTTTGGCAGGGCAGTGGATTTGGGTAGGCCTGGGGACTGCAGCGTGAAGGAGGGAGTCGGGAGTAATGGTTCTTTAGGAAACAAGGAGTGGCTTGGACTACCTGTGAACCCACAGGGATCCACCTATCCTGAGGGAAGGGCGAGAAGGGTGATCTCTCGCTGCAGGCAGCCGCCGCGCTTCAGTGGCCTTGGCGTTAGCACAGCGGCCTAGCAGGTGCGGCTCCCGGAGCGCCTGTACGGTGGAGGCCGGCAGCACTAGCGGGTGCGCGCTAAGGCTAGCGGAGCGGCTTTGGTCTTCCTACGTCTACCTTAGGTAGCTCTGCCTGGGGCAAATTGTTGGGGATTATGGTGGACAGATGGGAAGGGGGGGAGGGCGTTCTCGGCTGCGGCCTGTACGGAAGCGACTGCAAGATCGGTTGGGGGGCGCTCTGCAGCGGGGACGGCTTCTTTCGGGTGTGATCACGGCAGTGGTGGAGCTTCTCTCGTGGCCGAACTGCTACGCTCTGTCGGCCCCGCTTGGGTTCGAGCCTCTGGGTGCCTCCTTTGTGTATCTCCCTGGGTAGAGTGGTAGAAGTCTTGTGACCACGTGGTGAGGGTTTATCGGGTTCTGGCTCCGCCTAATACTGGGTAGGCGCCATTACAGCGGCCGCCATTTCTGCTTATCCCCGCCACTGGGGAGGTGGGGTTCGGGTTGCGGGGGTTATGTGACGCTGCCTCTTCCCCCCGCCTGGGAGCAAGCTGGGTTCGTGAGTGCTCCTTGGCGGGCGGGCTGTGTGAAGGCGACCACTGGCCCGAGCAGACTGTAGAGCAGTCTGTAGAGCGCGGTTCCCTCCCGGACTACAGAAGGGAGGGGGGAGGGTCTGGCAAGGTCGTCCCTCCCGGAGGGGGTGGGATAGAGACGCACTGGCATCTTCCAGCTCTTTTCTCGTGTCTGTGGGCGATGGTGACGCCTTTCTCCTTTAGTAACCATTTTATCCTCTCGATATCTTACAAAATAAAATAAAAATAAATTTACATTAGTCAATTTCTCCAGATAGTTAACATTAAGTGTCTGGAAATACTAGCATGTGCTGGGAAGGTGGTCTTAGCCCTGGTTGGTTGTAGAAGAGCGCATGTCTGCTGTTAAACTGCACAAACAGGATAACTGTTACAAGGATGTTCTTAAGTGAAATGTATTAGTTCTTCTTTGTGGATGTGGGAGTTGAGTGTCAACTATTTGTTCAGGCCATGGAAATTTCTAGCTAAAGTCCAGAAGGGGGGAAAAATAGCATTTTTTGTTTGGCTGCATGAATGCCTTTTTAAAGAGAATATGTTGTCAAATTGTTCTGTGTGGGCTTCTGATGTGTCTCACGAGTATTCTCACGTGGACTTAACAAAAATAAATCACAAATGAAGTACCTGTTTCACAAAATCAAGAGTTTAGCTACTTTGAGATTCTTGGTGCATGCTTGCAGGGTCTTGTGCGTAACTGCAGTATTTAAAAAAAAAAAAAAAAAAAAAGTAATACTGGCAATAGCAACTGAATACTTATTGATGATTGAATACTTATTGATACTGAATACTTAATGATCTGAAAATCATTATCAGTAAATGTTATTTCTTAAAACTAGCAAATGCCTGGAAACTGAGCGAGTTCAGAATTGTTCAGTCTGAGTTTACAGACTTCAGTATTGTTTCTTCTCTTAGTGATGTGTTTGACCTTGTTATGTTTTCCTCGCTCATAGAGAAAAGCTTTGCAGCAAAAAATTCAGGCCAAACCCCTGCTTTTGGCTGTAGTGGGAATCAGAGCTGTAAGTGAACTGAGCTATGGTTGGCCTATGCTGTTTTCATAGGCTTTTGAAGCAGTAGGTTGTTGGGTTTTGATCCTGTCCAGAACGCTTGCATTTTGCTCTACGAACATATATGAAACCAGTAAGTTCTAAAAGCGGATATCTTTTTTTTGTTTTGTTTTTCCTTTTAATACAATATATGGTTTGATTTTTTTTTTACAGAATAGATGCACTATTTTTTTTTTTAATTCTACAACAGGTTTTATTTGATCATCTAAGAGTAAAAGTAATGGAGACTGAACAGCAGGAAGAGACCTTTACCAACACAGAGACAAATGGTAATTTTTTAATGGTCTGTTCACTTATTTATTTTGGAGAAAGAAAAACTTTTTAAATCTGTGTTTCCACTTACTTTGGAATGTTTTAACTGTATCAAATGTGTTTGTATCAGTAGTATTTTTGCATTTAATCTTTTAAGTATTCAATATAGCTATACATAGTTTTTGTATTATGAAAGTATAATTTTTCTTTGGGGTTTCTTTAGGCATGGTATAAGTAACTAAAAGTTATAGCTAAAGAGTTGAAAACACTTAGAGTTGGCGTGATTACTGAATATTTAGCTAAAATATTTAAAATACTGCTTTTCTATTGTTATATCAATATTTCAGTATTGGGCAAACTGTTTCTAACTTTCTTCTGTTAAAATTTTCACACTTGACAATTTTAAAATAAATACTTGGTAGTTGATGCAGTACTGCTTTAAACAAAGTGCTGTAAATTTGTCAATAAGACTGAAATTCTCATTTCAACTGTAGTTCATAGATCCAGAATGGGTCTTCAGTAATCATATGTAGGCTGATGAAGTAAAAACCTGTTTCTTTGAGTGTGTAGATGTTTGAAGTTAGAGTTGGGCTAATAGGAAAAGAATGCTTCATTAAGAATATAGTATATAAGCTTGATGTACGTACCATGGTATTGTGAGTTAGAAAGTTAAATATATATTTGTGGTGTTTCCGGACCTGTCTATAGGAAAACGTCCTGCAGAAGATATGGAAGAAGAACAGGCCTTCAAAAGATCTCGGAATACAGATGAGATGGTTGAATTACGCATCCTGCTTCAAAGCAAAGTATGTTTTTCAGTATTGCTATATATTATAGCATTGCTTAAGACAGTGGTGTCACAGTGCATTTGTGGTGTATGTTTAGTAAGAATGTGTGATTCATTTAATGTAACTTATTAGGAATATTTGTAAGTGTGCACAAATGATAGCAGAAGGTTATTGCAGTGGAATTATCTTCAATACATTTTTTTCAAGGATAAGTCTTTTTTAATCTATGGGACTTCTATTTTTCAATACTTTTTTTTATTCAAAAGAGCAATAGAAATTATAAGCCATTTTTTCTTATGCTAAAGGGAATACCATTGTTTTGAGGGGAATGACTGTTCATTAGACTTCAGAAAGCAAGTAGTTTAGAGAATGTTCAGCTAATGATTGTAAATCAACCAAATGAGGCAAGGTGAGGACTTTATCAGGATTTTAGTAATTCACTCAAACAGACTTAGTAAATCTGTATATATCAATAGGAAAAAAGATGGGAGTAATGCTTCAGGGATTGCAGTTGCTTCATTGGCTAGTGTAAATTGTGACACTGAAGTTATTTATGAATCTTCTCTAGTGTTTCCAGTCATCACAGATGTTTGCGTGGTCTGAAGTAACTCAGTGTCTTGTGTTGGTGTGGGGGAATGTCACCTTAACTCTGCATGGCATTTATGATAGTGTTCCATGCAACTTGCAAAATATTTCTGTGCTGTTAGCATTGTGTATGAACTGTTTTTTTAATAAAAAAAGACAGGTTTTGCAACTACCCTTGAATATATGCCAGTTTATTCCTGTTGATGTTGATTTCTAGCAACTGGAGGTTAACAATTGTTTCTATTGGTTTTATGTTCTTCACACCATACTTGTGTGAGCTGTCCGAGTTACGTAAATAACTATGCATTTGGAGTGTGAAAGTGAAATTTGTAAACACTTCTTATTTTTTATTTAAAAAAAAAAAAAAAACTTTGAATAAAATAGGAAAACCACTAACTTGCATAAGATGCATAAAACACCATAAGGTATCTTTTTCAGTCGTACTCTTTAACTATGAGATTATTTCAATTACAAGCTTAAGGATTTAAGCAATTCTGCTTGTGTTAAAACAATATTACTTGCAAAATTTGAATATTTTTCTTTCTGAAGTTCAGTCATCAGAGCTGTTCTCGTGCATGTACACAAACTGTCAGTATGTTTCAATTTAATTTGAATTTATCAAAAGCAAAGCAAGCCCTATCCCATGGGATAATGCAGAAATAGATGCATTGTTGTTAGTCTTTGGTTCAAAAACATACTCTATGCAGTGCTGGCATAACATAATTTCTGAAAACTACTTTTCAGAATGCTGGAGCAGTGATTGGAAAAGGTGGCAAAAATATTAAGGCACTTCGTACAGACGTGAGTATGTATGAGTTTGAATTAATTTAGCACCAATTCTTTCAGAGCACTACACTGAAAACTTGATTATTTGCATTTTTAGAAATTGAGCTCTAGTCATCGATAGGTTAATTATAAACTGTTTGAGTGTTAGAGGAAATAACAAGCTTTTTGGTTTGTATTGTCATTAAAACCCAGCTTGAGTCATGTGGGAAGAGAGGTTTACATTAAACTTTGCTTTCAGTCAGGTTTCCTCTAAGTTATGCATTTCAAGTGAATTAATCTTAATTTCCAGTTAAAGATGTTAAAACCCTTAACTTTACCTTTTCCATATGTGTGAGTAAATTGTAAAACTATGGAGAACCATTGCAGGTGTCTGGCTTAACCCAATGATAGAGGAATGCTTTAACTTCCTTGGGGAGTGGGAAAACTAATGGTCCATCTGTTCTTATTTTAACAGCTTGGATGTGAAGCACAAAAACATGAATATTAAACTTGCATGATTTAAATATGGGAATAAGATAATAAAGAAACACTTCATGCTGTTTGAAGCATTTTTAAATGGTCATGACTTATTTACCTATTCACATTTTATAGAGGGGTGATTTGTGATTAAATATGTTTAGTGTTAGTGTATTTATAAGACTTGACAATGTTTCTTGAATTCTGTTTATGCTCCTGTGTACTTAGCATAAGCTACAATTCCAACAATTTTTTTTTCAAGCAAGACTGTTCAACACAATATTTGGTAATATATCATTGCAGAATCAGTTTCAACTAAGTTCATGACTTATAGCAATGAGAATTGAGGATTAAATTGAAGTGGTCAGGCATTATACACACACTCACTAACTTTAGCAGCTGGTGTTCTTATTTCTTTGCTTTAAATAATTACATCAAATAAGTCAAGATAGCATTTCAGACCAATCTAAGTTAACTTTCCCCATTTGCCCATGGTTTTAGTAATACAGAGCTCAAGTTTTGTCTACCCTCATGAGCCAGCCTGCTACTGAAACCTTATATGTAAAAAGTAGTCAGGTAAGATAGCTCATTAAGATCCATGCTGTTAAGCTGCAGTCAGTGTAGCAATCCGTTATTGTGTTAGTCTTCAGAACAACTTAAATTTGTTTCATTAATTGAGAATAAGTATAGTTTGTATTAAATTAAAATGTATTGCTTTTCCCCCTTTTCCCTCTCCTTGTTTTTTTGGCCATATATCTCCGTTGCCCATGTACTGGATCGTCTTGCCCCTGCGTTGCCCACCATGACATTGGCCCATCCGCCCCTGAACGCCCATGTGAAAACCCTGGTTGGCTATGCCCAAAAATGTGCTCGTTGCCAAACGGGTACTATACTTGACAACTTCTGATTGAATACCCGTGCCCAATGCCAACGTCCACGAACGCCAATGACCAATGCAGTACAATGCAAGTGTTTCAGTCCCAGACAGCAGTGGCCCCGAGCGGTATGTCCCAACAGTTTATGCCTCACTGCCTGATTAGAAAGAGAGAAATGTATTTTTTTTTACTTGCCTTTTATATAATTAAATAGTATCCCCTTAGAGATGGTGTATTGTTTTTAAGTTTTGTCTTATTTTCCCCATCAAGTCTTTTTGTCACTGAACTTTTACATGAGTTGCCCACCCAAGCAATATGCTAATTTTATTTTGATGGAAGGAGCATAGTTTCAGGTGTTGCATAATCACTGCATTATAAATCAAAATGCTTCAAGAGTCTCTTGCTCTGTCTTTGTGGCCCACCTTGCTCCCCCCAATGTTGTCTGTTTATAATTACTTACGATGAAATGCTAACTCCGGTTCACTTTTCTTCAATTCTTGTTTGTTACATTTTTGTTTGTTTTGGTTTTGTCTTTTATTTGTATTTCTTTTCTTGCAGAGCCCCTTAGTAAACTAACTTCTAACTGGTCTCTCAACCTCACTCCAGATATAACATTGACCACTTGCACATCCACACCTTTTTCTACAAGAAGGTGTGCCAATTTTAACAATGTAATAGTGAGGGTAACCTAAATTAGTGGTGGTGGGGAACGTGAGCATTCACTTCTACTTTTATGTTCTGTGGGGATTTCTTGCCTGCTTAATCTGAGCCCTGCCAAAAGTTTTCACTTGCTCATTCTCACTTACTCTGAGACCTACCTACTCTTAAATTTATTATGCATATATATTGGGCATAAACCAAGATGCTTGTGTTGTAAATTTAGTGAACAGGTTTACTTTAAATGGGAAATATAATTGTATGTTCTTCTGTGTAGTCAGTCTTACTAGAGTTTTTTGTAATTATGAATATGAAACTTATATCTACTACTTGTTTTTACACCCTCTCTGTATTTTCTAACACTGGCTTCTGACAGCATCTTGAGTATAAGTGCAGATACAGAAACAATTGGAGAAATCTTGAAGAAGATTATCCCTACTTTAGAAGAGGTATGTCTCTTAGATTTGTTTCTTCTTCATATGTATAAGTTTAGATTTTAAAACAATATGATTCTAGATAATTGTGCTAGTTTTTTATGAAACTAAATTTTAAAAAGCCTTGAGAGGAGACCTGTAGCTCTCAAGCTATGTTGACTTTTGTAAGAGACTGTCCTCTTAAAAAAAATAAAAAAATAAATTGATATTTAGAACAGCCTCCTCCCCTTCAAAACACCCGTCTCCTGATTTCCGTCTCCTGATTTCCGTCTCCTGATTTCCGTCTCCTGATTTCCGTCTCCTGATTTGTTTAGCCCCTAGTTTCAAGTAGTTGTATTGTAATTTCCATCCTGCCTTGGCTTTGTAAGTGTGTTGTGCTGTTTGATATCTTAAAATTTTTATAGAAGTGTAATAAACAAAATGATGTCAAATAAGTTTTCCTCATCCACTTCTCTCATTCCGCTTTGCCTCAACATAGGTGTGATTCTATCATGGCAAATACATCCTCATGTATCTGTCATGGTATTTGTAGGGGGGAAAAAAATTATTTTCCCCTATGACTAATATTTTATTCTTTCCTTGTATGTGTCTTTGTTACAGTATCAACACTACAAAGGTAGCGACTTTGACTGTGAATTAAGACTTCTAATTCACCAAAGTCTGGCAGGAGGAATCATTGGTGTCAAGGGTGCTAAAATCAAAGAACTCAGAGAGGTACTGTTATCTATTCAGATTCTGTTTTTATTCTAAAAACAATGTAGTGTTTTATGCTCATAAACAGAAAGTGTCTTTTGTGCAGTAATTAATTCAAACATATTCAATATGTGATCTCTGTAATCCAAGATCAATCTGGGTAACTTCTGGAAATTTCTTGCAAATCATCAGAAATGAAGTAGCTGTTGGTGATAGAGCATAGGACTTCTTATCAAGCTTTTAGGCATGTTAGCAGAAGAGTAACCTTTTTTTATTTTAAAATATTCTTTATAAATATAGCATTCATCACTCCTTTCTGTAATGAACTGTTGGATAGATTATATTTATTGGTGGTGTTAGACATGCAAAATGGCTTATTGTAGATGCATCTCCACAAAAAAAAAAAAAATGTTTGAGTACTATTATAAAAGGACAGTATGAGGTGTGGTTTATTTTAAGTTCTACTTCCTTGAAGACTACTGTTTCCTTTGTGAAGGACCATACCTTGTGAAGGAATGGGATTTTGTTCTAAAAAGCTAGTGGTCCCTATGAACCTAGAGAATTGCCTTTTGTCCTTTCCTGGCATTGTGTCAAAGGCAATTCCAGGTCAGTTCAAGAGTAAGCTGCTATCTGTTTGTGTGGATTGAAGGACAGCAAGATAACTAGGCATAATCCTGGCAACAACACTGTCTGGTGTCCAAAGCATGTTTTT
This sequence comes from Aythya fuligula, assembly GCF_009819795.1. Taxonomy (NCBI): domain Eukaryota; kingdom Metazoa; phylum Chordata; class Aves; order Anseriformes; family Anatidae; genus Aythya; species Aythya fuligula. The sequence continues at coordinate 12,182,064 of NC_045594.1, forward strand.
TTTATGATGGTGGTTATAACCTGTAAGCTTACGATAGATCACAGAATTGTCTAGGTTGGAAGAGACCTCAAGATTGAGTCCAACCTCTGACCTAACACTAACAAGTCCTCCACTAAACCATATCCCTAAGCTCTACATCTAAATGTCTTTTAAAGACTTCCAGGGATGGTGACTCCACCACTTCCCTGGGCAGCCCGTTCCAATGCCTCACAACCCTCTTGGTAAAGAAGTTCTTCCTAACATCCAATCTAAAACTCCCCTGGCACAACTTTAGCCCATTCCCCCTCGTCCTGTCACCAGGCACATGGGAGAACAGACCAACCCCCACCTTGCTACAGCCTCCTTTAAGGTACCTATAGAGAGCAATAAGGTCGCCCCTGAGCCTCCTCTTCTCCAGGCTGAACAAGCCCAGCTCCCTCAGTTGCTCCTCGTAGGACTTGTTCTCCAGACCCCTCACCAGCTTCGTCGCCCTTCTCTGGACTCTTTTGAGCACCTCCATGTCCTTCTTGTAGTGAGGGGCTTTATCCTTAGGGAGGATATATAGTCCTTTTGCTAATAGTCAATTAAATGACTGTGGATGAGCTATAATTGGAGGATTTAAACTGCTTTCCTCTTCACTAGAATTTCATACAAAGTGATGTCATTGTAGGTCTTAAAAAAAAAAAAAAAAAAGTCATAGAAGGGCTTGGGTTGGAAGGGGCCTTAAAGACTATGTAACTCCAACCCCCCTGCCACAGAGAGGGATGCCACTCACTAGATCAGGCTGGCTGAGGGCCCCATCCAGCCTAGTCTTAAACACCTCTAGGAATGGGGCATCCACTACTTCTCTGGGCAACCTGTTTCAGTGCCTCACTACCACTACAGTGAAGAATTTCCTCCTGTCTCTTATCTACCTGAGTAAAGAGTCCTCCATCTTTTTTATAAGATCCCTTTAAGTATTGAAAGACTGCAATGAGAGGTCTCCCTGAAGCTGCCTCTTCCAGGCTGAACCTCTCCAGCTATCAACCCAAAGATTAATATTCTAAGATTATATTTGTTTTAAGAATCATAGAATCATAGAATATCCTGAGTTGGAAGGGACCCTTAAGGATCATCAAGTCCAACTCTTGACACCGCACAGGTCTACCCAAAAGTTCAGACCATGTGACTAAGTGCACAGTCCAATCTCTTCTTAAATTCAGACAGGCTCGGTGCAGTGACCACTTCCCTGGGGAGCCTGTTCCAGTGTGCAACCACCCTCTCTGTGAAGAACCCCCTCCTGATGTCAAGCCTAAATTTCCCCTGCCTCAGCTTAACCCTGTTCCCGCGGGTCCTGTCACTGGTGTTAATGGAGAAAAGGTCTCCTGCCTCTCGACATCCCCTTACGAGGAAGTTGTAGACTGTGATGAGGTCTCCCCTCAGCCTCCTCTTCTCCAGGCTGAACAGGCCCAGTGACCTCAGCCGTTCTTCGTACGTCTTCCCCTCCAGGCCTTTCACCATCTTCGTAGCCCTTGGAACTTGGAAGCAAGCATGCACTTCATTACTGGGAGTTTAATATTCTAGTTTGAGTCTTTCTTTAAAACTGTTTTAGTGTCTTACCCATTTTTTTCAATATTTTCATAAAATTGTTCAAAGCGCTTCCATTTGAAGATTTTTTTTCTTGTCTTCAACAGAATACTCAGACCACCATTAAGCTCTTCCAAGAGTGTTGTCCTCATTCCACTGATAGAGTGGTGCTTATTGGTGGAAAACCTGATAGAGTTGTGGAATGTATCAAGATTATCTTGGATCTTATTTCTGAGGTGATGTCTTCTTTTATTCTTACACTGGTATTCATGAAAGTTAGGATGGAGAATTGTATCTTCCGAATTAATTTTGAATTCAGTAACTTTTCTTCATTAGTAAAAGTGTTGGACTATTTGCACAGTTGGAAATTATTCCTGATTTTTAGACTGGGGTGTATCTTATGGGAAAAAGAAGCAATTTTGATAACAATGGACTATTTGTCATGATTTGCATATTATTAAAAGAAATTTTAAATTGGGGAGGAAGGGAAACAAATGTATGTGCTACCTATCATTAACAGCAATTTCTCTGCCTTTCTCTTCAGCACTGTGCAATCAACAATACATTCAGAATATATAAATGTAACAGTCAGTGCTAACTGGTATGTGTGTTTGTCTTAGTCTCCAATTAAAGGACGGGCCCAGCCTTATGATCCCAATTTCTATGATGAAACATATGACTATGGTGGCTTCACAATGATGTTTGATGATAGAAGGGGGCGTCCAGTAGGCTTTCCAGTGCGTGGAAGAGGAGGCTTTGATCGAATGCCTCCTGGTCGTGGTGGACGACCTATGCCTCCATCAAGAAGAGATTATGATGATATGAGCCCTCGCAGAGGACCTCCACCACCTCCACCAGGTCGTGGTGGCAGAGGTGGCAGCAGAGCTCGTAATCTTCCTCTTCCTCCTCCACCACCTCCTCGTGGCGGGTGAGTTGTATAAATACATTCTTTAAAAAAAAAAAAAAAAAAAAAAAAAAAAACAAACACATAATTCAGCAAAATGTACTCAACCTGAGTTTAATGTTTCCAGGAATTGTTTCAGACTTCCATGTTGGCAATGATTATGCAGGATTTAGTATATTGCACCAGAATTTCTTTTATTTATTAATTTATTAAGTATTTGGATTGAATTATTTTTGTAATAGAGCAGTCTATCAGGACTGTAGTTGGTATTTCTATAACTTTAGTTTGTCATTTGGAACTTGGCTAAAGCAGTGAAACTGAGTTGTGTGCAAATCATGAAAATGAAAAATTTGAAAACATATAAACTAGTTTTTAACATGAGTTACATGCTTCTGCTTTTCTCATTTTAGAGATCTTATGCCTTATGACAGAAGGGGTAGACCTGGAGACCGTTATGATGGAATGGTAGGAGTTTAAAGTTAATATTGTTTTGTGAAGTGTAAATAGTTAACGCTATCTGAAGAAACTGTTCTTGAATCCATAAATGTAAGTGTGGAGCTGTGAGAAACAATCTGTAGCCAATAACACAGGCTCAGGTGAGGATCTCGGTGAAGTAATATTTTTATTCATGATTGCAATGGTGGGTGTCCTGCAAGCACGAGCGCGCAGCAGAAGTATATTGTAACCCTATATCCCCTATTAACCAATGTTTGATTCCTCCCATTTCCTCATTGGCTGAGTACTATAGTTACGCAACCTGCCTGACACTTGTTACTATGCCCTGTATTATATACAGCTCTATTTGACCAATCTTTAGTTTTATTTAGAACTGGAGGGGCCTGTGATTTCATAGCTTCTTGTTCTGCTGAATCTGCAACTGCTTGTCTCACTTTTCTTAGCTATCTTTTTTTTTTTTTTTTTTTTTGGGAGGGGGGGGGTACACGGACGGACGGACAGTGGGATCTTCTACTGTCCCCTTATCTGCTTAACATATTCCCCACTGTTATGCCTGTACAATCACTTTTGAATATGCAAGGTTAGTGCAATTTTCCCCTGCAAAAAACGCAACTTGAATTCTTACAGGGCATGCATACTTCTGAAATTTTGTTATTAATTAAATGTTTTGTTTATACAAATGGTTCCTCCAGAATAAGTTTTGGGGAGTAAGGGGTATCTCATGTGATCTGCTGTGTGCATTTTCCTACCTATTGTTAACAGTGGTATAGGAAGTCAGTAGAGCACAGTCCCTGCAGGTTTTATTATGCTAACCTTTTAGATTTTTTTTATTGGGATGTCAGAAATAGGAATTGTAGGCTGTAATTCAGAACAGGAAATGTCAGAAAAATGTTCTTAATGTTTGTATAAACCAGACTTTTTTTTTTTTTAACAGATTTTAATATGTCTGTTGGGAAATATAAATAATACTTATAAAGGGTTCTAGTTGGTCTGGCAGATAATTGCTTTTTCAAATCATTTTGTCTACTTGCTAATTTCTATATCGGGGGAAAAAATCTAGTGTAATTTCAAATGCTTGGGAGCCAGGAGTACTGCTAAGTTGAATTTTAAATCAAGTTGGATATGTTTGGCACCTTCTTAAGATAAGTTTCTTATTTAGATGAAGAAAAAAATAAAAATGAATGGAAGAGAGCCTATTTCATGTCTCCTCTCCACTCCTGTCTAAAGGTGCTTTTTAAGCATTGCCTCCTTCTGGGAGGAAGAGGCAGTTACTTCCAGTTTGTATTACTGGAAGTATGTATTACAAGAATGTCAAAATTGGGGCACCAGAAGCCTATCAAAAGTATTTCTCAGCACTTAGAATAGTTCAGTTGGAAGGGACTGTCAGATCATCTAGTCCAACTGACTGACCTCTTCAGGGCTAGTGAAAAGTTAAAAGCATGTTATTGAATGCATTGTCCAAATGTTTCTTGAACACTGATAAGAATGGGGCATCAACCACTTCTAGTGTTTGACCACCCTCAAATAAGGTGGGTAAGCATATATAAAGTCATTTAATCCCTCCCCCAGTCACTTGCTAACTTTTTTTCCTAAATTATTTCCTAATTCCTAAAGTATTTTTAAATTGGAGTTAATTGAGAAGTAAATCAGAATGTTTTTCTTTAAAAGTGATCTATATGTTCAGAAATCTAATCTGGTTTTGCTCACTCAAATGATTACTACTTGATTTTTATTTTTCAAAACACTTCAGATATGTATTACATCCATATGTTTGTGTAAGCGTTTCAATAAAGGTACATATGCTTACAAAAAAACATGGAGGTATGTCATGTTTAAGAGATTTGACATTAAGGAACATATGGAAAAATTGGTGAAGAGGTTGACAGTCCTCATTTATCCATATAAATATCAGAAGAAACTAATGGCATTTCACTTTTTTTCTGGGCCAATTCTTTAAAAGTATGAGAAAGTTAAGAATTTGCCATTCATTAAAATTGTCATCTAAATGACAATACATATGCAAAAGTAAATTCTTGTTAATGCTATTTTCTGTCTTATCCAGCCAGTGTTTCATCTGGTTCCTATTTCATTTCTATTGGTTAAAAGTAATAGCTAGCACAAATGAGTCTATAGAGAAGAAAATTGTGTAACATAGCAATACATGTGTGTGCATATATACATGTATGTTGTGTATATATACAATTACACATGTTATGTGTAATTGTTATGTGTATGACATACTGCACCTAATACTTGCACAAATGTTTATATTTTAATCTGCTGTTCATTTAAACTGAATTCTATACACTTTCATAATTTTGCTGATTTCTATTTTTTCAGCTTTTGTTGAATTCTCACATATAAATGCTATATATATCACTAATTGGTGATTACATTTCTTTAGGTTAGGTAGCAGTAGATTGTTAGTTTAGTTAGTGGCTATATGAGATATCTGGAAATGAATTAAAATATTAGAAGCCATGTCCTTCCTACTTGACCTGCTATTGGCATAGTTATATCAATGACAGTTAATTGTTTTAGTCTTAAATGCTTTTTTAATGCATGAGATGAATAGAAGGTTTTGGTATTTGAGAGTAACATCTTTTAGTATATAGTACAGCTATAACACTCAAGTGTTTTTAAAGCAAACAAAAAAATGTTCAAAGTAGTCTTACTCTCCCCTTTGCTCTTTTGTAAGAGCAAAATCTGTTTACACCACAAAAACAGGGAAGAAACAAGTGTGACCAGTTACAGTTCCCTTTTAGCGAAAGAAAAACTGAGTGAGTCTTGTAACTGGTCTGTATCATGTATTTTTGAATCTTTGTAGTAAAGTGGTTAATAAAAATGTTTCTCTATCAGTATGTATGTATTTGCTTGTGAAGTTACTTGTAAGCCTCTGTGACATGGACTTAATTTGGAATAATTTATTCTTTTCCTTCTGTCTGGAAGATGATGCAGTGTCATGTGGATGCCTGTGAGGACATGCAGCCACCAGAGCTGGTGAGTGCATTTGTGCTTTTGACTGATAGTTGATTTTTTGAGAAAACCAATTAAAGTGGTTAAGTGATAACTACAGTTTCTTGTATGAATGTAGTCAGTGGCAGCTTGCTCATATTGAAAATCTCTAAAGCTGTCTTTCTAACAGGTTATTGGCAGTTCTTAACAATTTGTTCTGTACAGTCAGTGTTCCATGATAGAAGTGTGCAGCAGCACAGCTAAAAGAACTTTTCTATTGTGTTGCTGCTTTGTACCCTATTTTAGTGTTTTAAGTTCTAGCTTTCGCTGTAACTCGTGCTTTTCAACACCCTGTAGATGCATGTATTTAGGGATATGTGTTGTGTTAACTTTTTTTTTTTTTTTTTTTTTTTTCAAACAAGGAATAGTTCTTTGTTTATAGTTGTGGATAAACTATTAGGCATTATCAAATGTAATATTTTAAAATGTATGGAGAGATTTGTGTTTATCAAACAACTTCTTGCTCTCAGGGGTTTTAGAAAGGAGAGTTCAAAAAGGGGGACAGTAAGTGTTTATGCTGTCTAGAAGATGGTGCTGTCAAATATTAAACGTTAGTTCCTAGCTTACATAAACACTGCAGATAGCAAATGAATTTGACAGATGAGCAATTCTGTTCTGTAGTCTGAAGAGGAAAGGAGAGGCAGAAAGGATTATTCAATAAAACATCTTAACCCAAAGAAAGGGGTTCCCTGTGTAAAATATCAGCAGAAATGGGGGTGGTGGGGAGAGAAATATGCAGTTCTGATCAGCCTCAGAAACGTGTCCTTCATTCTGTTCTTCATTTTTTTCTATTTTGCATTCCCCTACAAGCTCTATTATGCTTTATTATGATTTGTATTGCTAAGCAACATGATTAGACAACGTGAGTTGCTTAGAAACAGTTCTTCAGATGAACAGTTTTTTTTTTCTGAATACTTACACTTTTGATGTAGCTCCAAAAAAGGTAGTAAGTAAGGGAAAAAAAAAACAACACCCAAACAAAGTTAAGTTGTAATGCAAGAACTCTTTCTAAACAAATAATTCACACAAGTTTCCTACATTTCTGTAGTTCAGTGATATAAGTTGAATTCTAGAGAAGCATGCATATCTGTACTCTGCTTTTACAGAAAGATATTAAAATAGGTTTATGCATTTAGAAAGCATTTGGTCAAATAAGCATTTGATATCAAGTACCAGTCTACAAATCCTCAAAAATAAAAGCAGTCAGGAGTGCTGCATTGCAATGATTTGGATTTGGTATATAGTAGTTTTAGCAGAACAGAAGTAGTTAGTGTCATGGCTGTCCCTTCTAATAAACAAAAGATTGTAGCATAGTTTTAATGGAAGGACCAATTATAAAGCTATTTTAGAGTTGACTTGTTTTTTTTTCTTCAAGATGTAGATGGAATAGGAGGGTTGACAGTTATCAGGTAAACTTGTCACAAATGGATACTTTCTCCTGAGATCCTTAGCTGACAGGATAAGCTTAAGATGTTCTCATGAGATAGTCTTCTCTCTTCACCACACCCCCCCTTTTGTTACTGGTCTGCCCTCTTCCCCAGTTTGTCTTCAGTGATATTTAGATTTAAGATGTAGGTTAGGATTTTTGCATAAAATAGGCTCGAAGTTAACAGTATAAAACTTGAGATGAAAGCATGTTATTGAAGTATGGTTATTTGCTATTTAAGGGTTTGCTTTTTTTTTTTTTTTTTAACAGTTTGAGGGTGGCTCTGGATATGGTAAGTTTTTATAGAGAACTTTAACATGCACTTCATTATTTAGTCAGTAAAAGGCTTGATGCATTTGTTTAAATTAGACTACTCTTACGCAGGGGGCCGTGGTTCATATGGAGATCTTGGTGGACCCATCATCACAACACAAGTAACAATTCCTAAAGATGTGAGTGAAGTTGACTTGCTTTCCACTTGTGTCTGTTTTTTTAAGTCACAGCCTTTTCTCAGACTGTAAGTCAGTCAAGTATTTGGGATCCTTGATGAGTACTACTTAATATAAAGTAACTTCCTAAATCACCAAAAGTCTATTCTTTAAGGATGTTTTATTTTATCTTCACTTCAGAGATGCACTGAACTATTTTGTCTTCTGGATAGCCAGTAATAGAGAGTCTACATAACTTGTTTTTGCAAACAGGTATCTGGTTCTTCCAATTTTCTCACCTGTGTTTATATAATAAATCTTGCAGAGGATGTTCTCAGGCTGTTTAAAAAAAAAAAAAAAGTAAGCTTCCATTGCAACTCTTAAAACTAAATTGATGGAAGCTTTTCAAATAATAGTACTGTGTTTTTGCAGAGAAATTTAGACCAATAAATGAATGCTTTTTGTCTCCTAGTTGGCAGGATCTATTATTGGAAAGGGAGGCCAGAGAATCAAACAAATACGTCATGAGTCAGGAGCTTCAATCAAAATTGATGAACCACTAGAAGGCTCAGAAGATCGAATAATAACTATTACAGGAACACAGGACCAGATACAAAATGCACAGTATTTGTTGCAAAACAGGCAAGTTGAAGCTTAATGCTGTCCTTATTGTCAATTTCATGACAACTTCCTACTACTCTAAAGCTCTTCTGTGCTATAGTTTTTGGAAGGGCAGGATTTAAATAACTATCGGATTTTTCTAGTGGTAGTTCTGCCTTTCTTTTCTGTTCTTCTAACTAAAATGATTAAAAATTCCTTAACCAAGCACTCCATTAATTTCTCTGGTGGAAATTGCTGCAAAAAAAAAAAAAGCCTACTTGTAATAAATTGTATACAACCTGTAGAAAACACAGAAGGCTTCAGTGGACATTGGTCTAGTTCTGTGTGGAAGACTAGTGATTTTGTTGTTTTTAGATAACTAAATTGACAACAAATCACAGTCTGCCATATGGCACAGACTATACCTCTACAGGACAAGTTAAAATTAATTGGTGCTGTTATGCAGCGTTTCACACCTTACTAGCATTATTTTGTCTTCTCTGATAAATATTAACAGCTTCAGGTTTAATTTGCTTAATTTTGCTTTATTAACATATTGGTTATCATAGCATTTGTTAATGTTCAACTTGAATGTTTGGCTTTAGATTATTAGTATTTAAATGTTTAATCATAGACCTATAATTATTAGTCATTAATCTTATTAAATTGTTTACTTCAAAATGCATTACAAGTTTGTAGTTTAATCTTTAAGAATATCATTGTGAATATCAATGCAAGATGTATGGTCCATCATTCTAATTCGTGCTTTTTTCTTTTTCTTTTATAGTGTGAAGCAGTATGCAGATGTTGAAGGATTCTAATGCAAGATTATTTTTTCTTTTTTATAGTGTGAAGCAGTATTCTGGAAAGTTTTTCTAAGACTATTGAAGAACTGAAGGAGTCCTGCACCTTTTTTAATTTTTTTTTAATACCTGCTTCTGTTTAAAAAGCCAACATTCCTCTGCTTCATAGGTGTTCTGCATTTGAGGTGTAATGAAATCTGCTGTTCACCAAACATGTTTTAGTTCCTTGCAAATATTTGGGGGGAGGGAAAGGGCACATGAGATTAACTTTGAAATTTTGAAACAGTAGCAGACTGGATTTTTTTGTTCATTGCTGGTGGTAAAATGTAATGTTACAGAAAAGAACTGTTGTGAATGCCCTGCTTTATGTAGACTTCTTTGTTGTTTTGGTTGTTTTTGAAGGGGGGAAGAAGACTGGTAGTCAACATGTCCCTGGCATACTTTTGAGAGCAGTGTGCAGAATGTAATGCTCTTTTGTAAGAAATGTTTTTTAAATAAACTTAGTGAACCTATTCTTGGTGGACATTTTTATGTACATAATGTAACACCTAAAATGGATGTACTCTTCCACTCACCCCCCAGAGAATGCGTAAATAGTAGTTGCTCTTAAGCTTTTTCTTCTGCTTCTTTTATATATAGAGTTGCATGTTTTTGTTTTATTCAGATTAAAGAAACTGAAAACAGTGGTTCATCTTTATTATTTGGGAAAAAGTGCAAAAATATTCCTGCAGGCATTGTGTAAAATCTGCCTTTTGAGTGTTTAGCCCTGTGTACAGTACATATTTTAAAATATGTTGGTGACAATATAAGTTTGTGATGCCACTGAGTTAAGTGGGTTAAATACATCTGGTTCTAGACAGTTTTCTTAATGCAAATAAGTGTTAGAAATGGTGGTTGGTGTACCATTAATGAATGAATCATAGTTGTTTTCAGAACTTTCATCTGTGTGAGGTGTAGAAACTCTTACGAATTGGCAGTATCTAACTTTTTCATTGTTTACAGAACTTGTTTGGTTTCTCTGTTGTATGTTAAATTCCATAGGAAGTACTTGTGAGGAATTTAAAAAAAAAAAAAAAAAACACCTGGGTATTTAATGTAATATCTTGACATTTTTATTTATAGCTTACAAGTTTTGGTTTCACTTCCTAAATAAAAACAATTTAAAAAATGCAAAAGAACTTGGTAAATACGGAAGGGGGTATGTGGTTCTAGAACTTCTTTTTGAACTATGTGGGGTAACTGCTGTGATAACAAGGAGCTACACTTAACATTTAATGGGAAAGAGCAAGGAGGTAAGAGGTGACCTTAGCAGAGCTCTAATCAATCATTTAAAAAAAAAAAAAAATACACTCCTTTTGTGTAGGGGATTGAGTGTGATAGATCTTCCAGTAAATATGCGTGTAGAATTGACATTTCCATTGAAAAGGATGAACGTAAGTTATATGGAGAAATCAACCTAAGAAAAAGGTGTCAGGTAATGTAAATGACCTGAGGTGCAGGATTTTTTTATGTACTTTAAAATTGTTTACGTGCAGGTTGTTGGTGTGTTTATTTTAAATAGATTGGAGGGAGGGAAGCTGCATGGGTGTCAACATACTGTGTTTTTTCTTTTTAATGATTGGCATCTTTTGAGAAGCTAGCTTAGTCTAATGAAGTTGAGCGCTGCTCTAGCTTCAGTAGGTATTCTTAAGGTTTCATTTGAACCGAACGTGTATGATTTGAGATGAGCTTAAGGGTTTCCTGCTGTAAAAGGACCTGTAAGTTTTGGGTTCTTTTTATAACTGGAGCTTGTTGGAGGGGCCTTATTTCTCTGCTTTCCTCCCTGCCTGTTTCCCTTGCTAACCTGATTATGAAAACTAACATGATGGTAAAAAGCTGCCTTTCTCCTGAGGAGTATTGTGCTAGAGTTCTGGGAGGGAGGAGTGTGGGGGAGTACTCATAGTACTTACACTTGTACTTCAAAAATAGTTCAGCAATACAGATTTAGGAAAAAAAAAAAAAACTGCAGCCATTTATAGAGGCCTTCTTTAAATGCTGACTTCTGCATAGAAACTGCTGGCTTAAAAATGTAGCACTCACAGCATGGGTTCTGCAGCAGCTTTCACTGCTAGGTGTTTCTGTATATTATGTCTGAAATAAAGGTATCTGGAAATCATGATTTTTCTTTTTGGTTGCTTGGTGCATGATACGGGTGTCATGTTTAAGGGGAATTAGAGTTCAGCATTTGCCTGTTTCAGAGCCCTGCTAAGGGCTTTTGCTGAGACAGTCTCACAAAGTTGAAAGTATTTAATAAGGTGACGTAACAGATTAGGAATTGCCATTAATGAATAAACTACTGCAATAACACTAATATACGATGATAGCGCTAGCAAAAATCTATCCAGAGTATTCTTCACCAAAGGTTGAGGGTGCAGAACTTACTAAGAAGGTGTCCCTGTCTTGGTGGAGGAGAACAGGCACAGCCTCTTCTAGGTGTTTTCAATCTCCCCTCCCCTGCTCTTTTTTTTTTTTTTTTTTGCTTGCTCTAACTTCACTAGACCTTTTTCTTCTCCTTTAAGTTTACACTAACTCCTTGCACTTGAATATCCTAACCTTACCTGTTGTTCACTCCCTGGGGTGACATTTAGCATAATAAAAAGTTGTGTACTATAGCCATATGTGTTTAGCATGTACTTCATTCAGGGGTGTGAAATAAAATATTAATTTTACACATAATGAAGCAAAAGGGTACACTTGGGCACTTTAGCATTCAAGATTATGTTCTGCCACCAAACCAGGGTTGACAAGGGAAGACCAACTGATGTCATCTACCTGGACTTCTGTAAGGTCTTGGACACAGTCCCACATGACATCCAGATCTCCACATGGAAGAGAAATGGATTTGATAGGTGGAGCACTCAGTGGATAAGAAACTGGCTTGAAGGTCACACCCCAGAGGGATGGTCAATGGTTGGTTCTATGTCCAGGTGGAGGATGGTGATGTGGTGTATCTCAGGGGTCTCTCCTGATGAGACTGGTACTGTTTAATATCTTCATCAATGACATAGGGGGATTGAGTGCAGCTTCAGTGAATTTGCAGGTGCCATGAAGCTGAGTGGTGTGGTTGATCCTCCTCCCAAACACCGGCTATGTGCATTGAGGCCCTGCTTCAAGGACGTGGTCAATCGTTGCTCATTTGTGGGAAGTAGAGAGTAATTTCTTTCCTCTGCACTTCCATATAGCCTTCATTTGTTTTATTTGTTTGTTTTCCTCCCTTTTTTTTAATTTTCCCTTTCCCCCTCCCTTTCCCCCTTTCCCTTTTTATTTCCCTTTAGTTAAATTGTTTAGTTCATAATAATCTGTATTTAATTATTATTTCCCTTTAATTAAATTATCCTTATCTCAACCCATGAGTTGTTCTTTGCTTTACTTCTCCCCCTCCTCATCTAGAGGGGGAGTGAGAGAGCGGTTGTGGGGTTTAGCTGCCCAGCACGGTAGAACCACCACAGTCCTTTTTGGCACCTAACGTGGGGCTCAAAGGGTTGAGATAACAATAGAATTGATTAAAACGCGTACAACTAACACATTTGCTTGCTAGTAACCATGTCCATTGTCCTGTTAATAATAGCTTTGTTCATATGTCATGCAATCCGTGTCATATTCTCCTTTCTCCTATATATCCGATCCGACGAACAATCTGTTCGTTTTTTTTAATTCGCTGTGCTGCCAAGCACTGACCTTGAGTTTAATCTGGAATTCAGGCTCTGCGCTGTTATCATTTGGGTCTCATGGAAACTATCTTTTAGAGAATATTCAGAACTACACTGCCTTCTTTTCCTCATCTTGATACCAGTTTATTAATAATATCAGGAATGGTACCTTTTCCTTCTTTCACAGTGGGCTAATTACAACAGTTTGGGAGTATTTTGAAGATCCATGTGTAACCCATGTATTGCTATTTCTAATTCTGAATAACAGGTTTCATCTTCTCTCTAAGATTAGTCGTTTGTTTAGAAAGCTTACTTGGGAATCTGTCTCAAAACAGTCTTGTGGTGAGTGGCAAGGTGTGTGGGATGATGTTGGCAGATACCTGTCACGGGTGTCTCCTCCAATAGTTTTGAACTTCACCCCTGAGCAAGTGCTAAATCCTAAAAACTTGGTAGAATGTTTGAGAGTTGTATGTCCTGACCCTGATAATTCCAGAGAACGACAGCTTGCAGCATTGTGCTGGGTCCTGGCTTACTCCTATCAAACACTGTTTAACATCATCCAGCAACTTGAAGAGAGGGAGGAAGCCTCTGAGTCTGATGACCAGGGAACACATGCTGTGGCTGACCCAGAGGACCAACTGACCATGGTATCAGTCGCCCCCATAGTCAAGTCAAAACAATGGAAACAGAAGTCAGCTTGTTTAGTAAGGGAAGAAGCCTCTCCTAAGAAGGAGGGAGAAGGGGAAAAGGCAGGCACCTCTAAAGCAGAGCCATCACAAAAACAGCAGGAAGAAGAGATGGAAATCGTAAAGGAATCAGAAACCACTCGATCCCTATCCCTGAGTGAGTTGTGAGAAATACAAAAGGATTATGGTCGACGCCCAGGTGAACACATCCTCACCTGGCTGCTTCGATGCTGGGATGCTGGGGCCAAAGGCCAACAAATAGAAGGCAATGAAGCCAAGCAGCTGGGATCCCTCTCTAGAGAAAGGGTAATCGACAAAGTAATTGGGAGAGGAGCACAGGCCCTCAGCCTCTGGAGGCGACTCCTGGCAGCTGTGAAAGAAAGAACAGAAGAGGTAACCCGTGCTGAAGAGGCATCACCATACAATGAGTTGCCAGAAGACAGAAAGCTGTATGTGTTGTTTACTGATGGATCCTGCCATGTGGTAGGGAGCCATCGGAAATGGAAAGCTGCCTTGTGGAGTCCCACATGACTAGTTGTGGAGGCCATGGACGGTGAAGACAAGTCAAGTCAGTATGCAAAAGTAAAAGCCATACAACTAGCCCTAGAGATCGCTGAAAGAGAAAAATGGCCAGTATTGTATCTTTACACTGACTCATGGATGGTGGCAAATGCTCTGTGGGGGTGGCTGCAGCAATGGAAATAGAGCAACTGGCAGCGCAGAGGTAAACCTATCTGGGCTGCTACCCTGTGGCAAGATATTGCTGCCCGGGTAGAAAACCTGGATGTTAAAGTACGTCATGTAGATGCTCACATGCCCAAGAGTTGCGCTACTGAAGAACATCAGAACAATGAAGAGGTGGATTGAGCTTCGAAAATTGAAGTGGCTCAGGTGGACCTAGACTGGGAACGTAAGGGTGAGCTGTTTGTAGCTCGATGGGCCCATGCAACATCAGGACATCTGGGGAGGGATGCCACATACAGATGGGCTCGTGATCGAGGGGTGGACTTGACCATTGAGGCCATCACACAGGTTACCCATGAGTGTGAGACCTGTGCTGCAATCAAGAAAGCCATGAAGGTAAAAATCTCCCTGGAACAGGGGGAGATGGCTAGGGTTTCAATATGGTGAGGCCTGGCAAATTGACTATATCGGACCACTCCCAAAAACTCGCCAAGGCAAACGGTACATACTCACCATGGTAGAAGCAACTACTGGGTGGCTGGAAACATACCCTGTAAACCATGCCACGGCCCGAAACACTATCTTGGGCCTGGAAAGACAAGTATTGTGGCGTCATGGTACACCAGAGAGAATTGAGTCTGACAATGGGAGTCATTTCCGAAACAATTTGGTCACTTCCTGGGCCAAGAGACATGCTACTGAGTGGGTGTATCACATCCCTTATCACCCACAAGCCTCTGGGAAGGTTGAGAGGTACAATGGACTGTTAAAGACTATGTTAGGAGCATTAGGTGCTGGGACATGGAAACAATGGGACACAAATCTACCAGAAGCCACTTGGCTAGTTAACAATAGGGGGTCTGACAGCCGTGCTGGTCCTGCCAAAATAAAACCCCTACACACTGTGAAAGGAGCTAAAGTTCCCGTAGTGCATGTAGGAAGGTGGATGGGGAAGGCAGTGTGGGTTGCTCCTACCTCGGGAAAAGGCAAACCCACTCGTGGGATTGTCTTTGCCCAAGGACCAGGGTATACCTGGTGGGTCATGCAAAAGAATGGGGATATCAAGTGTGTGCCTCAAGGAGATTTGACCTTGAGAGAAAACTAATCTGAAATCTAGCTGACCAGCAATGGCACAGCATTGGGCCTTTCTCTAACCCTCCTAGGGGGTGGGCAAAAAGTGAGAAGAGAAACATCACCAGGGTAGCTGACCTAAACCAACCAAAGGGATATTCCATACCATGTAATGTCACACTCAGCAATAAAAGGTGGAAATAGGAAGAAGATCAATTAAATTATCCTTATCTCAACCCGTGAGTTGTTCTTTGCTTTACTTCTCCCCCTCCTCATATAAAGAGGGGGAGTGAGAGAGCGGTTGTGGGGTTTAGCTGCCCATCACAGTAAAACCACCACAACACCCTATTCATTTGAATGCTTTGTTAAAAGCATTGAGTGATATTCTCTAACTTCAGACACATGGGGAGCTCGTGTGTCTTGCTAGCTTTTCCTGAGTTTCTCCTAATAATTGTTTTAGCACTGCAGTTATAAGACTATGCAGTTGCCACCTCATTAATCCTTTATCTAAGCATTTTTTTCCAAACACAACTGAACTAGTCAAACACACTGTCTGGAGGATTTTTGCCTTTAGTATTTCTTGAATGGAATCAAGGGTGAATGGTATTGTTGCTAGGCGTTATAAATGAAGTCTCAACTCAATCTGAGTTTTGTAATATTTATACTTATAAAAGGTGTAAATGTATAAAAGGCAAGTAAACAGCGCTGGGTGTGTGGGGAGTCTACGCTACACCAACATGCACACACGAACATCAAACATTCTAAATATATAGAGCATCGCTTTTACATACTAAACCCAAGTATGCCTATACATACGTACAATCAGGAAAGGTAACAAACCTCTAAGTTCCATGACTTAACAGTCTCCATTTTCCATTCCTTTTCTTAATTACATAACAATCTCCATTTTCCATTCCCTTTGAACAATATGTCTTGCTTTAAGTTGTCAAGCAACTTGGTCTTTGGGTCTTATGTATCCTGTTCTTCCCAGATCGAAGAAAAGCATATCCATCTCCTTTTCAAGGCCCATAAGCCTGGGTCAAAAGGCATGTCCAGGTCAGCAGGGGGCGTAACAGCAAAAGCCTTCGATGGCTGTAGCAGCAGAGAGGCCCATGGTGTAGCAGTCGGATCAGTAAAGGAGCCTGCAGCTCCCTCACTATCTGGCAAGCCACACGATTGTGACTGTGGCTCCACATGGCTCTTTAAGGCCTCAGAGATTGCTCACCAGGTGCCGAGCAATCCTACTGCAACCTTGTCATTTTTAGTTGCAGAGTCCCACACCTTGACCTCAATTTGGTCCCATGTTTCAGGATCATAAACTGTCCAATTGTTAAGAAGGAGAATAACCTGTAAGGTTACCAGGACAGTCTTTGTTCCTAAGGACGTATGATTCCCCATAATGCGCAACTGCTTACCAGCGAGGGACAGCTGTGTGCGTGGGTCCGCTTCTCTCAGCTTGAGCTTCTCTCTAGCTCTCTCTATATAACACTAAGTTTAATCGTGTCTCTTGCATGGTCTCTCTCTCTACTTCTCTCCCCCTCTGCTTTCGTGTCTCCATCTGTCTTTTTCCCCAACTCCCAGCCCCCATTATGCATCATTGCCTCTTTCCCCATCTCTCTTTCCCCATCACTCCCCCTTGTTATATATGGAGTGGTAATTGGTGTCAGAAAAATGGTTGATATTAATAAAGAAGGGGGAGATTTGGGAATGTGGTGATGGGGGTCGGAAAGCCTTGTGGTTGGTGATAACATCAGATTCTTAACAATGAGGTCATCAGGAATGTAAAGAGTTTAGAGGAAACAAAGAAGGGTGATTGAGGCAACGCCCTGCCGTCTGGGGTTGCTTATTTTCCCCTCTGTTAAGGCGTGGAAGTTGCTGGGGGGGTTGCTGATTAGAACTGTTAACATTTATTGTTTAATGTTATATGATAATATTATTAGTGTGGTTTCAAGGGTTAAAGAAACACCGGAAATGCAATCATGTTTTCTTGCTTTTGGGAACCTTGTGGTGGGCAGAGCATGTGCAGAAGAAGAGGGAGACAGTCGAAGCCGCTCCTGCAGTCTGGAACAAAAGGTTGCTAATGGTGATGGGGAAACCGTGAGCCTTTCACCCACAACGACCACCACAAAGAGAATTATAATATGAAGCAGGGATAGGATATCCATATGTATAGGTGTACTCTGGTTTCTTGTAAATATGTAACAGCAATGTCCTATATGTATTTGGAAAGTTCGACGGTTGGGTGTGCGTGTTGGTAGAGCATAGACTCCCCGCGCACCCAGCGCTGTTTACTTGCCTTTTATAAATATTCTTTTATGTTACTAAATTCAGAGTGAGTTGAGACTTCATTTATAACACCCTCCCTCTTTCTCTCCTCCCCCTCCCCTCTGTCTCGCTGCACTTCATTGTCTCTCTCCATCTCCCCTCTTTAAATTTTCCCATTCCCCTCTCTTTAAATCTCCATCTCCCCATCCTCTGTCTCTCCCTTCTCATTCTGCCTCTGCCCCTCCTGCTTCTCCCTCTCTCTGTCTCTCCCTCCTGCTCTCACTTGCTCCCAATTTGTCTCTCCATCTCTTCATCTATCCCTGTCTTTCCCCGCTTGTGTTTCTCTCTTGCTTTCTCCCCCTCTACATGCTTCCTTCTCTCCATCTTTCTCCCATCTCTCCCCTTTCCATCTCTCTGCCTCTCCCCACTCCCCTTTCCCTCTCTATCTCAACCCATCTGTCTCTCTCCCCATCTCTGTCCCTTCCTCTAATTCATCCCAGCTCTCATCTCTCTCCTGCATCCTCTCCCTCCCTCCCTCTCTCTCCGTGTCTCTCTCCCTCCTTGCATCTTTCTCCCTCCTCCTTTTCTGCCTTCATCTCACTCTTCCACTTCCTCTCTCTCCCCCATCCCTCTCTCTGTC
Organism: Aythya fuligula; assembly: GCF_009819795.1. Taxonomy (NCBI): domain Eukaryota; kingdom Metazoa; phylum Chordata; class Aves; order Anseriformes; family Anatidae; genus Aythya; species Aythya fuligula. Next base: position 12,200,276 of record NC_045594.1, read on the forward strand.
ACCGTCACTGGTTTTCTGTCTTCTTCACCATCCTCCTCCCCCCCATCTCTCCCCTTTATCCATTTTTTTTCTCTCTCTTTCTCCTTTTCTCTGTTTATCCCTCCTCCCTTCCTTATCACTTTTTTTTTTTTTTTTCCCATGATCATTTATTATTTAAAAAATATATATTTCAGGCCCATTTTGTAAAGTTTTGCCCATCTTTACATCAGTCTCACGTCACTTTGCCAGCACCTCCCGGGCTTGGGCTGGAGCAAGAACCGAGGCTTTATTATCAGCTGGGGGGAGGAGGATAAGGTGTGTAAAGCGACAAACACGGCGCCCTGCGTTCCGCTTCCACTGGGACCTGTGCTCTTGTTTCCCCCATTCCTTCTCTGCAGCGGTCAGTCAGGCAGTGGTTCGCTAAGCCCCAGCAGGTTGGAGCGCAGACTCTGCCACCTGTGTCGGCCTCTTTGCGCATTTTGCAGCATCATCAGGAGCCGCTGCAGGAGCAGGCAGCGTTGCTGCCCTCCCGTGGGGCCAGAGCAGGTACCAGGGCCAGGCTGCGCAGTACTGTGATGTGCTGTGCCGACGGCTCCTCTCGCATCTTATTATCCCTTTCTCTGTCTCTCAACAGTGCCTGGTCCTGCTGTGCAGTGAAGCCTCCTGGCTATGTGAACCCTACCCGCAATTCTGAAGGCTGTTCTCCCTCCGGTTGTGTGCCCTAGCAGCGGTGGTAGGTGGAGGACATTGGGGCAGAGCTGGAGTGAGCGGCATGATGTCCTGGCTTCAAAGACGTTCATGGCCTGGCTTGGTGAGGCTGTGGGGCTTGTGCTGCCCAGTGCTGGGCTCCTGGTGGGGTGCACTGGGCTGCCCCACGTCCTGCCGCTGCAGCTCCTGGAGGATCTGGTGTGCAAAGCCAGTACCAGGCATAGCTTCCTTCCCTGTGCCGCAGCAGAGCATCAAAGGTGACAATGTCATTGAGATGTGAGTATGACCCGGCCCCAGCCCTGGACTTGGGGTTGTGGTGATGGAGCCACCAGAGCGATGGGGGGTGATATAGTATAAACTCACTTTAGGATAGAATAAAGCTTGTGGATTGATATTGTATAAACTTACTTTAGGATAGAATAAAACTTGTGGAATGATATTGTATAAACTTACTTTAGGATAGAATAGAACTTGTGATTAAAAGTTAGCAAGGACAAAGTAAACAACATCTTGTTATCCGTAGACCTTCTGTTACGTTTAAGCATTTTGTTATTTGAAAACACCCCATTATCCGTTAACACTCAATCAGGCTGAGACTTGAGATAACTTGAGTCAACTGTCTGTTATGTCCTGTTAACTGAGACATCCTGTTATCCGCCGACCCCCAGTTAAACCGAAAGACAACTCAGCATTTTTACAGCCTGGAAAACAACTGATTAAGAAAGTGCATTACGAGGAAGACCTACGGCCTTCCTCCCAAAGACCACTGCCCACATCCTGGAGACCCTGGCCCACAATTCTTGGAAGGCTTTGCGCAAGCGCAAGGACTGATAAGCTAATTAGCATACGAAGCGAGGGTAGGCGGGGTTAGGTAATGAATATGTATAGGTGCTAATTGAATATTCATTGTTTCGCTGTATAAATACGAGATAGTTTGTCACTTCAAACATGCACGATAGGCGGAAGGATCCCCCGTGCATCCAGCGCTGCAATAAAGAATATACCACTTAAGGAAATTCGGCTTTGATCTTTAAATCAATTTGGCACCCCAGATGGGACAACCTCTCTGCCAGTCTGCAGGACCCGCTGGGGACAGGACTCCCTAGGGTACCCCCGGGATTTCCCGGAGGGACTCCTCGACTCACTGGATCACTGCGGAGGCAGACAAGGACCCCATCATTGTAAGTGAGTATATTCTTTATTCTGGTTTGGTTTTCTGGTAGACCGGTCGTCTGGAACTGTCCGTTAAGTCGGAAGGTGATCTTCTGCAGGACAGTATTTGGTATATACTTTGTGGTTAGTACCACAAGTATATCTGGGGACCTTGAGGTCCATCTGGATCTGGAACTGTCTGTAAGTCGGAAGGTGATCTTCTGCAAGGCAGTATTTGGTATATACTTAGTGGTAAGAACCATAAGTATATTTGGGGACCTTAAGGAAAGAGCTCGCTTTAAGGTCCATCTGGAATCATGTTGCCTATTTTGGTTTTCTGACTCATGGAATGTGGTATTTAACTCTGGTTATTGTTACTGCGATTTTGGCTATTTTCTTGGTGATAATAATAAGTTTTGTGACGTTGTTATAAGAAAGATATCATTACAGTGTTACATATTTCGGTTTTCTGACCTATCGCATGTGGAATTTGACTCTGATTATTGTTATTGTGACTTTGGCAATATCTCCTGGTAATAATAGTAGTTTTGTGACATCGCTATTGAAAGATACCTGCGTGCCCACATTTTTGTAAGTGATACATATATTCTGAAATTGTGAATTAGAAAATGGGGGGGCGAGAAAGCAGTGAAATTCCTAAGAAAAGTACGTTGGGCTGTATTTTAAGTCATTGGAAGGATATAGGAGGGGTCCCAGGTGGAGGTGAAAATAAGAAAACTCTGATAAAATATTGTTATCAATGGTGGCTGCTTTATAAGTTGTAATATGGAAAAAAGTGGCCTTTTAATGGAGCCTTAAACCATAATACGTTGCTACAGTCAATGTTGTTTTTGAGAAGGAAAATAGAATGGAATGTTGTCAGCATCTTGGAGGGAAAAGGTACGGAATTAAGTTGGTCCCTGACTGAGCCTTTGGTGCTGGCATTAGAAAAGTACAGGCTGGAGAAAGATAAAGGAAGTGTTAAAAGGGTTGTTGAAGGTGGTAAAGGTTGTGTGGCATGTAGTATTTGACAGAGCTGTTTGAAGTTGAATGAGCAGGGAAAGAGGATGTAGGAATGTTAACAGTTCTGCCTCAGCCCAGGGCTGAGATCTTAAAATCTTGGGTGTTAGCCCTCTGGGGCAAAGGGATCATGATGGGTCCCAGAGAGTTGTCACAGAAACAGAAAAGCAGTTAACTCTTAAAACAACCTGAGTTCATGTGTGAGCTCAGATTGCCGATGGGATCGCTCAGGGAACTGTGGACAATTGCATTTCCCTGACCGACCCCCACTAAAACCCTAATCATCCTGAAAATTATGAACAGTTAAGTAAATACTAAAATCTGGACGAATTGGGAATTGAGAATATGCTTCCAATAAGGTCTAAAAGAAACCCCTGTGGAATTTTTGAACCAACTCTGAAATATAATGGGGAAGGAGAAAACAAACAAACAAACAAACAAACAAACAAACAAACAAAAACAACAACGGTTTGGACCTGGCTTCGGACGACAAATTGACTAGCCTGTTTCTAGGGTAATCATCGGCCCCTGATTTCAACAGGTCTAAGGGGGACCTGGGGTATCTACCCTAGCAGATCCTCCACTGATTATAATGAAGTTAGGAGAGGAACAGAAGTGAAATTTTTTTATTGATATGGGGCAACGTATTCAGTTCTAAATCAAGCATTAATGCCTTTATGGAATGATTATGTTAGGGCAAAAGGGTGCAACCAAAAAGGCTTATTTTCGTGAACCTTTGAAGTACAATTTGGGGAAATGCTATATATGGAGTGGTAATTCGTGTCGAGAAAATGGTTGATATTAACAAAGAAGGGTGATTCAGGAGACTCCATGCAGTCTCCGGTTTCTTGTTCTCCAGCTGGTTCTCTTGTTCTCCAGTCCATAAGGCATGGATGTTTCTGGGTGTTTGCTGTTGTTGTTACATTCAAAGTTGTTTGACCAATAAAAAAGCTGTTTTGAAAAGAACTGCTGTGGAGAGAAGGGTATAAGAGGGGAGCCTGCCCTCAAAGGAAAAAAAAAAAAAAAAAAGCAACACTATGAAGTTACATCAGTAAAGAAGCAGGAAAAAGAAGTGAAGAGGAACAGGCTGGGAGAATAGAGACTGTTAAGTTATGGAACTTAAAGGATTGTTTATTACCTATCCTGATTGTATGTATGTATAGTCATACTCGGGTTATTATGTAAAGCAATATATAATGTATAATATGTGATGTATAATATATAATTATATATATATATGTGATCGTATATTGTATATTATATGATATATAATATAATAACAATCTGCAATAATAATATATAATATATAACCAATATATAATATATATAATATATATAATATATTGCAATAATAATATATAATATATAATATCTGTATACTCTGTATACATGTATTTAGAATGTTTGATGTTTGTGTGTGCGTGTTGGTGGAGCGTAGACTCCCTGCACACCCAGCACTGTTTACTTGCCTTTTATATACCTTTTAGAAATATTTGTTTTATAAATATTACAAAATTCAGACCTCATTTATAACAGGAAACAAATGGGGATACATAGGTTTTTATATCCACCTGGATCTCCAAAATCTCTATTAGGTTGAGATTTGTTAGAACAATTAGAAGCAGAAATTATCTTTGAAAAAGGGAAAATGGAATTAAGGATAGGAGAAGAACAACTAATAAATGTGTTAAGCCTGGCATTAATATAAACAGACCTTAAAAGTGAAATACCCTTAGAGATCATAAATAAAGTATATCCAGGAGTTTGGGCCACTGAAGTTCTTGGAAGAGCTAAAAATGTGACCCCAATAATTGTTAAATTAAAGCCAGGAGAGAAACCCGTTAAGGTTAATCAATATCCTTTGAGGATAGAAGATAGGAAAGGAATTAAAGAGATAATTGATAGATTTATACAGTATGGATTATTGATTGAATGCGAATCAGAATATAGTACACCCATATTGCCAATTAAAAAGGCAGATGGAAAAAGATATAGGCTAGTTCAGGATCTGAGGGCCATAAGTAAGATCACTGAGGATATACATCCAGTAGTGGCAAACCCTTATACTTTGCTGACTAAATTAAGGAATAGTCAAGTCTGGTTTACCGTACTGGATTTAAAAGATGCCTTCTTCTGCCTACCTTTAGCCACTGAAAGCCAAAATCTATTTGCCTTTGAATGGGAAAACCCTGACTCAGGCAGAAAGACACAGCTAACAATGGACAGTGCTACCTCAAGGATTCAAGAATAGCCCCACTATTTTTGGAAACCAATTAGCAAAGGAACTTGAAACTTGGATACCTCCGGACACTGAAGGGGCTTTGTTACAATACGTAGATGATCAGATGATCTCTTAATAGCTACCGAGACTAAAGAGAGTTGTATTCAATGGACTATAAGTCTCCTTAGTTTTCTGGGTTTAAATGGATATCGAGTCTCTCAACAGAAAGCTCATCTGGTTCAACAACGCGTGACCTAATTGGGATTTGGAATTTCGGGAGGACAACGAGAACTAGGAACTGAACGTAAGGAAGTCATTTGCCGGACTCCAGAACCCCAAACGGTAAAGGAGCTACGAACCTTTCTAGGAATGACAGGTTGGTGTCGCCTTTGGATTTATAATTATGGACTAATGGTAAAGCCTCTATATGAATTGATAAAGAGTAATCAGTCAAAGTTAGTCTGGACTGGAGAAGCATGAAATGCCTTTAAACAACTTAAACGAGAATTGATGCAAGTTCCGGCTTTGGGATTACCGGATCTCTCGAAACCCTTTTGGTTGTTTTCTCATGAGAGACAAGGGATAGCTTTGGGAGTACTAGCACAAAGATTGGGTCCCTATAAATGAGCAGTAGCTTACTTCTCTAAACAATTAGATGAAGTAAGTAAAGGATGGCCTGGATGCCTTCGAGCTGTTGCAGCTGTTGTTATCAATATACAAGAAGCTCGGAAGTTTACAATGGGACAGAAAATGACAGTGTTAGTGTCCCCTACGGTCTCAACAGTTTTTGGAACAAAAAGGAAATCATTGCCTTTCACCACAAAGATTTTTAAAATATCAAGCAATATTAGTAGAACAAGATGATGTGGAAATTGTGGTCACTAACATCGTAAATCCAGCTTCTTTCCTTAGCGGAACTCTGGATGAACCTATAACTCATGATTGTATAGAAACAATGGAGACTGTGTATTCTAGTCGACCCGATCTTAAGGAAGAACCTTTAGAAGATGCTGATGAATCTTGGTATACTGATGGGAGCAGCTTTGTAAAACAAGGACAACGTAGGGCAGGATATGCTGTTACAACTGCTCAATAGGTAATCGAGTCTAAACCATTACCCCCTGGGACATCCGCCCAGAAAGCAGAGATAATTGCTCTTACACGAGCACTGGAACTAGCAGCAGGAAGGAAAATAAATATTTGGACAGACTCTAAATATGCATTCAGCGTGGTACATGCTCATGGAGCAATTTGGAAAGAACGTGGATTGCTGACCGCTCAGGGAAAACAGATAAAACATGCTGAAGAAATTTTAAAATTGTTAGAGGCTGTAAAACAATCAGAAAAGGTAGCTATCATGCATTGTCAAGGACACCAAAAGGGAACGCTGACTTTGAAATTGGAAATCGATTGGCAGATCAGGAGGCTAAACAGGCAGCTGAAATAACTGAGGTGAAGGCATCGTCTTTAATACCAGACGGTAAAATCCAAACTATATACATGAACATTTGAAAGGTAAAATGAAACCAGATAGATGAGTATATTTAAAAGATAACTGTGTAATAATACCCTCTAATTTGACATGGCCCATAGTTCTTACGGAACACAATAAAACACATTGGGGAAAACAAGTAACTCAACAATGTAGCATCTGTTTATTTAATAACCCCAATACCAGGAATAGAATAAAATTTGGAATAATCAGTAAAGGAAATTTATCTGGGACCATAGTGGTAAATTGATTTTTTCGAAACTCCCTAGAAAAGGGGGGTATTGTTATTTTCTGGTTCTGACTGACACGTTTTCAGGATGGCCCGAAACTTCCTTGTCGAACAAACAAAGCAAGAGAAGTGGTTAAAGTCTTGTTAAATGAAATAATATCATGCTTTGGGATTTCAGTAGCAATGTCTTCTGAGAGAGGTTCACATTTTTGTGTGCAAGTGGTACAACAGATAAGTAAGATTCTAAAGACAGATTGGCAATTGCATACTCCTTATAGACCACAGGCAAGTGGACAGGTAGAAAAATGAACCATTTGATTAAACAACAAATAGCTGAAATTGGACAAGAAGCTAATTTGTTATGGCTTCAATCCTTTCCTTTAGCATTACTCAGAATTAGAGTTAAACCTAGAGTAAAAGAGAATTTGAGCCCCTTTGAAATTTTGTATGGAAGGCCATATCAATTTCTATTTAGTGGAAATGATCTAATGCAGCTGGGATCAGAATATTTATATACTTATATAACTGAACTTCAAAAACAATTAAATAAAGTACATAAATTTGTGTTAGGGACCAGGGTTAGAGGGCTGGATCAACCAATCCACCCCTTTAACCCTGGGGAATATATATATAAAGACTTTTTCAGGACAACCCCTCGAGGAAAAATGGAATGGACTATATCAAGTGTTGCTGACAACTTACACTGCTATCAAGACTAAAGAACAAGCCACTTGGATCCACTATTCCCGAGTGAAGAAGGCTCCAGGAGCTCCTTGGAAAGTAACACCAGGTGACGATGAACTGAAACTAAAGCTTAGTCGAACAAAATGAGGACATTATGGTCGGGAGTATTTGGTAATATGGTTGGCAGAAAATTTGTTCATAGAATTGTTTTGTTTTTATGGCTTATAGTTGTAATTGTGATTCAAGAAGGTGCCTCTGTGATAATAGAGAATGGAGGGTGGCCTTGAACTAAAGCCGTAACAACAGAGGATAAGAACTTTAATGGAAAGTTAGCAGTTATGGTCATCTGGCGAACAAATGGTAACTATTTATGTAAACCATCAGAATGGCAAAAATTAGGAGCACAAGATAATGTATCCTTAGCTCTTAGTTGTATGAAAGCACAGTTATGGTTACAGGCAATGGCTGCCTTGATCATTAGGGAAGGAAGTGAAGGCATTTTTCCAGCTGAAGTCCAAAAGGCAGTCTGGGACAATACCAATGATTTTGAAAAGAAGTTCCAGTCTTGGTGGACCCTGGTGAATTTTACTTATGATCCCGTTGTTAACATGGCTACTGCCTTCGTGCTTACTATACGTAATGCTACAGTTCATGTTATTCACCCGATCCTTGCACTAGGATTAAACCATGAGAAGACAGTGCTTTATCCTTCGGAGCATAGAACATGGGCACGAATGGAGAATGGGAAATGGCAGTCTGTAAATCTAGAATCATGTGTTACACGGGAACAACAAGGATTTATTTGTGAAAGTAATACAATTGATGCTCAGGATGTATGGTTTGACACCAAGCAAGGTATCTGTCACTTTGAAATTCATCCAAATACTAGTCAAAAGACTGCGCTTGTATATGTTAGTCAAGGGTGTGCGTGTTTAAGAACTGCTTGTGATTTTGTAGAAGTAGATAAGGAGAATATAACTCTCCATAGCAAAAATCATTCTAATTTTTGTATTTGTAACTTTGTTAGAATCGTTGGGTGTGATTTTCTATATTTGGCACCAGTGGTATCCCACCAGCTGATCAAGTCTAACAACACAATGTATCATAAGTTACTACCTACACTTATTGGGATGAACCTCACACTAGTGAAGCAACTAGTTAAACACCAAGACCTGATTAAAATTTTAAAAGGCATTCAGGAAAATGGAGAGAAGACTCTAATTACTGTCCATCATGATACAAAGGAAATAAGCAGAGTTTTGCAAAGAGTAAAACGAGACACAAGTCACAACTGGTGGGATACACTTTTTGGATGGTCGCCAACTGTAACTGGAATTTTGAACACATTGAGTCACCCAATTATTGCTTTATTGATATTAGTTGGTATAAGTTTAATATTGTCTTTTGTATTAATTGTTTGGAATTGGAAATTGTTACAACGAATGTCCATGTTAACCTCCTTGACAAATGTGCATGGTAAGGTATTGAGGGGTACATATCATAAAGACTGGGAAAAAAATTTTCGTATTAAGTAAAAGAATTTACTAGATTTTCCAAGAAAAGGGGGGAATGATATAGTATAAACTCATTTTAGGATAGAATAAAGCTTGTGGATTGATATTGTATAAACTTACTTTAGGATAGAATAAAATTTGTGAAATGATATTGTATAAACTTACTTTAGGATAGAATAGAACTTGTGATTAAAAGTTAGCAAGGACAAAGTAAACAACATCTTGTTATCCGTAGACCTTCTGTTACGTTTAAGCATTTTGTTATTTGAAAACACCCCATTATCCGTTAACACTCAATCAGGCTGAGACTTGAGATAACTTGAGTCAACTGTCTGTTATGTCCTGTTAACTGAGACATCCTGTTATCCGCCGACCCCCAGTTAAACCGAAAGACAACTCAGCATTTTTACAGCCTGGAAAACAACTGATTAAGAAAGTGCATTACGAGGAAGACCTACGGCCTTCCTCCCAAAGACCACTGCCCACATCCTGGAGACCCTGGCCCACAATTCTTGGAAGGCTTTGCGCAAGCGCAAGGACTGATAAGCTAATTAGCATACGAAGCGAGGGTAGGCGGGGTTAGGTAATGAATATGTATAGGTGCTAATTGAATATTCATTGTTTCGCTGTATAAATACGAGATAGTTTGTCACTTCAAACATGCACGATAGGCGGAAGGATCCCCCGTGCATCCAGCGCTGCAATAAAGAATATACCACTTAAGGAAATTTGGCTTTGATCTTTAAATCAGGGGGCAGCGCTGAAATGCACTTGTTCCGCGGGTGGATGTTATGGCTAGAAGCCTGAAAGTTTGGTGTGATTTCATTTGGATTTGACTTCCCAGACATATAATTTCAAACCCATTTAGATGATAAATCCTAGCTGGTCACGATGTGATTTCCTGGGAGCAGGACTGGCAGTGAAGTGGTGCAGAGGTCATGGGACCACGGAAATACTTGGGACTGCAGAAGCACTCAGCTGAGCTGCTGCCTCCAACCCCTGCATCTGCTGGGGGTGGGGTGCACAGTACCCAAATTGCACTTCTGTGTCAGCAGCAGATTTGGAATATATATATATATATTTTAAATTTGTTTACTTTTTACTTTTGCTCCCTCCATTTATTTATGTGAATGGAGAGCTTTGGTGGGTGGCTGTCCCATCTCTCAGGTCTCTCCACCTTATATTCTTTTCTATTTAAAAAAGGGAAGGGGGTGGGAATAAAGTAAGAGATGCAGCACATTCTGATAGAAAGGAGAGCAAACTAGCTTCCCTGCTTTGACCATAGGCATGGAAACTTTCTTTGCCACTCCCTATAAGGTGGCTGGAAAGAGAAAACACTGAGTGTGTAGGAGAATGAGCATTGTACTGTCTCTCAGCAAGTGTTAAAGCATTAGGAAACTCATTAATAGAGAAGAAAGTGGAAGAAGTTGTTTTTAATTTTCTTTTTTACCCGTGTCATTTCCAACCTTGTTTGACTGCAAATGATTTCAGTAAAGGAATTCAGTAACTTTTTGTGTTCAGTCCTGCATCCTTTAACAGCTCTGTGGAATCCACATACTTTGCCTGAGAAAAGCTGAAAACACTTGCTGAGCAAAAATTTTGCATACTGGATTTGTAGATGACAGATATGGGAAAAAAAAACTCTAAAGTTGTTTTGTCTGTTTCCATCTTCCCCAGCCCTTGCTGTTTCTGCAGTTTCCCATGACATTTTAAATATAAAAGATACCAGAATATTTTCTCCCATATAGATTTCTAACTCTCTCCCTTCTTATTTATCCTCTTTTTCATTTTCCTTTAGAATCAATGTTAAAATGCCATTAAATTTGGTGTGATTTCAGATTAATTCTAGGGATGGGCTACCTTTCTGCATTTTCTTATAGTCATTTTGCTGCATTTCCCCATCTATTTGTGAGGCAAAAGCTGGAGACATTCATTTCTAGTGCTCATAGATTTTTAGAACTTAAGAGAATGAAGCAATCTTTTAAAGATGTTACTGCAGTTATCTTTTCAGATATTTGCTTAATATTCTGTAGATTATTTCTTAAAAAAACAAACAAACAAACAAACAAAAGCTTCAAGAACTGCTAAGTTTTGCTGGACTTGTCATCCAGTATGTTTAATTTAGAAGTAACTTAGCAATTTCACCCTAGAACTTAAGCTCTATTTAAAAGACCAGAGAAAAAATGCATATGTAAACATGTATGACAGACACGATAAACTTAAAAAATATCCAGCCATTTTGCATTGATGCTTTTAGGTTTTCTTCTTTTATTTCTTTTCTTTTTTTTTTTTTCTTTTTTTTTTTTTTTAGCATCATTGTTTATCTTTACGTCTTTTTCATTTTTTACTGTATTATAATGTGACATTGCATGTTTTGTTTGATGATCTAAAAATAATGTTTAGTACTGGATTTCTCAGGAGATGCTCTTGCTTGTATTTAAGATGGTCTTTTTTTTTAACATAAAGCATGAAGGCCCTTTAATTAAATTGTAGAAATAAATTAAAAATTGGACTCCTGTAGCTGCCACATTATTTCATTGTGGGAACACAGCAAATAATAAATATGTAAGGAAGCATTCTAATATGGTAGATACAGAATGTGAAAACATTCTCTGTAGCTACAGCAGCACAATTCCATTGATCTCTGGTGAAATTACTCCTGGTACAAATGAGAATGAGAAGAGCATAAGGGACATAATTTTTAGTAATTTGTATTTCCTGAATGTTTTTTGAGACCAATCCTTCACTTACTGCTTATGTCCTGCTCTTGATTGGAGGGTGTCATGCAGTCCTAGGCAAAACATTCACTGACTCCTTGGGAATGTTGCCTGAGTAAAGATACTCATCTAGGAAGAAGGCCATGTGCACTGGGAATTTTGCAGGCGGAATCAAGTCAAATGTACACGACCCATGTGGCAGAAGTTTGTACGGAGTGCACCATCATCATATGCCAGCTCATTGGCAATAATGGCCTGGAAAGAGGATGAGGAACCCACAGTGGATGAAGTGGCTAAGCAACTCCGGCAGTACGAAGAAAGTCTCTCCTCTTCCTTACAGGCCTGCGTCTCAGCTGTGGAGAAACTTTCTGAAGAGTTCCACCAACTGGAAGAGAATCTATCTTCCTCCCCACCTGAAAAAACCAGTGTCCACCGACCAAAAGAGAACACTGTGGAGAAACTTTCTGAAAAGTTTCACCAACTTGAAGAGAGATAATTCTCCTCCGCACCTGTACAGAGCAGTGTCTCAGCTATCAGGGGTAGGCGTTCATCCACACAAGGAAGACGATATGGTGGGTACTCACCCCGTGCCACCCTGTGGTTTTACTTACGAGACCATGGAGAGGACATGAGAAAATGGGATGGAAAATCTACCGCGACCCTAGAGGCACGGGTACGTGAGTTGCAAAAGAAAACAATCAGGAAAAAGGGATTCTCTGAAAAGTTTGCTGCTCCAACTTCCAGCAGACAGTCCTTCAAACACAGAAACGAAGAAGATTCTGACCAGAATTAGGGGGGCCCTGCCTCCAGCCAGGGGGAGGAAAGGGACAATCGAGTTTATTGGACTGTGTGGATTCGATGGCCTGGCACGTCAGACGCACAGAAGTATAAGGCTCTAGTAGACACCGGTGCACAATGTACTGTAATGCCATCGAGCTATAAAGGGCCAGAGCCCATCTGTATTTGTGGAGTGACAGGGGGATCCCAGCAGTTGACTGTATTAGAGGCTGAAGTGAGTCTGACTGGGAATGAGTGGCAAAAGCACCGCATTGTGACTGGCCCGGATGCTCCATGTATCCTTGGCATAGACTATCTTAGAAGAGGATATTGCAAGGACCCAAAAGGGTTCTGGTGGGCTTTTGGTATATCTGCCTTAGAGACAGAGGGCATTAAACAATTATCTACCTTGCCTGGTCTCTCAGAGGACCCCTCTGTTGTGGGGTTGCTGAGGGTCAAAGAACAGCAAGTGCCAATCGCTACCACAACTGTGCACCGGTGGCAATATCGCACTGAGACTCCCTGATTCCCATCCATAAGCTAATTCGTCAATTGGAGAGCCAAGGAGTGATCAGCAAGACTCATTCATCTTTCAATAGTCCCATATGGCCAGTGCGAAAGTCTAGTGGCGAGTGGAGACTAACAGTGGACTATCGTGGCCTGAACGAAGTGGCGCCACCACTGAGTGCTGCAGTGCCGGACATGCTGGAACTTCAGTATGAACTTGAATCGAAGGCAGCCAAGTGGTACGCCACAATTGAATCACAGAATCACAGAATCACAGAATTTCTAGGTTGGAAGAGACCTCAAGATCATCAAGTCCAACCTCTACCTAACGCTAACAATCCCCATTAAACCATATCCGTAAGCTCTACGTCTAAACGTCTTTTAAAGACTTCCAGGGATGGTGACTCCACCACTTCCCTGGGCAGCCTGTTCCAGTGCCTAACAACCCTTTTGGTAAAGAAGTTCTTCCTAACATCTAACCTAAAACTCCCCTGGCTCAACTTAAGCCCATTCCCCCTCGTCCTGTCACCAGGCACGTGGGAGAACAGACCAGACCCCACCTCACTACAGCCCCTTTAAGGTATCTGTAGAGAGCAATAAGGTCGCCCCTGAGCCTCCTTTTCTCCAGGCTGAACAAGCCCAGCTCCCTCAGCCTCTCTTCGTAGGACTTCTTCTCCAGGCCCCTCACCAGCCTTGTCGCCCTTCTCTGGACAATATCGCTAAAGCATTTTTCTCCATCCCTCTAGCAGCAGAGTGCAGGCCACAATTTGCTTTCACTTGGAGGGGAGTCCAATATACTTGGAATCAACTGCTCCAGGGGTGGAAACACAGCCCTACCATTTGCCATGGACTGATCCAGTCTTTGCTGGAGCAGGGGGAAGCTCCTGAACACCTGCAGTACATCACAGAATCACAGAATTTCTAGGTTGGAAGAGACCTCGAGATCATCGAGTCCAACCTCTGACCTAACGCTAGCAGTCCCCACTAAACCATATCCCTAAGCTCTACATCTAAACGTCTTTTGAAGACTTCCAGGGATGGTGACTCCACCACTTCCCTGGGCAGCCTGTTCCAATGCCTCACAACCCTTTCAGTAAAGAAGTTCTTCCTAACATCTAACCTAAAACTCCCCTGGCTCAACTTAAGCCCATTCCCCCTCGTCCTGTCACCAGGCATGTGGGAGAACAGACCAGCCCCCACCTCGCTACAGCCTCCCTTGAGGTACCTATAGAGAGCGATAAGGTCGCCCCTGAGCCTCCTCCAGGCTGAACAAGCCCAGCTCCCTCAGCCGCTCCTCGTAGGACTTGTTCTCCAGGCCCCTCACCAGCTTCGTTGTCCTTCTCTGCACCCGCTCAAGCACCTCGATGTCCTTCTTGTAGCGAGGGGCCCAAAACTGAACAAAGTACTCGAGGTGCGGCCTCACCAGAGCTGAGTACAGGGGGACGATCACTTCCCTAGCCCTGCTGGTCACAGTGTTCCTGATACAAGCCAGGATGCCGTTGGCCTTCTTGGCCATATGAGCACACTGCTGGCTCATATTCAGCCGACTATCCACCATCACTCCCAGGTCCTTCTCTGCCTGGCAGCTCTCCAACCATTCCTCTCCCAGCCTGTAGCTCTGCTTGGGGTTATTGCGCCCCAGGTGCAGGACCCAGCACTTGGCCTTGTTGAACTTCATGCAGTTGACCTCAGCCCATCGGTGCAGCCTATCCAGATCCTCCTGCAGAGCTTTCCTACCCTCAAGCAGATCGACACACGCACCTAACTTGGTGTCATCTGCAAACTTACTGAGGGTGCACTCGATGCCCTCATCCAGATCATCGATGAAGATATTAAAGAGGACCGGCCCCAGCACCGAGCCCTGGGGGACGCCACTAGTGACTGGCCTCCAACTGGACTTGGCTCCATTCACCACGACTCTTTGGGCCCAGCTATCCAGCCAGTTTCTAACCCAACGAAGCGTGCGCCAGTCCAAGCCAAGAGCAGCCAGTTTCTTGAGGAGAATGCTGTGGGAGACGGTGTCAAAAGCCTTGCTGAAGTCAAGGTAGACCACATCCACAGCCTTTCCCTCGTCCACCCAGCGCGTCACTTTGTCATAGAAGGAGATCAGGTTCGTCAAGCAGGATCTGCCTTTCATAAACCCATGCTGACTGGGCCTGATCGCCTGCTTGCCCTGCAAATGCTGCGTGATGACTCTCAGGAGGATCTGCTCCATGAGCTTCCCTGGCACTGAGGTCAAACTGTCAGGCCTGTAGTTTCCCGGGTCTGCCCTCCGGCCCTTCTTGTAGATGGGCGTCACATTTGCTAGCCGCCAGTCAACTGGGACCTCCCCCGATTGCCAGGAGTGCTGATAAATGATGGAAAGTGGCTTGGCCAGCTCCTCTGCCAGTTCTCTCAGTACCCTTGGGTGGATCCCATCCGGCCCCATCGACTTGTGCACATCCAAGTGCCGTAGCAGGTCACCAACCAGTTCTTCATGGATAGTGAGGGCCACATCCTGCTCCCCATCCCCTTCCACCAACTCAGGGTACTGAGTATCCATTGAACAACCGGTATTGCCGCTAAAGACTGAGGCAAAGAAGGCATTGAGCACCTCCGCCTTTTCCTCATCTCTTGTAACTAAGTTACCCCCCGCATCCAGTAAAGGATGGAGATTCTCCTTAGTCCTCCTTTTTGTGTGGATGTATTTATAGAAACGTTTTTTGTCATCTTTAACGGCAGTAGCCAGATTGAGCTCCAGATGAGCTTTGGCCTTCCTAATTTTGTCCCTGCACAGCCTCGCTACATCCTTAAATTCCTCCCTAGTGGCCTGCCCACTTTTCCAAAGATTATAAACCCTCTTTGTTCTCCTAAGATCAAGCCACAATTCTCTGTTGAGCCAGGCTGGTCTTCTTCCCCGCCAGCTCGTCTTTGGGCATGTGGGGACAGACCGTATGACATTATTGTGTGGGGTGACACAGCAGAGGAAGTTTTCGAGAAAGGGAAGAAAATAGTCCAAATCCTTCTGAAAGCCGGTTTTGCCATAAAACAAAATAAAGTCAAAGGACCTGCACGAGAGATCCAGTTTTTAGGAATAAAATGGCAAGATGGACGTCGTCAAATCCCAATGGATGTGATCAACAAAATAACAGCTATGTCTCCACCAACTAGCAAAAAAGAAACACAAACTTTCCTAGGTGTTGTGGGGTTTTGGAGAATGCACATTCCAAATTACAGTCTGATTGTAAACCCGCTCTACCAAGTAACCCGTAAGAAGAATGAGTTTGAATGGGGCCCTGAACAACGACAAGCGTTTGAACAAATCAAGCAGGAAAGAGTTCATGCAGTAGCCCTTGGGCCAGTTCGAACAGGACCAGATGTAAAGAATGTGCTCTACACTGCAGCCGGGGAGAACGGCCCCACCTGGAGCCTCTGGCAGAAAGAACCTGGGGAAACTCGAGGTCAGCCCCTGGGGTTTTGGAGTCGGGGATACAGAGGATCCGAGGCCCGCTATACTCCACCTGAAAAGGAGATATTGGCAGCATATGAAGGAGTTCGATCTGCCTCGGAGGTGGTCGGTACTGAAGCGCAGCTCCTCCTAGCACCCCGACTGCCGGTACTAGTCTGGATGTTCAAGGGAAGTGTCTCTTCTACGCATCATGCAACTGATGCTACATGGAGCAAGTGGGTTGCACTGGTTACTCAGCGGGCTCGAATAGGAAACCCCAGTCACCCAGGAATATTGGAAGTGATTATGGACTGGCCAGAAGGCAAATACTTTGGGATATCATCAGAGGAGGAGGTGGTCCGTGCTGAAGAAGGCCCACTGTACAACCAGTTACCAGAGAATGAGAAGAAATATGCCCTATTCACTGATGGGTCCTGTCGTATTGTGGGGAAGCATCGGAGATGGAAGGCTGCTGTATGGAGTCCTACACGACGAGTTGCAGAAGCTGCTGAGGGAGGTGAATCGAGTCAGTTTGCAGAAGTGAAGGCCATTCAGCTGGCTTTAGACATTGCTGAACGAGAAAAATGGCCAGTTCTCTATCTCTACACCGATTCATGGATGGTAGCAAATGCCCTGTGGGGATGGTTACAGCAATGGAAGCAGAACAACTGGCAGCATAGGGGCAAACCCATGTGGGCTGCTGCATTGTGGCAAGATATTGCTGCTCGGGTAGAGAACCTGGCTGTAAAAGTACACCACGTAGATGCTCATGTGCCCAAGAATCGGGCTACTGAAAAACATCAAAACAACCAGCAGGTGGATCAGGCTGCTAAGATTGAAGTAGCTCAGGTGGACCTGGATTGGCAGCATAAAGGTTAATTATTTATAGCCCAATGGGCCCATGACACCTCAGGCCATCAAGGTAGAGATGCAACATACAGATGGGCTCGTGATCGAGGGGCAGACCTGACCATGGATGCCATAGCACAGGTTATTCATGACTGTGAAACGTGTGCTGCAATCAAGCAAGCCAAACGGTCAAAGCCTCTTTGGTATGGAGGACGATGGCTGAAATATAAATATGGAGAGGCCTGGCAGATTGATTATATCACACTCCCTGAAACTCGCAATGGCAAGCGCCATGTACTTACAATGGTGGAAGCAACCACCGGATGGCTGGAAACATATCCTGTGCCCCATGCCACCGCCCGGAACACTATCCTGGGCCTTGAAAAGCAAGTCCTATGGTGACATGGTACCCCAGAAAGAATAGAGTCAGACAATGGAACTCATTTTTAAAACAACCTTATAGACACTTGGGCCAAAGAACATGGTATTGAGTGGGTGTATCACATCCCCTATCATGCACCAGCCTCCGGGAAAGTTGAACGATACAACGGACTGTTAAAGACTACATTGAAAGCAATGGGCGCTGGGACATTCAAAAATTGGGATGCGCATTTGGCAAAGGCCACCTGGTTAGTCAATACTAGGGGATCTGCCAACCGAGCTGGACCTGCCCAATCAAACCTGTTACGTACTGTAGATGGGGATAAAGTTCCTGTAGTGCATGTAAGAAATATGCTGGGTAAAACAGTCTGGGCTACTCCTGCCTCAGGAAAAGGCAAACCTATTCGTGGAATTGTTTTCACTCAGGGACCTGGATACACTTGGTGGGTGATGCAAAAGAACGGAGAGGTCCGGTGTGTACCTCAAGGAGATTGAATACTGGGTGAGAATAGCCCATGAACTGAATTGTACCATGTTAATTACTATATAATACTGTATGTTATCACTACCATGACTACTGTAGGTGACTAATTAGAATGTATGGAAAAGAGTGTAACCTGAGCATGACATAAATGGTATGGAATAAGGGGTGGATAGATGTCTTGGTTTCAGTTAGAACAGAGCTAATTTTCTTCCTAGTAGCTGGTGGAATGCTGTGTTTTGGCTTAGGATGAGAAGAGTGCTGATAACACCCCGATGTTTTCATTGTTGCAGAGCAGTGCTTACACCAAGCCAAGGACGTCTCAGCTTCTTGCTCTGTCCTGCCAAAGGGCAGGCTGGGGGTGCAGCAAGAGCTGGGAGGGGACAGACCCAGGACAGGTGACCCAAACTAGCCAAAGGGGTATTCCATACCATCTGACGTCATGGTAAACAATATATAGGGGTGGCTAGCCGGGGGAGGGGGCTGGACTGCTCGGGGTTAGGCTGGGCATCGGTCAGCGGGTGGTGAGCAATTGCATTGTGCATCACTTGTTTGTACATATTATTATTAGTAGTACTATTATCGTCATTGTATTATTATTATTATTATTATTATTATTATTATTATTATTATTATTTTCCTGTCTTATTAAACTGTCTTTATCTCAACTCACGGGCTTCACTTTCCATTTCTCTCCCCCGTCCCAGAGAGGGAGGGGGGAGGGTGAGCGAACGGCTGCGTGGTGTTTAGCTGCCGGCCGGGTTAAACCACGACAGCAGTGTTTCCACTTGGCTCCAAGCAGTGTGAGAGAAAGCTGGGGTGGTACTGTTTAACTGAGTACTGAATAACAGAGCTGCAGTACACCATACACTGAACAGCCTCCACCACTTGGTACCTAGGTGCCTTGGCGCTATATTGGCCCATAAATAAATGGCACCTAAGTGCTTAATAATCACTCCCTTCCCACTTCAGGTATTACTTTATTCCTACTTGGATCACTGTCCAAATATACTGAAATCAGCAAAAAGATCTGCAGAGCACTTTTTCATGAGCCCTGTGAGCCCCAGCTGTTGAAACATTGTATGGGAGGACATAGGAGTACTTCTGCCTGATGATTTTCTTAGTCATCTGGAAGATTCTCTTCCAGTTGGTGGAACTCTTCAGAAAGTTTCTCCACAGCTGAGACGCAGGCCTGTAAGGAAGAGGAGAGACTTTCTTCGTACTGCCGGAGTTGTTTAGCCACTTCATCCACTGTGGGTTCCTCATCCTCTTTCCAGGCCATTATTGCCAATGAGCTGGCATATGATGATGGTGCACTCCGTACAAACTTCTGCCACATGGGTCGTGTACATTTGACTTCATCTGGATCTTTGGATGTTTGTCTGAGGTCTGGATCCTCATAAATCACTTCCCGTACAGCTAATTCTCTCAGGTGCTGGATTCCCTTCTCCATAGTGGTCCACTTGCCTGGTAGACATACAAGTTCTTCCTTGAAGGGATACCTTTCCCTCACAGCTGAGAGGAGACGCCTCCAGAGGCTGTGAGATTGTGCTCCATCTGCAATTGCTTTGTCAATGCCTGCGTCTCTAGCAAGGGATCCCAGCCGCCTGGCTTCCCTGCCCTCTAATTCCACACAATTGGCTCCAATGTCCCAGCACTGGAGCAGCCAGGTGACAAGCTGCTCACCTATACAGCGACCAAAATCTTTTCGCGCATCTCGTAACTCACGCTCGTTTAGGCTTCGGGTAGTTACTGTTGATTTTTCGGCATCCTCATCTTCCTCCTCCTGAATCCCTGATGGCCCGGCATCGTCGTCTCTATACCTAGATTTGGCAGAAGACTCTCTACATTCTAAACGACCTGAATCTCTATACCATGTTTTCACCTTCTCTACAGGTGCAACTTGCACTGCTACAACTCGTTTCTCTGACCCAGCCACAGGAGCTGGAGTGGCTGTAGGAGCTGGAACGTCTGCAGGAGCTGGAACTGGAGCAGCTGCAGGAATTGGAGCAGCTGCAGGAACTGGAACTGGAGCGGCTGCAGAGTCCATCGTAGGGGTCAGAGTGGCCGCAGGGTCTGTCACTAAGTTGATAGTAGTATCAGCTACTGGAGGGGGGCCAGAGAAAGGGAGAGTGATCAAGGAGGATACAGGGGTGGTGAAGCAGAAAGGGAGAGTGAACGAGTAAGAAAAATATCTTCCCCTTTCCCCTCCACAGATTGACTCCCTGATGAAAAAAGGCAATAGGTATAATTGCTAATAGTTTCCATGATACGGTTTCCAAAGTATAGAGTCGACAACGTTGCTGAGTACAAATACCAAGTTAGAGTCATGACCAGGTATTTCATCGTCTCATAAGCCACAGTTACAACACACAATGCCATAATGATCTTAAACCAGGGCCCGGAGAGGATAAACAACATGACAGAGAGCACATACGGAAAATAATGTGCTATAATACTCAATTTGGAAAACAGGCGCAGCAGACTTGAGATTAAAGCAATCAGTATTATGACAAGTAACTATAAAGCAGGTCTAATACTTATACCAATTTAATTTAACACACTCTGGTCAGATCTGTCGTTATCTCAACCCTTCGTGCCCCACGTTGGGCACCAAAAGGACTATAGTGGTTTAACCCGGCCGGCAGCTAAACACCACGCAGCCGTTCACTCACCCTCCCCCCTCTCTCTCTGGGATGGGGGAGAGAAACGGGAAAGTAAAGCCCGTGAGTTGAGATAAAGACAGTTTATTTAGACAGGAAAATAATAATAACAATAATAATAATAACAATAATAATAATAACAATAATAATAATAACAACAATGATGATAATACTACTACTAATAATAATGTGTACAAACAAGTGATGCACAATGCAATTGCTCACCACCCACTGACCGATGCCCAGCCTAACCCCGAGCAGTCCGGCCCCCTCCCCTGGCTAGCCACCCCTATATATTGTTTACCATGACGTCAGATGGTATGGAATACCCCTTTGGCTAGTTTGGGTCACCTGTCCTGGGTCTGTCCCCTCCCAGCTCTTGCTGCACCCCCAGCCTGCCCTTTGGCAGGACAGAGCAAGAAGCTGAGACGTCCTTGGCTTGGTGTAAGCACTGCTCTGCAACAATGAAAACATCAGCGTGTTATCAGCACTCTTCTCATCCTAAGCCAAAACATAGCATTCCACCAGCTACTAGGAAGAAAATTAACTCTGTCCTAACTGAAACCAGGACAACACCTCAAAAAGAGGACACAGATCTGTTTTGTTCTCATGTATCATCTTCAGAGATATTCAGTGGACATTCAAATTTAATCATTTAGGGAGAGATTCATTTCATAGAATGATAGGATCATAGAGAAGCCCAGGTTGGAAGGGACCTTGAAAGATCATCATGTCCCAACTTCCATGGTAAAATGGCTCCTAGATGCCCCTGTCCAGTCAACCTGGGGAGGCTGTTCCAGTAACTGATTGTTCTCACTGGAAAACATTTCTTTCTTATATCAAGAGAAAACCATTCCCCATGCAGCTTGTACTCATTGTCCATTGTTCTCTCCATGTGGCTCCTTGTGAGGAGAGCCTCCATTCTCTTTGTAGCAGCTCTTTAAGTACTGGAATACTGTGATGAGGTTCCCCCTGAACCTTCTCTTCTCCAGGGTGAAAAGACCTAACTCTTTCAGTCTTTCCTCATAGGGCAGGTTCTCCAGCCCTTTAATAATTTTCATGGCTTTCCTCTGTCCCCTATCCAGTCTGTCCACAACCTTTTTGAATTGTGAGGACCAGAACTGAACACAGTACTCCAGATGCAACCTGACAAGTGCTGAGTAGAGTGAGATCAATCACATCTCTATCTTTGCTAGTAATGCCCCTGCATATGCAGCCCAGGATCCAATTTGCCTTTGTTGCTGCAACAGTGCATTGCTGACTTGTGTTCAGATTGTTGTATGACAGGACCCCCAGGTCTCTTTCAGCAAAGCTTCTCCCCAACCACACAGATCCTAGCCTCTTTGGTTATATCATCCCAGATGCAGGACCTTGAATTTGTCTTTGTTAACCTTCATATAATTCTTGCTTGCCCATTCTTCCAGCCTGTCCAGGTCTCTATGTATTACTGAGGCTCTCCCTTCTGATGTATCCACCTCAACACCCAGTTGTGTTATCAGAAAACTTGGTGTGGGTGCTTTCAATCCCATTATCCATATCATTAATGAAGATGTTGAACAGCATGGGGCCCAGTATTGATCCCTGGGGGACCCTACTTGTGACAGGCTGTCAGCCTGAGTAAAAACCATTGATCACCACCCTCTGAGTGCGACTTGGTAGCCAATTTCCTACCCACCTTGCAGACCACCCATCCAATCTCTATTTGCCAGTTTGTCTAGGAGAAGGCTGTGAGGAAGTGTCAAATGTTTTGCTGAAGTCCAGGAAAACGATATCTACTGCTCTCCCTGTGTTGACAGATATTATTTTGTTGTAGAAGGTGCTCTTGTCAGTCAGGCATGATTTGCCTTTGGTAAATCCATGTTAGCTTTTCCTAATCACCTGCTTCATTTGGTTTGTAATAGTTTCTAGGAGTTCTCAATCCATTACTTTCCCAGGGATTCAAGGAAGACTAACGGGTCTGTAGTTTCCTGGGTCCTCTTTCGGGCCCTTCTTGTAGATGGGTATGATGTTTGGCCTCTTCCAGTCATCAGCAATATCCCCTGATCTCCACAACTTTTCAAAGATTATAGACAGTGGCCTTGCAACAATGTCAGTCAGTTTTTTTTTACATCCTGGGGTGGATTCCATCCAGGCCCATAGATTTGTGTAGGTTGAGCCCTTGCAAGAGGCCACAGACCAGCCCTTCCTCCACTCTTTGTGGGTAAACACATGCATTGTTGTAGCTACTAGATCCTATGATCTGGGGTCCAGCTACGCTGGTAAAGACAGAGGCAAAGAAGGTATTGAGAACCTCTACTTCTTGTCAGCATTATTAGTAACTAGTTTCCTTGCCCTGTCCAGCAATGGGAATAGGTCTTCCCTGTGCTTCTGCTTACTACTCATGTATCTGAAGAACCCTTTTTGGTTTTCATGGCTAATTTCAGTTCTAGCTGAACCTTAGCCTTCCTGACTGCATCTCTGCATACCCTAGCAAGGTTCTTTTAGTACTCGTTGGGTATTTGACCACCTTTCCATAGCCAATATGCTTCTTTTTTCTCTTTTTTTTTTTTCTTCTTCTTTTTTTTTTTTTTTTAAATTTTATTTTATTTCTTTTAAGCATACTCAAAAGCTCATTGTTAAGACGGTTTTGTCTTGTGGTCTCTGCCTTCTTCCTTTGCCTCTGTAGGGGATGGACTACTCTTGTTCTTCCAGGAGGTTGTTCTTGAATATCTCCCAGCACTCACAAGCTCCTTTGCCCTCCATGGATGCTTCCCATGAAAACCCTTGCAGCTGGGCTCTGAGCATATTGAAGCTGATTCTTCTAAAATCCAGGGTTTTTGCGTTTACTGGTCTTCAGTATGCTCAGCCAGACCTTAAACTTCACAATGTTATGATCACTGTATCCAAGGCTACCACTAATAGTTATGTTGTCAAGTAAGTCTTTGTGGTTTGTGAGCAATAAATATAGCAATGTACTGTTCCTAGTCAACATGTCCAACATCTGTAGCAGGAAGCAGTCCTCAATACATTCCAGGAACCTGATGGACAGTTGTCCAACAACTTCAACACAGTATATCTCCATGAAACAACTACTGTCAATGTGAGGTACTAGAGGCTGTAGGAGTTATGCTCCCATTGAACTTAACAGATGGAAACAGAACAAAATTGAAATTTTAGGAATCCTTTTCACTGCCCTTATTCTTATAACTTTTCACTCCCCAACCATCAGTGCTAAGAGAGCCACCAGGTAGACTTTCTCCCACCTGCACAAAACAGATTCTTCCCCATCGCTTCCAGCTGTACTGAAACAATACCTAGCCTTCATAGCCTCCTTTTCCATTCTTTCCCAACTCACAGTCTACCACAAATGCATACACTCTCCATTGCCTGCCACATTGCAGTCATTAATGCCTTCAGCAGGGAGGCAGCACTACTAAGCATATCTGCTGCCTGCTACCAGTTTCCAACAAGTCATGACATTTAATATTAATCTAACATTCAGTTTCCAACATCATGATAGGCGAAGCAGCAAAGGAGTCAATCCAGCAGTTCAGCTGCCTGTACTAAGATCCACTACAAATTATTGTATCAAAAAACTACATTAAATCACACATTAAAACATACAATAAGAATTTCAAAGTTCATTACAGCGTGTCCTCTTTATAAGGAGCATCTGACTTTGGAATTGGTATTCAAGCAATAGTCTTCAAATTATCTTGAATGTTATTTTGTATTGTTACCAGCAGCTGGCCTCAAGGACTAGGTCTATGTGACCGCTAATCACAAGGGGGGTTGTTTTCCTGACTGCTAATCAAAAGGGGGGTCTTTTCTTGCAGGTGGGGTTGTTTTCTTATAATTGTTTGTCTGAGTATTTTTGACCAATAATCTTGTGTGAAACACTGTCCGCCCCTGTCAAGTTCACTATAAAAGTTAGGCTATTCGGGCAATAAAAGGGAGCAGCATGATCTGACTCAACTGGTGTCTGTCGTGCTTTCGGCCGTGCTTCACAACAAATGGCGCCCGAACAGGCTGAGACCTGAACAGGACCTGAACAGGACATCGCAGCGGGAGACCTGAACAGGGCCTGAACAGGACATCGCAGCGGGACAGACATCGCACCGGAGCAGGACATCGCAGCACCGGAGCAGACATCGCAGCCGAGCACGGACATCGCAGCGGCGCCGGGGCGAACATCGCAGCGCAGCGGGACACCAGCGCAACGGGACACCAGCGGCGCCGGCACATCCGAACGCAGGTAGAGCAGGAGACCAGCGGCGTCGGGACCAGCGGCGCCGGGCGCCGGGACATCGGCGCGGCGCGGGAACCAGCGGCGCCGGGACATCGGGGATCAGCGGCGCCGGGCGCCGGGACATCGGCGCGGCGCCGGGGCCAGCGGCGCCGCGACATCACAGCGCTGAGCCTGAGCCCGAGACTGAGACATCGGAGCGGCGCGGGACATCGGAGCGGCGCCGCAACATCACAGCGCTGAGCCTGAGCCCGAGACTGAGACATCGGAGCGGCGCGGGACATCGGAGCGCCGCCGGAACATCGGAGCGGACATCGGAGCGGACATCGGACCGGCGCCGTAACCAGACACCGAGCCGCAAACACTGTACAAAGGACTCACGGTAAGACACGGGGAAAAGAAACCGTGGGGAGCGTGGGAAAAGATCCGCGGGGAAGCGCGGGAAAAGGAATCGCGGAGGGACGTGGAAAAAGGAATCGCGGAGAGACGGGGGAAAAGGAATCGCGGAGAGACGCGGGAAACGGAGCCGCGGAAAACGAGGGAAATTGAAGTAATCGCGGTGTGATGCGGGACATCCGATATCGAGTTGCTATGGGAGACCAGAGGCGTCAGTGGACAACGTCAGCCGACCCTCACCGTGTGGCGAGTCGGCACAGAGCAGAGGGACGGACATCAGGACCCTGCAGCCTGTCTGACGTAACCATGGAGGCAGCGGCGGCTGTGCTGCTTCTCTCTGGCATTCTTTGTATAAGAGGGTTATCTTGCAATGCAAAAAAGACTATTCGTCCCCAGATCGGTGTTATAACTATGTTTCTGGATAACATTCCGTGGGGTTGCCACATTCTACAGACTATTAATGACGATTTAGCTCTATTGCAGGGCAGGAGTGCAGAGACGCAGATTACACTGCCAAATGACCACCGGCAGGCTGTTTCACAAACAGCTTCTAGGGTTGCAGCCGGCACTGCCTGCAGCCGTATAGCAGACGTTACAGTCTCTTTCCTAACTAGTAATCATGTGTCTCATCCATTTGTGGTGAATGGTCAGTGGCAAAAAGAAAAGGGGGAGAGTAAGGGGCGACAAAGACAGAAACGGTACCAGGAGGATGCCACTGACACTAACAGCATGGGTAATAGGAGTAGTATAAGTGACACAGGTGCAGGGCGGCAGCGGGCGCTGCCGCACTGTGGGGCACTCTGCCTGCTGCTCGCCCTCGCCTGCCTGTGCACTGCTGCCGACAGTGTTAGAGTAAAATGTGAAGACTGCTCAGATGGCAGTGATGAGAGTGGTTGTGTGAAGAAGACGTGTGCTGAATCTGACTTTGTGTGCAACAGTGGTCAGTGTGTGCCAAACAGATGGCAGTGTGATGGGGATCCGGACTGTGAAGATGGGTCTGACGAAAGTGCTGAGCTATGTCATATGAGAGCATGCTGGGTAAATGAAATCAGCTGTGGTCCTCAGTCAACCCGGTGTATCCCAGTGTCCTGGAAATGTGATGGTGAAAAAGACTGTGACAGAGATCCTGATTGCAAGGATGGAAGTGATGAAATTAACTGCCCTTCTCAGACCTGCAGGCCAGACCAGTTCAGATGTGAAGATGGGAACTGTGTCCATGGGAGTAGGCAGTGCAGTGGTGTGAGAGACTGTCTGTATGGCACTGATGAAGCAAACTGTAACAATGTTATTCAGTGCTCTGGACCTGGCAAATTCAAGTGCAGAAGTGGAGAATGCATAGATATCAATAAAGTGTGTAACCAGCAGAGAGACTGCAAGGACTGGGGTGATGAGCCCCTGAAGGAATGCATCATAAATGAATGTGACTGTCGAGCTGGGTTTGAGTTTGTAGACAAGAGAAACTGTAGAGATATTGATGAATGCCAAAACCCTGGTATCTGTAGTCAAATCTGTATCAACCTGAAAGGTGGCTACAAATGTGAACGTAGCCGTGGATATCAGATGATTCCTGCTACAGGAACCTGGAAAGGGCCATACGGGTACAAAAATACAAATAACACCTGTGATTACAATGACGCTGCTAAGCAGGGTTTAGGGGTTTATAGCATGGAGACAAGGGGTAACAACTACAGTGTTTGGAACAATTGTACAGCTTTGACCTTACCTCCTGATGTTTTTCTGATTTGTGGGGATAGGGCCTGGCAAGGTATCCTTGCAAATGCTATCAGATGTCCATGTTACTTAGATAAACTCATTGTATTTGCTCCTAGCTTGTTACAGTTGCGTGAGATCACCAGACATAAATGGGCATTGCTTGCAATGGATTGCAATGATAATGTTGAATTGTATGGGGTTGCAGCTAGAGCGGCAGTGGCAATTTTAGTGCCTGGAGTGGTACCTCCGGCCGCACGTAACAACTTAGAAAAATTGGTATTCTGGGCCGAGAAGCAAGCCTATGCCACGACAGAGATACTTGAGGAGACACTCTGCTCGGCTGCGGGGATCGGCTGCGGCGTGGACGCCCCTAGGTGCACCCTGAGCGTCTTGCTCGGAGGGGACTCCACTCTCAGCTGCTCACCACAGGAGCAGACAAAGATCTCCTGAAGCTGCAGACAAACAGTATGTTTTCAGCTGCTGGAGGGATACTAACTGGAGTGTTAATAATTGTGTGTGTTATTCTTAAATGTCCAGGTATTTTGTGTTGAAAGTATTCGTGCAAGGGTAAGGTTCTAAAACAAAGTGTTGCAAGTCATTTCACGAGGAACACAATGAGAGACAATATTTGTTTGCTTATCATTCTAAATTATATTCTTGTGGTATGATTGAGGTTGTGGTATGATTGAGAGTGAGATGTGCCAGAGGCCTCTGGGTGTGCGATTGTGCTCTGTATGTGTGATTGTGCTGTGTACTGTGTGAGTGAGAGAGCGCTTTTGCCATAGTGCAGGTTTGCCATAGTGCAGGTTTGCCACAGTGCAGGTTATTGCCTTAGTGCAGGTTATTGCCATAGTGCAGGATTCCGGAATATAGCCATAGTTCAGGTTATTGTTGCCATAGTGCAGGATCCCGGGATATAACCATGGTACAGGTTATTGTTGCCACAGTGCAGGATCCCGGGATATAGCCATAGTACAGGTTATCGTTGCCATAGTGCAGGATTCCGGAATATAGCCATAATTCAGGTTATTGTTGCCATAGTGCAGGATTCCGGAATATAGCCTTAGTACAGGTTATTGTTGCCACAGTGCAGGATCCCGGGATATAACCATAGGGCAGGCTAAAAGCATAGGAAATTGGTGCTGGCAAAAATCAGAGGAAATGGATTTATTACAGCGCTGTTAGAAAAACGGGGAGTCAATTGTAAGCAACTAGCAGGGCTAGTTGTGATCGGTTGAGCAAAATCAAGTTTCACTAGTACGGAGTCATTGTTTGAAGTAGCCACTTAGAGAAATTTAAGGGAATGTACTGTTTTGATCATAATGAGTCAATTCACAAATCCATTACTTTCCTGAAAGAGCACATGAGAAAGATTCAATATGGTATCAATCCTTTCAATCAATGGTTCACTGATTTGTTTGAAACAATTCATAGATGGTTACTGGGATTAGTCAAAGGGGGATTAAAGATTCTGTTCGCTGTGGTGTCAATCATCATTACACGTAGTATTGTGATAAATGTGGTTAAAGGGTTACTTGCAAAAATGTTATAGAGATTTTGAAGTGGTGCCGGAAACAGGTACCCAGTGAATCACTGCAAAGCGGACTGAAGCAGCTTTAGAATCTGCACACGCCGAAGACGACCAGGAGGAGGTTCCTGATAATTATTCTGACAATGACGTGGGCTGTGACACCTCAAGGACTGTCAAGAACAGCCTTCGATCACCATCAAGTGATTAGGTTTAAGTGTGTTACTGTTAAGTTGTGTTACTTACTATTAAATTGTGTTACCATTAAGTGCTTACAGTAATTGTAGTGTTATTAGGGTTAAGTTGTATAGTTGTGTTATGTTATGTATTTGACATCTGATGTAAAACCAAGTACTGCTTGTACAAAAAGAAAACGGGGGAATTGTTGGGAATTGGCATACAGGACGTGGACATGTGCCCGTGGAACAATTGTTCCATTTGAGCTTGCTTTAAGCAACCAGGGGTAGGCCTTAGAAATCTCAGGGCCTGCTGTAGCTGAGCAAACCAAGCTGCCAGAGTAACTGTGAGAAGCTCCCACGGCAATGACTCCCACATCGCCCAATTAAGGAACTCAGAAAATATTGTTACCAGCAGCTGGCCTCAAGGACTAGGTCTACGTGACCGCTAATCACAAGGGGGGTTGTTTTCCTGACTGCTAATCAAAAGGGGGGTCTTTTCTTGCAGGTGGGGTTGTTTTCTTATAATTGTTTGTCTGAGTACTTTTGACCAATAATCTTGTGTGAAACACTGTCCGCCCCTGTCAAGTTCACTATAAAAGTTAGGCTATTCGGGCAATAAAAGGGAGCAGCATGATCTGACTCAACTGGTGTCTGTCGTGCTTTCGGCCGTGCTTCGCAACAATTTTGTAAATAAAGAGTTGCTCTCCTTGGCTAAAATTACAGAATCACACAGAATCACAGAATTTCTAGGTTGGAAGAGACCTCAAGATCATCGAGTCCAACCTCTGGCCTAACACTAACAGTCCACACTAAACCATATCCCTAAGCTCTACATCTAAACTTCTTTTAAAGACTTCCAGGGATGGTGAGTCCACCACTTCCCTGGGCAGCCCGTTCCAATGTCTAAATGTCTATTAGAAGCAAAGTCTTGAGCTAAGAAATTAATTGTTCAGAAAAGCATGAAACAAATTAGCAATTTTACTTGGAATGAAAAGTGATCCACTCTTTCAAAAAATTGGGTGAGGGAAGAAGGGGTGTGCATTGATTTTTTCCCCCCTTTTTTAATTGATTTTGATCACCTCACAGTAATAGATCTGGTGTTCTGGTAGCTTAGGGTCTCATTACAATCTTCACAATTTCAGTTGTATAGTCAAAAAGAGTATACTGGAAACAATGTATATACTTACAGTGATGCTAACTTCATTCTCTTTGTTGGAAACATCCGCAGAAGTGATTTGATTGCTATTATTTGTGGTGTCTCCAAGATCATTAGGCATGGTTTCATACTCTTAGAAAAGAAAAAAAAAGGTTATTTTATAATTTCATAACTTTGGAGGGGAAAGGATTGTCTTTATTATTTCAACTCTGTAGTACCATAATGCTGGGAACACCTATCAGAAATCTGTGCTCTTTGAAAATGATACATTATTTCTATTGTATCTAATACATTTTGGGGAATCCTTGTGGCAAATAATTTTGAATAAATCTGTTGTGACTGACAGACCTGAAAAAAGAATCTGCTTTTCTGTTCAGCTTTATAGAGAAGAAATCTACACCATAATATATAGCTCTATTAGGAAAAACTAGAGTTAAATAAGAAATCCATTCATAAAGCTATTTTTATGTGCTTCTGACTTCCCATTAAAAATTGAAGACTGCCCTCTACAACGAACTTCTCTAGTCTTGTATTCAGCCAAATATAGGACTGACTTAGAAATTAGCTTGGGGTTTTTTGTTTATCTGAGAAGAAATTGACAAGTGAGTTTTTAGCTAGTTTATTGCTATCGAAGATATTTCATTTATCAAAATGATGCTACTCAAAGGTCTTCAGGGGTGAATCTAAGACAATTCCATCAAAAGAATGAATATGGCATAATTATTTATAATGAGATATGAGATAAATGAGATAACAAGAATTAAATATTATATATGTGAATTTAGATACATGCATTAAAATAAAGCACCGAATATATTTTATGATTGTATCTGAAAATATACATAATGTTTCAATTGTATGACTGTAATGCGTACAGATGAAATAAACCAAATGAGCAATAAGTGCATTTATTACAAATGCACCTACAGCACTACAATTTAAATTTGCAAATCATAGAATTATAGAATCGTCGAATGGCTTGGGTTGGAAAGGACCTCAAAGATCATTTAGTTCCAGCCTCCCTGCCATGGGGGTTGCCCAGGGCCTCATCCAACCTGGTATTAAACACCTCTAGGGATGGGGCATATGCAACCTCTCTGGGCAACCTGTTCAAGTGCCTCACCATCCTCTGAGTGAAAAATTTCCTCCTAATGTCTAATCTAAATCTCCCCTCTTTTAGTTTAAAACCATTCCCCCTTGTCCTGTCATTGTCTGCCTGAGTAAAAAATTGTTCTCCATCTTTTTTATAAGCCCCCTTTAAGTATTGAAAAGCTGCAATAAGGTCACTCTGGAGCCTTCTCTTCTCCAGGCTGAACATTCCCAGCTCTCTCAGCCTTTCTTCATAGGAGAGGTGCTCCAGCCCTCTGATCGTCTTTGGATGCAGCCCAGGATGCAGTTGGCCCTATGGGTGGCAAGCATGCACAAATAAGTATGTATTTCTTTATATATTTTAATTCAAATCAGTGTCATAAGTCTACAGATGAAATTGTTCACACAAACCAGAAGCAGGAACTCTTCCAACCTGACAGATGCTACCTGGTCAAGGGGAGGGAGTGCCTGTGCCTTGGTAGACTTTATTTTCTTTAGCTCCCGAGACCATTTTGGAGAGCTTGGCTGGTAATGCTAGAAACAAGCTGCATTAGCTTTTTGATCTTCCTGCATGCACAAACGCACTTTATTTCTGCAAAGCACTCAGTAGGCTGCATATTTTTTGGTATATGAACCAACACAGTTACCTCTGCCACCAATGCTACAGTTGGTCAAGTCAGGTTGTATAAACTTGTAGTCTATTTTGGCTCTACACCATACATGCCAAAGGAAAGGATTTTTTTATTTTTTTTGAAGCAAAATGTATATTTAGTCTACAGAGCTTTCACAAGAAACCAAATTTAATTTCATGTCCTTTGAACATTTAAATTCTCCAACTCAGCATTGCATCCCTATGTCTGTAGCTTCCTATGCAGCAAAGTTATAGTAGTGAAAGGCAAAGTAACAGCGATCTTTACTGAATTACCCACTTGCACAAGCAGTCTGGACAAGGTGCTGTGCAAGCCATCCGCTACTGTGAACACAGGTTTTGCCACAGTATAGGAGGAGACCAGCTTTATTTCATCTGCAGGAAGAACTTTAAACTAGCTATGACGGGGGAAGGGAGTAAAACAGGGCTCACCAGAGAAGTGCCTAGGGGAACAATGCTGAAGCTGGGGATGAGGCAGATGTTTCATCTGAAGTGCATCTACACCGATGCACACAGCACGGGCAACAAAAAAGAGGAGCTAGAAGCAATTGTGAGACAGGCTAACTACGACTTAGTTGCTATAACTGAAACATAGTGGGATCAGTCTTACAACAGGAATACTGCGATGGATGGCTACAAGTTCTTCAGAAAGGATAGACAAGATAGGAAGGGTGGTGGTGTAGCTCTTTATATTAAAGAGTGTTTTGATGTTGAAGAGCTTCGGGTTGGGAATGATGTTGAAGTTGAGTGTCTATGGATAAGGATCGGGGGAAGGCCTGTAGGGGTGACATCTTGGTGGGGGTCTGTTATAGACCGCCTAATCAGGATGAAGAGATGGATGAGGCATTCTATGAGCAGCTTGCAAAAGTTGCACGATCACCAGCACTCATTCTTATGGGAGTCTTCAGCTTCCCTGATATATGCTGGAAGTATAATACTGCACAGAGGAAGCAGTCTAGGAGGTTCCTGGAGTGTGTGGAAGATAGCTTCCTGACACAGCTGGTTCAAGAGCCTACCAGGGGAGGTGCCCCACTAGAACTGCTCTTCACTAACAGAGAAGGACTAGTGGGAGATGTGAAAGTTGGGGACTGTCTTGGGCAGAGTGACCATGAAATTGTAGAGTTTTCTATCCTTGGTGACGTCAGAAGGGTAACTAGGAAAACTGCTGTCTTGAACTTCCAGAGGGTGGACTTTGACCTATTCAGGTCACTTGTTGCAGGGGTCCCTTGGGAGTCACTCCCGGTGACAACAGTTCTGGTTATCTGGAGAGGTCCCAGAGGATTGGAGGCTTGCCAATGTGACTCCCATCTACAAGAAGGGCCATAAGGAGAATCCACGGAACGACAGGCCTGTCAGCCTGACCTCAGTTCCTGGGAAAGTTATGAAGCAAATTATCTTGGGTGAGATCACACAACACTTGCATGGCGTCCAAGGGTTCAGGCCCAGCTAGTAGGGGTTCACGAAAGGCAGGTCGTGCTTGTCCAACCTCATCTCTTTCTATGGATAGGGTGGTTAAGGCCCACCATAAGAACCAGGGCCTGCAAACGTGAGGCAACTTGCAGCTGCCTGTAGAAGGCCTCATCCACTTCCTCTTCCTGATCCAGTGGCCTGTAGTAAACACCCTCCACAATGTCACCCCTGTTGGCCTGTCCTTTAATCCTCACCCCTGGGCTCTCGATTTGCATTTCATTCCCCCCAGGCAGAGCTCCATACATTCCAGTTGCTCACTTATAGAAAGAGCAACTCCACTACCTCATCTTTCTGGCCTGTCCTTCCTAAAAAGCACAAAGCCGTCCATGGCCACATTCCAGTCATGAGATCTGTCCCACCATGTCTCAATAACTGTGATGAGATCATAGCCCTGCAACCGCACATAAAGCTCCAGTTCCACTTGTTTATTCCTCATGCTGCATGCATTTACATAGAGGCATTAGAGTTGGTCTCCCAATGCATCTGCCTTTCTAGATGGGGCAACCGTAACTCATCCATGTGTTACAGGCCTGTCAGTTTGACCTCAGTGCCAGGGAAGCTCATGGAGCAGATCCTCCTGAGAGTCATCACGCAGCACTTGCAGGGCAAGCAGGCGATCAGGCCCAGTCAGCATGGGTTTATGAAAGGCAGGTCCTGCTTGACGAACCTGATCTCCTTCTATGACAAAGTGAATCGCTGGGTGGACGAGGGAAAGGCTGTGGATGTGGTCTACCTTGACTTCAGCAAGGCTTTTGACACCGTCTCCCACAGCATTCTCCTCAAGAAACTGGCTGCTCGTGGCTTGGACTGGCGCACGCTTCATTGGGTTAGAAACTGTCTGGATAGCCGGGCCCAAAGAGTCGTGGTGAATGGAGCCAAGTCCAGTTGGAGGCCAGTCACTAGTGGCGTCCCCCAGGGCTCGGTGCTGGGGCCGGTCCTCTTTAATATCTTCATCGATGATCTGGATGAGGGCATCGAGTGCACCCTCAGTAAGTTTGCAGATGACACCAAGTTAGGTGCATGTGTCGATCTGCTTGAGGGTAGGAAAGCTCTGCAGGAGGATCTGGATAGGCTGCACCGATGGGCTGAGGTCAACTGCATGAAGTTCAACAAGGCCAAGTGCCAGGTCCTGCACCTGGGGCGCAATAACCCCAAGCAGAGCTACAGGCTGGGAGATGAGTGGTTGGAGAGCTGCCAGGCAGAGAAGGACCTGGGAGTGATGGTGGATAGTCGGCTGAATATGATCCAGCAGTGTGCTCAGGTGGCCAAGAAGGCCAACGGCATCCTGGCTTGTATCAGGAACAGTGTGGCCAGCAGGGCTAGGGAGGTGATCGTCCCCCTGTACTCGGCTCTGGTGAGGCCGCACCTCGAGTACTTTGTTCAGTTTTGGGCCCCTCGCTACAAGAAGGACATTGAGGTGCTTGAGCGGGTCCAGAGAAGGGCAACGAAGCTGGTGAGGGGCCTGGAGAACAAGTCCTACGAGGAGCGGCTGAGGGAGCTGGGCTTGTTCAGCCTGGAGAAAAGGAGGCTCAGGGGCGACCTTATCGCTCTCTATAGGTACCTCAAGGGAGGCTGTAGCGAGGTGGGGGCTGGTCTGTTCTCCCACGTGCCTGGTGACAGGACGAGGGGGAATGGGCTTAAGTTGAGCCAGGGGAGTTTTAGGTTAGATGTTAGGAAGAACTTCTTTACTGAAAGGGTTGTGAGGCATTGGAACAGGCTGCCCAGGGAAGTGGTGGAGTCACCATCCCTGGAGGTCTTTAAAAGACGTTTAGATGTAGAGCTTAGGGATATGGTTTAGTGGGGACTGCTAGCATTAGGTCAGAGGTTGGACTCGATGATCTTGAGGTCTCTTCCAACCTAGAAATTCTGTGATTCTGTGATTCTGTCTACGGTAGCTCTCCTGTTAAGCTCTGTTCCCTCTCTAGTCTCTGGGCATCCTTTGCCAGCTGTGGTGTTCAGCTGGCATGAGTGGGATGGCATGCCATCCCATACCTTATCACCAGAATCCCTGATAATATCCCCCTCCCCCATCCCAGGTCATGACCAAGGACCCTCTTCCCTCTTTGGGAAAGATGAATCCCATATGATTCCAGCAAGCCCGGTGTACCGGGTCCGGCTGGAATGTTAACTTTCCCTGCAGCAGCCCATACAGTGCTGTACTCTGCACTTGTAGTTGGAACAGCAGTATTATCACACCAGTGTTGTGTCTACTGCTGAGCAGTGCTGGCACAGCTTCAGGACTCTCTCTAACCCTCCTAGGGGGTGGGCAAAAATGTGAAAGAGAAACATCACCAGGGCAGCTAACCTAAACCAACCAAAGGGATATTCCATACTATATGTCGTCACATTCAGCAATAAAAGGTGGAAACAGGAAGAAGAGGGGAGGGGTGGGCTCTCATGAAAACGTCGGTCCTCCTCCCGAACACCGGCTAAGTGCGTTGAGGCCCTGCTTCAAGGATGTGGTCAAGCATCACTCATTTGTGGGAAGTA
This sequence comes from Aythya fuligula, assembly GCF_009819795.1. Classification (NCBI taxonomy): domain Eukaryota; kingdom Metazoa; phylum Chordata; class Aves; order Anseriformes; family Anatidae; genus Aythya; species Aythya fuligula. Next base: position 12,235,972 of record NC_045594.1, read on the forward strand.
GAGAGTAATTTCTTTCCTCTGCACTTCCTCATAGTGTTAATTTGTTTTGTTTGTTTGTTTTCCTCCCTTTTCCCCTTTCCCCTTTTTTTTTCCTTTAGTTAAATTGTTTAGTTCATAATAATCTTTCCTTAATTATTATTATTATTGTTATTTCCCTTTAATTAAATTATCCTTATCTCAACCTGTGAGTTCTTCTTTACTTTACTTCTTCCCCTCCTCATCTAAGGAGGGGGAGTGAGAGAGCGGTTGTGGGGTTTAGCTGCCTAGCACGGTAAAACCACCACATCCGGTGCCATAAGGCTTCTTTTTACCAAAGAACCCGAAATTTTGGCAATGACACCAGCCATGGAGCCACGTGTTAATGGATGCTATCCTTCTGTTCCTATTGCTGTCAGTACTGGGGAGAATGGAAAAGATGACTTGCGCACCTGAGTTCCTGATCATCCATCCCAATTCCTTGAAGTCCCTTTTGATTGCTCTCAGGCTACACATTGCTACTTCTTCTCCCCCCAGATGTAGGACCAGCAATGGGTAGTAGTCTGAAGGGTTGAATCAAGCTGGGAAGTCTCCTGGTGAGGTCCTAAACCCTGGCCCTGGGAAGGCAGCAGACTTCCCTTAGAAGAGGATACTTTCTACATATTGGACCCTCTGTTCCTCTTGTTGTGGAATGACACACAACTAAAACCCACCTTTTTTTCCTCCTTCTGGTGGTCATGATACAGGGGGTTGGCCTTTCCAACCCTGGCAATAGCTTCGGTGGAAAGGGATCGTTGCCTTCTCCATCCGTCGATTGTCTTTCAGCCTCCAGGGCCTCATACCTGTTGCTCAGGGCTACCTGATAGGGTGAGATGGGTGAAGGCAGATTTGTCCTGCCACCTCAAGCCTGGACTGGACTCCTTTCATACACAACCTTGCAGCTTATGCCTTGTGTCTGCTGGGGGATGGATACGGCATTCCCTTCTTGTTGGGGAATTCCTGGTGCTGTTCTTGTTTAACAGAGGTCAAAGCTTGGCACCATCAGTCTATCTCCCTCTCTGAAACCCAGATGCCCCCCAGTATTTCTACCTCTTCTCATAGCTCAGCTACCATGCTGAGCAGATCTTCCACCTACTCACATCTCATGCAGTTGCTATCTCTGCAGCTGCCCAAAAGTGGTGTGAAGCTTTGGCACTCCCTGCAGCCTGGCATCTGGATGGCTGCATGCTTTTTCGGAAGCTCAGTTTGGGTCCCCACCTCCTTTTTGGTAAGTGTGGTTGTAGCCTTCTTCAGCCTGTTTGCCATGACTGGTCTCTCACTGGAGCTTGCTGCTGCACCCTGCCCGCGCAAACTGAAGAGCCACACTCAGTTCACAGTGCTCCTGGTTGCTTGTGCTCCCTAGGGGCTGCCTTTGTATGACAGAAGAGGGGGGGCCCTTCTGGCTCCACCCATGCCTTGCCAACCACCCTTGGGACAGCTGCTGGCTCTTGGTGGCTCCCTCGGATACCTTGAAGTGTGCCTCGATGAAGAGAAACCCCTGCATGCTGCGATCCCTTGCTCCGCTGCAGAACGCTTCTGCCCCAGAGACAATCAATCGCCTTGGTGAGTGACTGTAAAATGGCAGTGATGCCTGATTTAAATGTCCCACTGCTGCCGTTTCTGGCTACACCCACACCTCGTCAGACTCCCTTGTAAAGGCTGCTGGGTCCTGGTGGCTCCCTCAACTGCCTCGAATGGGCCTTGATGAAGAGAAACCTCTGCAAGCCGTGGTCCTCACTCCGTTGCAGAACGTCTGCCCCAGAGCCGATCGACTCCTAATACCTAAACCTCCCCTGGCGCATCTTGAGGCCATTTTACCTATTTTAATCACTTGGTGCTTGGGAGAAAAAAGGTGGTGTGAAGCTTTGGCACTCCCTGCAGCCTGACATCTTGACAGCTGTGTGCTTTTTCGGTAGCTCAGTTTGGGTCCCCACCTCTTTTTTTTGGCAAGTGTGGGGCTCACTGGGTCCTGCCAGCCCCAAGGACTGCCTTTGTATGGGGGTGGGGACACGTTGCTGCTCCTGGACTCACCCAAGCCTCACAAGCTGCTCTTGCGAGGGCTGCCGGCTCCCATAGCTGCCTCGAGTTGCCTCAGTGCAGAAAAGCCCCTTGCACACCTCAATCCACAGCTCTGCTACAGCACACCTCTGCCCCGGAGTCAATTGCCTCGGCAAGTGGCCAGATTGTGACAGATGCAGCCCAAAGTCAGTCACAGACTAATCAAACTCAGTGGTTATTTTATATACATAAATGAAAAATGGCAATTAATTGGAATGTATTGGAAAGTGTGTGACTCAAGCATGACATAAATGGTATGGAATAAGGTGTGGATATTGTCCTGGTTTCAGCTAGGATAGTTAATCTTCTTCCCGGTAGCTGGTATGTTGCTGTGTTTTGGATTTAGGATGAGAATGATGCTGATAACACATCGATGTTTTAGTTGTTGTGAAACAGTGCTTACACTAAGCCAAGGACTTTTCAGTTTCTCGCTCTGTCCTGCCAGTGGGCAGGCTGGGCGTGCAGCAGGAGCTGAGAGGGGACAGAACCAGGACAGCTGACCCAAACTGGCCAAAGTGGTATTCCATACCATATGATAACATGCTGAACAAATAATATGGCATGGCTGGCCGGGGTGGGGGGACCACTGCTCGGAGCTGGACTGGGCATTGGTCAGTGAGTGGTGAGCAATTGCATCGTGCATCGCTTGTTTTGTACACATGTACTACAGTAGTAGTACTATCTAGCTGGTAGATAGGAATGGGGAGGAGAATGAAGCCCTAATGATCCATGAGGAAATGGTTAGTGACCTGCTACACCACTTAGACATACACAAGCCTATGGAGCTGAATGGGATCCACCCAAGGGTAATGAAGGAGCTGGCGGAAGTGCTCACCAAGCCGCTTTCCATCATTTATCAGAAGTCCTGGCTATCAGGAGAGGTTCCAGTCGACTGGAGGCTAGCAAATGTGACACTCATCTACAAGAAAGGCCAGAAGGAGGACTTGGGGAACTACAAGCCTGTCATTCTGACTTCGGTGACAGGGAAGCTCATGGAGCAGATTATCTTGAGTGCTGTCATGTGGCACTTACAGGACAACCAAGTGATCAGACCCAGTCAGTATGGGTTTATCAAACACAGGTCCTGCTTGATGAACCTAATCTCCTTCTATGACAAGGTCACTCACTTGTTGGATGAGGGAAAGGCTGTGGATGTTGTCTACTTAGACTTTTGTAAAGCTTTTGAAACTGTTTCCCACAGCATTCTCCAAGAGAAACTGGCTGCTCAAGGCTTGGACGGGCATACACTTCTCTGGGTATAAAACTGTATGGGTTTCTCATAAAGAAGTTTGACTTGCAATTTATCATCTCAGCACAGCTTATCTTCTGTGCTGGATACGTACGTATTATCTTTTGATGACCTTTCTTTTTCCTGGAACAATGCTTCTCTTTCTTTCCCTCCTCACCCTTTTTCTTTAAAAAAAAATGATATATATATATATATATATAGTAGTTTTATCATTTACTTGCAGGTTTCGAAGCTTAGCAAAGGGATTATTTTTTTTCCCTGCAATAAGTCCCATACAATTAAACATCCAATCAGTATAAATTGTAACACATTAATGTTTGCTAGGATATTGAAAGCTGGATATTGGATGTCTCTCAAGTTTAATTAGTTCAATAAATTTAAATGAGAGGAAGTAATAGCCAGGAGAAGACAAATGATTTCCCATGCAATGCCTTTTTTCTTATAAGAAGATTTGAAAATCAGCACAAATACGCAATGACTGCTTCAGCAATTCTCCTAGTGTTTTAAGCGGTGTTGTAATGTGATTTCTAGTAAAGGTGTCATGGATTTCTTCTATTATGTTCACTTTATAAATCATATGTTGAAGCTTATTGAGACAAAGCTGGATGGTTTGTAGGCCTTCATGCAGTATTCTGTTAGCAAAGGCAGCCATCTGCTCTCGCCATCTGTGAAATCAAATCTCAGCAGTGTCTGTCAGCTAGCTGGGTAGGAAATAAATCTTAGGGAACATTTGGATATTAATTATTCTGGTTAGGGAACAGGGAGAGAAGTAATGAGATCGTTCACTTTATAAAGTTAGCCTTCCACACCAGCTCTGAAAACTGTTCCAACTGCTCTTGCCAGATGTAAACTTGAAAGAGATTAAGGCTCCACTCTTCTCCCTACCACCACTACTCAGGTCTGCTTGCTGTGCAATTCTGCACAGTTTTTGTTAACATATCATTTCACATAAAACCTCGCATTCAGGCAAAAATAATAATAATAGAAAAACTTTGGACCCTTAGAGCCCTCCTTTAATAGCCATTAAGTTTTGAGACTGCTTCTTTCTGCACTGTGTTTATTTACAGGATAGACCTTTGAAGTTGTATTCCTCTGATATGGGTTTTGGTTCCCACCTAGAATTAGATCTACTTCTGTCTATTTGCAAAAGTCTGTACATGCCATGTTGGTGTTATATCTTTGTGGGAAACAGCTATATTTGCCGTGTATCTAGCCAGAAGGTTATAAAATAATAGTGCTTATTATTTTATAGAATTGTAAAGTTAGGCTAGAAACAAGTGTATTCAGTTTATGTGGCAAGGGTTTGGTAGCAGGGGGCTGCAGGGATGGCCTCTGTGAGAAGAATCCAGAAGCTGGCCCATCTTAGATAAACCAGTTTCAGAGCTGGAAAACTGACCTGCTGCTGCCCAGAGCCAATCAATAAGTGATGTTGCTTGTGCTTCTGCAAAAGTAGATTTAAGAAAAAAAAAAAATATTGTTGCTCAACAGCATCTGTGAGAATGATGAGTGAGAAACAGCCCTGCAAACACCAAGGTCAGTGAAGAAGGAGGGGAAGGAGGTGCTCTAGGCGCCAGAGCAGAAGTTCCCTTGTGGCCTGTGGTGAGGATCATGGTGGAACAGGCTGTCCCCCTGCAGCCTGTGGAGGAGCCTACAGTGGAACAGGTGGATCTGCCCTGAAGGAGGCTGTGGCCTATGGAAAGCCCCCAACAAAGCAGACTCTGGGCAAGACCTGTAGCCTGTAGAGGAGCCCACACAGCAGCAGATGATCTGGAGGGAGCTGCTGCCCGTGGGGGACCCAGGTTGGAGCAGTTTGCTCCTGAGAGATGGGCCCCATGGTACAGACCCATATCTGGAGCAGTTCTTGAAGAGCTGCTGCCTGTGGGAAGCTCACACAGGATCAGTTCGGGAAGGACTGCATCCTGTGGGAGGGACCCCATGTTGGAGTATCCCTCCCCACTCAGGAGATTGGCTCACCTATCGGCTGCTTCCCGGACAACAAGTACAGCCATGGTCTTCACCAAGTGGAAAGTGCTTGTCAAAAAAAATGTGGCAACCCAGACCAAGTGCCTGCCCAAAGATGCGGCTGTTCAGGTCTCTGGCTGCAGGGAGTGCCTGAGCCTGTTGCTACCACTGGAGGGTGACAGAAATACTGCCTGCATGAGGTGTGAACAGGTGGAGAATCTGATCAGCCTGGTGGCAGAGCTCAAGGAGGAGGTGGAGTGATCATGGACCATCAGGGAGGGTGAGCAGGAGTTAGACTGGTGGAGCAACTCCCTGCCGTGCCCGAGAAAAAGGCACCGGGGTGATACACTCTGAATAGTGATGTCCCCCCCGTGGTGGTTTTACTCAGGTGGGCAGCCGAGCTCCACCACAACCGCTCTCTCACTCCCCCTCTCCTCAAAGAGGAAGGGGAAGAAAATACAACACAGAGAACTCGAGGTTTGAGATGAGAAAGGTTTAATTAAAGGGAAAGGGAACGGGGAGAAAAGAAACAAAAGAAACAATAAATCTGCGCAGAAGCACAGAGAGAAGGGGAAAAAATTATTCTCTACTTCCCATCAACGAGCGATGTTCGGCCACGTCCTGGGAAGCCGGGCCTCAAAACACATAGTGGTTGTTCAGGAGGAACAGTCCCTCCCCCACGAGAGCCCCCCTTTTGATTGCTGAGTGTGACATCAGGTGTTATGGAATATCCCTTTGATTGGTTTAGATCAGCTGCCCTGGCGATGTCCCCTCCCCATCACTTGCCCACCCCCAGCCTGCTGGCTCTAGGGGACTTGGAAGGAGTCCTGATGCTGTGCCAGCACTATGCAGCAATAGACACTGGAGTGATATCAGTGCTGTTCCAGCTACGAGTGCAGAGCACAGCACTGTGTGGGCTGCTGCAGGGAAAGGTGACTACATCCCAGACAGACCCAACACAACTGTCGCTGTCAGGCAGAGGAAGGGGACCTGAGAGATGGAGAGGAATGGAAACAGATCCCTGCTCGGCATCACAGGCAAGCCCCCTCCCTAAGCACCTCACCTCCCCAGGCGCCCTTACACAATAGGTTTGAGGCCCTGGAGCTTGAGGGACAGGTTGATGAGTACGTGGGGGAAAGTCCACCCAGAAGGTTGTCTAGGGCAAGGAAGTCAACTTCATGCCTCACAACTGCCTCCACTAAGAAGGAAAGAAGGGTAATTGTTGTAGGCAACTCCCTTTTGAGGGGAACAGAGGGCCCCAAATGTCTTCCTGACCCTACCCATAGGGAAGTCTGCTGCCTCCCTGGGGCCTGAGTCAAGGACATTACCAGAAAACTTCCTGGCCTTGTTTGCCCGTCCGATTATTACACCTTAGTGGTAATTCAGGCTGGCAGTGATGAAATTGCTGAGAGAAGCCTGAAGGCTATCAAAAGGGACTTCAGGGGATTGGGGTGGTTAGTTGGTGGAGTAGGAATACAGATGGTATTTTCCTCTATCCCATCAGTGGTGGGGAGGGATACTGAAGCTAGAAGAGCATTGGTATTACACCACTGATTGCTCTATTGCTGAGCAATATTGGCACAGCATCAAGACTCCCTCCAAATCCCCCCCCCGGGAGCCAGGTGGCTGGGGGTGGGCAAGAAGTGGGGAGGGGACATTGCCAGGGCAACTGACCTAAACCAACCAAAGGGATATATATATATATATATATATAAAGGGATATATATATATATCGAGCCTACTTGAGGGAGCCGCCAGGACCCGGCAGCCCTCGTGAGGGAGGCTGACGAGGCAAAGGCGGAGCCAGCAGCGCCCCCTCCCCAGCTGTTCAAAAGCTGCCCCTAGGGAGCGCGGCGACCAGGGCGGGCAAACAGGGCGTGGTGCGTCAGAAGGGAGTGGCGTGGCAGTTAGCGTGGCAGTTCGCGCAGGCAGGGCACGCAGGAAGGGCAGAGCGCTCCCCCTGCCCACACGAACACCTCCTTAACAACAGCCGTAGCTAGGCGATAATCACAGAATCACAGAATCACAGAATTTTCTAGGTTGGAAGAGACCTCAAGATCATCGAGTCCAACCTCTGACCTAACGCTAACAGTCCCCACTAAACCATTTCCCTAAGCTCTACATCTAAACGTCTTTTGAAGACTTCCAGGGATGGTGACTCCACCACTTCCCTGGGCAGCCTGTTCCAGTGCCTCACAACCCTTTCAGTGAAGTTCTTCCTAACATCTAACCTAAAACTCCCCTGGCTCAACTTAAGCCCATTCCCCCTCGTCCTGTCACCAGGCACGTGGGAGAACAGACCAACCCCCACCTCGCTACAGCCTCCCTTGAGGTACCTATAGAGAGCAATAAGGTCACCCCTGAGCCTCCTCTTCTCCAGGCTGAACAAGCCCAGCTCCCTCAGCCGCTCCTCGTAGGACTTGTTCTCCAGGCCCCTCACCAGCTTCGTTGCCCTTCTCTGCACCCGCTCAAGCACCTCGATGTCCTTCTTGTAGCGAGGGGCCCAAAACTGAACACAGTACTCGAGGTGCGGCCTCACCAGAGCCGAGTACAGGGGGACGATCACCTCCCTAGCCCTGCTGGTCACACTGTTCCTGATACAAGCCAGGATGCCGTTGGCCTTCTTGGCCACCTGAGCACACTGCTGGATCATATTCAGCCGACTATCCACCATCACTCCCAGGTCCTTCTCTGCCTGGCAGCTCTCCAACCATTCCTCTCCCAGCCTGTAGCTCTGCTTGGGGTTATTGCGCCCCAGGTGCAGGACCCGGCACTTGGCCTTGTTGAACTTCATGCAGTTGACCTCAGCCCATCGGTGCAGCCTATCCAGATCCTCCTGCAGAGCTTTCCTACCCTCGAGCAGATCGACACATGCACCTAACTTGGTGTCATCTGCAAACTTACTGAGGGTGCACTTGATGCCCTCGTCCAGATCATCGATGAAGATATTAAAGAGGACCGGCCCCAGCACCGAGCCCTGGGGGACGCCACTAGTGACTGGCCTCCAACTGGACTTGACTCCATTTACCACGACTCTTTGGGCCCGGCTATCCAGACAGTTTCTAACCCAACGAAGCGTGCGCCAGTCCAAGCCAAGAGCAGCCAGTTTCTTGAGGAGAAATAATGGTCTCCACCAGGCACGGTGCGCTCTCCAGGAAGTCGGTACACACCCAGACCGACTACACGTTAAAAAATGTCTCCATTCAGGTCACCGGATGCAGGGAGTGTATGAGCCTGTTGCTGCCATCGGCGGGAGGCAGAGAAACTGCGTGCGTGAGGTGTGAGCAGGTGGATGACCTGGTCCGCATGGTGGCGGAGCTCAAGGAGGAGGTGGAGAGGTTGAGGGCCATCAGGGAGTGTGAGCGAGAGATAGACTTCTGGAGTAACTCCCTGCAGGGCCTCAAGGAGAGGTACCGAGGTAAGACTCCTCAAATGGGGGTGGACCCCCTGCCCTGTAGCCGTCGGGCAGAGGGAGGGGATCTGGGAGTTGAGGAGGAATGGAAACAGGTCCCTGCTTGACATCGCAGGCGACGCCCTCCCCTTCCGGCCCCACCTTCCCAGGTGCCCTTACACAACAGGTTTGAGGCCCTGGAGCTCGACAGACCAGTAGCTGATGAAGAGGTAGCAAGTGCTCCCAGGAGGATGCCTAGGGTGAGGAGGTCGACTCCACGCCTCAGGACTGCCTCCACCAAGAAAGACAGGAGGGTTATTGTTGTTGGAGACTCTATTCTTAGGGGAACAGAGGGCCCTATTTGTCGGCCTGACCCTACCCGTAGGGAAGTCTGCTGCCTCCCTGGGGCCAGGGTCAGGGACGTTGCCAAAAAGCTTCCCAACCTGGTACGCCCCTCTGACTATTATCCTCTTTGGATAGTCCAGGCGGGCAGTGACAACATTGAAGAGAGAAGCCTGAAGGCTATCAAACGAGACTTTAGGGGGCTGGGTCGGTTAGTGGATGGAGCAGGAGTGCAGGTGGTGTTTTCATCCATCCCTACGGTGGCAGGGAGGGGTACAGAGAGGACACGGAAAGCCCACCTGTTAAACACGTGGCTCCGGGGCTGGTGCCAACGCAGAAATCTTGGGTTTTTCGATCATGGGGCACTTTACTCAGCACCTGGCCTGATGGCCACAGACGGGTCCCTATCTTTTAGGGGAAAAAGGATCCTGGGCCAGGAGCTGGCAGGGCTCATTGAGAGGGCTTTAAACTAGGTAGGAAGGGGGATGGGGCTGAAGCTAGGATTGTTGGGGCTGTGCCAGGGGGAACAATGGCAAGGCCGGAGGATAAGGCAATGGCCCAGCTGAAGTGCATCTACACCAATGCACGCAGCATGGGTAACAAACAGGAGGAGCTGGAAGCCATCGTGCAGCAGGCAGGCTACGACTTGGTTGCCATCACGGAGACGTGGTGGGACCAGTCTCATGACTGGAGTGCTGCAATGCCTGGCTATAAGCTCTTTAGAAGGGACAGGCAGCACAGAAGGGGTGGTGGTGTGGCTCTCTATATTAGAGAGTCTTTCGAGGTTGTAGAACTCGAGGCTGGGAATGACAAGGTCGAGTCCCTTTGGGTTAGGATCGGCAGGGACAACAAGGCTAGTGTCCTGGTTGGGGTCTGCTATAGACCGCCGAACCAGGATGAGGAGACGGATGAGGAATTCTACAGGTAGCTGACAGAAGTTGCAAAATCGTCAGCTCTTGTACTCGTGGGGGACTTCAACTTCCCTGACATATCCTGGAAGCACAACACAGCCCTGAGAAAGCAGTCTAGGAGGTTTCTGGAGAGCGTGGAAGATAGCTTCCTGACGCAGCTGGTTAGTGAACCTGCCAGGGGTGGTGCCCCGCTAGACCTTCTCTTCACAAACAGAGAAGGACTGGTGGAGGATGTGATTGTCGGGAGCTGTCTTGGGCAGAGTGACCACCAAATGGTGGAGTTCTCTATTCTTGGCGAGGCCAGGAAGGGGACCAGTAAAACCGCTGTATTGGACTTCCGGAGGGCTGACTTTGAGCTGCTCAGGACACTGGTTGGTGGAGTCCCTTGGGAGGCGGTTCTGAAGGGCAGAGGGGTCCAGGAAGGCTGGGCGCTCTTCAAGAGGGAAATCTTAATGGCGCAGGAAAGGTCTGTCCCCACGTGCCCAAAGACAAGCTGGCGGGGAAGAAGACCAGCCTGGCTCAACAGAGAATTGTGGCTTGATCTTAGGAGAAAAAAGAGGGTTTATAATCTTTGGAAAAGTGGGCAGGCCACTAGGGAGGACTTTAAGGATGTAGCGAGGCTGTGCAGGGACAAAATTAGGAAGGCCAAAGCTCATCTGGAGCTCAATCTGGCTACTGCCGTTAAAGATGACAAAAAACGTTTCTATAAATACATCCACACAAAAAGGAGGACTAAGGAGAATCTCCATCCTTTACTGGATGCGGGGGGTAACTTAGTTACAAGAGATGAGGAAAAGGCGGAGGTGCTCAATGCCTTCTTTGCCTCAGTCTTTAGCGGCAATACCGGTTGTTCAATGGATACTCAGTACCCTGAGTTGGTGGAAGGGGATGGGGAGCAGGATGTGGCCCTCACTATCCATGAAGAACTGGTTGGTGACCTGCTACGGCACTTGGATGTGCACAAGTCGATGGGGCCGGATGGGATCCACCCAAGGGTACTGAGAGAACTGGCAGAGGAGCTGGCCAAGCCACTTTCCATCATTTATCAGCACTCCTGGCAATCGGGGGAGGTCCCAGTTGACTGGCGGCTAGCAAATGTGACGCCCATCTACAAGAAGGGCCGGAGGGCAGACCCGGGAAACTACAGGCCTGACAGTTTGACCTCAGTGCCAGGGAAGCTCATGGAGCAGATCCTCCTGAGAGTCATCACGCAGCATTTGCAGGGCAAGCAGGCGATCAGGCCCAGTCAGCATGGGTTTATGAAAGGCAGATCCTGCTTGACGAACCTGATCTCCTTCTATGACAAAGTGACGCGCTGGGTGGACGAGGGAAAGGCTGTGGATGTGGTCTACCTTGACTTCAGCAAGGCTTTTGACACCGTCTCCCACAGCATTCTCCTCAAGAAACTGACTGCTCTTGGCTTGGACTGGCGCACGCTTCGTTGGGTTAGAAACTGGCTGGATAGCTGGGCCCAAAGAGTCGTGGTGAATGGAGCCAAGTCCAGTTGGAGGCCAGTCACTAGTGGCGTCCCCCAGGGCTCGGTGCTGGGGCCGGTCCTCTTTAATATCTTCATCGATGATCTGGATGAGGGCATCGAGTGCACCCTCAGTAAGTTTGCAGATGACACCAAGTTAGGTGCATGTGTCGATCTGCTCGAGGGTAGGAAAGCTCTGCAGGAGGATCTGGATAGGCTGCACCGATGGGCTGAGGTCAACTGCATGAAGTTCAACAAGGCCAAGTGCCGGGTCCTGCACCTGGGGCGCAATAACCCCAAGCAGAGCTACAGGCTGGGAGAGGAATGGTTGGAGAGCTGCCAGGCAGAGAATGACCTGGGAGTGATGGTGGATAGTCGGCTGAATATGAGCCAGCAGTGCGCTCAGGTGGCCAAGAAGGCCAACGGCATCCTGGCTTGTATCAGGAACAGTGTGGCCAGCAGGGCTAGGGAGGTGATCGTCCCCCTGTACTTGGCTCTGGTAAGGCCGCACCTCGAGTACTGTGTTCAGTTTTGGGCCCCTCGCTACAAGAAGGACATCGAGGTGCTTGAGCGGGTGCAGAGAAGGGCAACGAAGCTGGTGAGGGGCCTGGAGAACAAGTCCTACGAGGAGCGGCTGAGGGAGCTGGGCTTGTTCAGCCTGGAGAAAAGGAGGCTCAGGGGCGACCTTATCGCTCTCTATAGGTACCTCAAGGGAGGCTGTAGCGAGGTGGGGGCTGGTCTGTTCTCCCACGTGCCTGGTGACAGGACGAGGGGGAATGGGCTTAAGTTGCGCCAGGGGAGTTTTAGGTTAGATGTTAGGAAGAACTTCTTTACTGAAAGGGTTGTGAGGCATTGGAACAGGCTGCCCAGGGAAGTGGTTCAGTCACCATCCCTGGAGGTCTTTAAAAGACGTTTAGATGTAGAGCTTAGGGATATGGGTTAGTGGGGTCTGCTAGCGTTAGGTCAGAGGTTGGACTCGATGATCTTGAGGTCTCTTCCAACCTAGAAATTCTGTGATTCTGTGATTCTGTGATATTCCATAGCATACGATGTCACACTCAGAAATAAAAGGTGAAAAAGGGGAAGGAGAGGAGGGGTTCTCATTATGAAGACATATGTGCTCCCAAACAACTGCTATGCCTATTGAGGCCCTGCTTCCCAGGATGTGCCCAAACATCACTCGTTGATGTGAAGTAGAGAGTAATTTTTCTCTCTCTTTCTGTCAGCCCCTAAGCCTTTTTTTTTTTTTTCTTTCCAGCCTACTTTCTTCTCCCCCTCGTCTTCTGAGGAGGGGGAGTGAGAGAGTGATTGTGGTGGAATTCAGCTGCCTAGCAAGGTAAAACCACCACACTAACCAAAGTAGCAAAAAAGTACATGAGACTAATTTGTTCTACATATAACAAATATATATGCAGATTAGCTATTTGTTTACATATGTAGTCAGTTAGTGGGAAGTTTGTCTGACCTAGGAACTGTGTGATTTTACAAATGCTAACATTTTTTGTCTGTCTCTATTTGTGCATTAAGTACTGTGGAGGGTGTGCTTTGCTCTTGGTGCTGTTTGTATAACTGAAAAAATTTTAGAAATCATTTCCTTCTATGTACATATCATTTAAAGAGACAGGTTCATCAAAGCAAGACATTTCTTTCTTTAATCGGAAAGCCACATTTTTATAAGCAACTATACAGATAACTCTAAACAGACTGGACTGGGTATGGCTTCATTTCAGTCTATGCCTCTGGTGGTAGATTTTTGTCCTAGAGGTAAGTAAATAAGTAAATGGAAATATGAAATTATAGGCAGGTGGTTATAAATTCTAAGTGGGAAAAAGGCAAACTGAAGGACTGACATGTTTATTCTCTGAATTTATAATGCCCTGGTTTCATCAGAGATAGAGTTAATTTTCTTCATAGTAGCTAGTATGGTGCAGTGGATTAAAATAATGTCAATAACACACCAATGTTTTAGTTGGTTAGTTGGTTTTAGTTGGTTTAGTTACTGAGAAGTGCTTTAACAGAGTCAGGAACCTTTCAGCTTCTTGTGGTGCCCTGCCAGAGAGGAGGCTGGCAGTGCACCAGAAACTGTGAGGGGACAGAATCAGGACAACTGACCCAAACTGGCCAGAGGGATATTCCATACCATATGATGTCATGTTGAAAAACAAAAATGTGGGGATTTGGGACTGGCTGGGCATCGGTCAGGGGTGATGAGCAATTCCACTGTGCATCACTTGCTTTGTACTTTATTTTAACATCATTATTATTATTATTATTATTATTCTCCCTTCCTTTTTTGTCCAATTAAGCTGTCTTTATCTCAACCCACAAGGTGTTTACTTTTTTTTGTTTTTTTTCCTTCTGATCCTCTCCCCCATTCCACTGGGGATTGGGGAATGAGTGAATGGCTGTGTGGTGCTTAGCTGCCTGCCGGGTTAAACCACAAAAGGAACCATTCTATGGAGGACACCTTCCCCTTCCCCTTTCCCTTCTCCTTCAGGCTCTTGATAATTTTGAATATCCTTGGGATGTTCAAACAAGCATGTTCCTATTGTTTTGTTTCCTGCGTGCATTTCTGGTTTTGTCTAAGGTTAAATAACTATTTAAGAATACCACCCAGAGATCTGCTCTGAGGTTATGGTTATGGGTGGCAAAGTGTATGGGAGACTATGAGCAGGTATCTATCGCAGTTGTCCTATCATTTTGGACTTCACCCCTGAACAAGTGCAGAAAACTAAAAAACTGATAGAATGTTTGGAAAAAGTATGCCCTGACCCTGGCAATACAAGAGAGTTACAGCTTTCCACACTGTGCTGGGGCCTGGTTCATAGCTACTGAGTCGTGTTCAACACTATTCAGCACCCTCAAGGGGAAGAGTATGCCTCTATATCTGATCCAACCCCTGTAACAGACACTGTGACTGATCCAACTCCTGCAACAGACATGGCAGCTAATCCAGTTCCCAAAACAGGCACTGTGGCTAATCCAGCCCAGCAAAAGGAATAAATGAATCAGTCATAGACTGGTTTGGGTTGGAAGAGACCTTAAAGATCATCTAGTTCCGATCCCCCTGCCATGGACATGCCACCCAATAGATCAGGTTGCTGAGGACTTCATCCAGCCTGGCCTTGAACACTTCCAGAGATGAGGCAGTCACAACTATTCTGGTCAACCTGTTCCAGTGCCTCACCACCCACATAGAAACTAATTTCTTCCTTCTGCATTTGTGGGTGACTGTTTTTTGTTATTTCCTGAAACAGGAAAGCGATTTTAGAGGGATAGAGCTTTCATCCCCATTAGTGAAGCATTGTTTCTTTTTTTTCTGTAATTAAAATACTGAATCTGGGACTTCCCTTAGAATTTAAAATATAACTTCAGGAAGTGAGGTTAATTTTTCTGTATGGGACAACTTTACATAGTCTACACTGAATGAGTTTCCAAATAAGGAAAAAATGATAATTAACTTTCATTATTTTTTAATATACTTGTCCTGGTTTTGGGTAGGATAGAGTTAAGTTTCCTCCTAGTAGCTGGTATGGTGCTGTGTTTTGGATTTAGGATGAGAATAATGTTGATAACACATGGATATTTTAGTTGTTACAGAGCAGTGCTTATACTAAGCCAAGGACTTTTCAGCTTCTTATACTGCCCTGCCAGTGAGGAGGCTAGGGATGCACAAGGAAAAGGATCCGAGCAATTGCATTGTACATCACTTTTTTTGTGAATCCTTTTTTTTTTTTTTTTTTTTTCCTTCTTTTTCCCTTTTCTGTCTTATTAAAGTGTCCTTATCGCAACCCATGAGTTTTACTTTTTTTTCCTATTCTTTCCCCTACCTCACCAGGACGGGGTGAGCGAGTAAACAGCTGCATGGTGCTTTAGCTGCCTGCTAGGATAAACCACAATAGAAATGATCTGTACTAACAGCAAGTCAATAAAATAAGCATTGGATCATAGGCAAGGTACAGCACAATGTAAAACCATAAACAAAGGCATAATACATTGGGTGATGACATTTTTTTCCATTATCAGTCAGATTTCACAGATAAATCTACTAAAACAAGAACATGACAGGCAGAATGAAGTAACTTCAAAAAAAAAAAAAGGCTTAAACATTCTCTGTGTTTACTTTTCAGAACACTGATGGGCTCTCAAGCCCACGTTGTTTGTTTTAGCTCGAGAACTTCATGTTATGCATTTGGTGGTAATCTGTTCTTATTTTCTCTGTAACATTTTTAATTCTTACCTATGATCATGAGCTGCATGAAAAATGTTTCTGAGAGTTTTGACAGAAGTAGTGTTTACACTGCAGCTCTGAAGCCAAGTTTGAATTTTCTCAACTTAATTACAAGTTTTCAATATTCCATCTTTTAAGTGAAAAAATACAGTAAATTCTGGATATTTGATGAACCAATAGGAATTTCACTTTCAAAGACATGTACATAACTTCTTTATGTGCATGTACATTTTGATGTGCTTGGGAAGTAGCCAGTAATTTCCATAAATATGTCTAAACATATGCTATTCAAATCAGGGCTTGTGAATAATGAAAGTTGAATATATGCTGTGTATGTGAAAGTCTTGCATTAAAAAAAAAAATAATTCTTTTTGTACTTATGATTAGATCATAGAATCATAAAGTCATAGAATGTTTTGGGTTGGAATCTATTCCAACCCTCCTGCCATGGGCAGGGACACTTTCCACTAGACCAGGTTGCTCAGGGCCCCACCCAACCTGGCCTTAATCACTTCCAGGGATAGGGCAGCCACAACTTCTCTGGACAACTGTCGTGGTTCTGCTCGAGTGGGCAGCCGAGCTCCACCACAGCCGCTCTCTCACTCCCCCTCCTCAAAGAGGAATGGGGAGAAAATATGTGAAAAGGGCTCAAAGGTTGAGATAAGGACAAGAAAATCACACAATAATTATTGTAACGGGCAAAACAGACTCAGCATAAGAAGATAGTAAGATTTATTGTTCATTACTAACAAGCTAGAGAAGTGAGAAACAAAAGAAAGAAACCAAAAGCACCTTCCCCCCCATCCACCCTCTTCCACCTCCTCCCCCCGAGCAGCGCAGAGGAATGGGGGAATGGCGGTTATGGTCAGTCTACAGCACTTCTTCTCTGCCGCTCCTTCACGGTCACTCTTGTCCCCTGTGCTGTGGGGTCCCACCCACGGGATGCAGTCCTTGATGAACTGATCTGGCGTGGGCATCCCACAGGCAGCAGCTCTTCCAGAACTGCTCCAGATATGGGTCCGTACAATGGGGTCCATCCCTCAGGAGAAAACTGCTCCAACCTGGCTCCCCTACAGGCAGCAGCTCCTGCCAGGTCACCTGCTCCTGCGTGGTCTCCTCTCCACGGGCTACAGGTCCGGCCCGGAATCTTCTCCGGTAGGGGTCTTCCACAGGCGGCAGCCTCCGTCGGTGCAGGGCCACCTGCTCCACTGTGGTCTCCTCCACGGGCTGCAGCTTGGAACCCTGCTCCACCGTGGTACTCCATGGGCTGCAGGGGGACATCCTGCTTCACCATGGTCCTCACCACAGGCCGCAGGGGACTTCTGCTCCGGTGCCTGGAGCACCTCTCCCCCTCCTTCTTCACTGACCTTGGTGCCTGCAAGGCCGTTCCTCACTCCCTTCACTCTCCCGGCTGCTGTGTGGCGCAGCGTTTTTTTCCCTGTCTTAAATATGCTCTCACAGAGGCGCAAAACAACATCGCTTATTGGCTCGGATCTGGAAAACAATGGGGCCCTTCCCAAACATGGGGCAGCTTCTAGATCTTTCTCACAGAAGCCACCCCTATGGCTCCCTGCTACCAAAACCTTGCCACGTAAACCCACTACAACAACCTGTTCCAGAGCCTCACCACACTCAGAGACAATAATTTCTTCCTTATATCTAATCTAAATCTCCCCTCTTGTAGATTAAAAGCCATTATTCCTTGTCCTATCACTACACTCACTGACAAAGAGGCCTTACCCAGCTTTCTTGTAGACCTCCTTTAGTTATTTGAAGGTTTTTATAAGGTCTCCCTGGAGCCTTCTATTCACCAGGCTGAACAACCTCAACTCCCTCACCCTGTCTTCATAGGAGAGGTGCTCTAGCCCTTTGATCATCTTCACGGCCCTCCTCTGGACATAATAGGTCCATGTCCTTCTTATGTTGAGGGCCACAGAGCTGAATGCAGTACTCCAGGTGTTGTCTCACGAGAGCAGAGAAGGAGAATCACCTCCCTCATCCTGCTGAGGATTGCCATCACATTGCCAGCTCATGTTGATCTCATCAATCAGCACCCACAGATCCTTTTCCTCAGGGCTGCTCTCAATCCATTCTCCACCCAGCCTGTATTTGTGCTTGGGATTACCCCAATCCAGACACATGATCTTGCACTTGGTCTTGTTGAACCTCATGAGATGCACCCCTTTCCCAATTTCCAAAACACCTGGCACTTCTGATGCCAAAGTGTGCCACAGTATGAATGAAACACATTCCAGAAGCTCCTGTTCAGAAATCTTGATGTGTTTACATTTGCAAAGCTATGGAAAGGAAGCTAGGGCAATAGTTCTGAAGTGCTGGTTGTAGTGTGTTAATCCCTAAAGGGTTTGGGTTAGTGTTTTGCTTGATTAGGGTTTGGGTTAGGGCCTGGCTTAGGGTTTGGGTTGGCAAGGGTTCGGGTTATGGTTTCAGTTAGGGTTGTGGTATGTTTTGGGTTAGGCTTTGGGTGGGTTAGGGTTCAGGTTAGGGTTTAGATTAGTTCTTGGGTTAGGGTTTTGATTGGTTAGGTTTTGAGTTAGAATTAGGGTTAGGGTCAGGGTTAGGGTTTGGTTTAGTGTTTGGGTTTGTTAGGGTTTGTATTAGGTTTTGGGTTAGGGTTTGGCTTTGGGTAAGGGTTACAGTTTCGCTCAGGGTTTGGATTAGGGTTTGTGTTGGTTAGGGTTTGGGTTCGGGTTTTGTTTCGTTAGGGTTTGAGTTAGGTTTTTGGGTTAGGGTTTTGCTTGGTTAACATTTGAATTATGGTTTGGGTTATGGTTTGGGTTGGTTAGGGTTTGTGTTGGGGTTTGAGTTAGGGATTAGGTTGGTTAGGGTTTGTGTTAGGGTTTGGGCTTGGTTAAGGGTTACGTTTTCGCTTAGGGTTGGTTAGGGTTTTTGTTGGTTAGGTTTTTGGGTTAGGGTTTTCGTTTAGGGTTTTGCTTGGTTAGTGTTTCTCTTAGGGTTTTGTTTAGGATTTCTGTTGGTTAGGGATTGGGTTGGGGTTTTTGTTACGGTTTGTGTTACGGTTAGGGTTTGTGTTAGGGTTCTGGTTAGGGGTAGTGTTTGGGTTAGGGTTTATGCTAGGGTTTGGGTTGTTTAGGGTTTGGCTTAAGTTTTTGGTTGGTTAGGTTTTGGGTTAGGGTTAGGGTTTGGATCAGGGTTAGAGTTTGGGTTAGTTTTTGTGTTAGGTTAGGGTTTGGATTAGGGTTATGATTAGAGTTAGGCTTTAGGTTAAGGTTTAGGTTATTTAGGTTTTGGGTTAGGGTTTGTGCTAGGGTTAGGCTTTGGGTTAGTGTTTTTTTTTAGGGTTTGGGTTGGTCAGGTTTTGGGTTGATTCTGGTTCATTTGGGTTGATCAGGCCCAGTCAGCATGGGTTTATGAAAGGCAGGTCCTGCTTGACGAACCTGATCTCCTATGACAAAGTGACATGCTTGGTGGATGAGGGAAAGGCTGTGGATGTGGTCTACCTTGACTTCAGCAAGGCTTTTGACACTGTCTCCCACAGCATTCTCTTCAAGAAACTGGCTGCTCTTGGCTTGGACTGGCGCACGCTTCGTTGGGTTAGAAACTGGCTGGATAGCCGGGCCCAAAGAGTCGTGGTAAATGGAGTCAAATCCAGTTGGAGGCCAGTTACTAGTGGCGTCCCCCAGGGCTCGGTGCTGGGGCCGGTCCTCTTTAATATCTTCATCGATGATCTGGATGAGGGCATCGAGTGCACCCTCAGTAAGTTTGCAGATGACACCAAGTTAGGTGCGTGTGTCGATCTGCTTGAGGGTAGGAAAGCTCTGCAGGAGGATCTGGATAGGCTGCACTGATGGGCTGAGGTCAACTGCATGAAGTTCAACAAGGCCAAGTGCCGGGTCTTGCACCTGGGGCGCAATAACCCCAAGCAGAGCTACAGGCTGGGAGAGGAATGGTAGGAAAGCTGCCTGGCGGAGAAGGACCTGGGAGTATTGGTGGATAGTCGGCTGAATATGATCCAGCAGTGTGCTCAGGTGGCCAAGAAGGCCAACGGCATACTGGCTTGTATAAGAAGCAGTGTGGCCAGCAGGGCTAGGGAAGTGATTGTCCCCCTGTACTCGGCTCTGGTAAGGCCGCACCTCGAGTACTGTGTTCAGTTTTGGGCCCCTCGCTACAAGGACATCGAGGTGCTTGAGCGGGTGCAGAGAAGGGCAACGAAGCTGGTGAGGGGCCTGGAGAACAAGTCCTACGAGGAGCGGCTGAGGGAGCTGGGCTTGTTCAGCCTGGAGAAGAGGAGGCTCAGGGGCGACCTTATTGCTCTCTACAGGTACCTTAAAGGAGGCTGTAGTGAGGTGGGGGTTGGCCTGTTCTCCCACGTGCCTGGTGACAGGACGAGGGGGAATGGGCTAAAGTTGCGCCAGGGGAGTTTTAGGTTGGATTTTAGGAAGAACTTCTTTACCGAAAGGGTTGTGAGGCACTGGAACAGGCTGCCCAGGGAAGTGGTGGAGTCACCATCCCTGGAAGTCTTTAAAAGACGTTTAGATGTAGAGCTTAGGGACATGGTTTAGTGGGGACTGTTAGTGTTAGGTCAGAGGTTGGACTCGATGATCTCGAGGTCTCTTCCAACCTAGACAATTCTGTGATTCTGTGAATTTAAATAGATTAGCAAAATAAGCAAATTTACCAAATACTATTTTAAAAATTGAATACAACCACAAACCAATATAATGTAATAAAACCCAAGTGAGTATGTACTGGGTCTGGCTGGCATATTCCATATTCCAATGGATGTGATCAATAAAATAACAGCTATGTCTCCGCCAACTAGCAAAAAAGAAACGCAAGCTTTCTTAGGCCTCGTGGGATTCTGGAGAATGCATGTGCCAGGCTACAGTCAGCTTGTGAGTCCTCTATATCAAGTGACTCGAAAGAGAAACTATTTCGAGTGGGGCCCTGAGCAACAACAGGCATTTGAACAAATCAAACAAGAAATAGCTCGTGCAGTAGCCCTTGGGCCTGTCCGTACTGGACCAGCTGCGCAAAACATACTGTACACTGCAGCTGGGGAGCATGGGCTCACCTGGAGCCTTTGGCAGAAAACCCCAGAAGAAACTCGAGGTCGACCTCTGGGCTTCTGGAGTGGGGGCTATCGAGGATCAGAAGCCAATTACACCCCAACTGAAAAAGAAATACTCACAGCATATGATGGTGTTCGAGCTGCTTCAGAAGTTGTGGGTACAGAGGCACAGCTCCTCTTGGCACCGCGGCTACCTGTGTTACATTGGATGTTCAAAGAGAAAATTCCCACTACACACCGTGCAACTGATGCTACATGGAGTAAGTGGATAGCGTTAATTACACAGCGGGCTCGAATGGGAAAACCCAATCGCCCAGGAATCCTGGAAGAGATTATGGACTGGCCGGAAGGCAGAGATTTCGGAGTGCCAACAGAAGAGGTAACCCGTGCTGAAGAGGCACCACCATACAATGAGTTGCCAGAAGACAGAAAGCAGTATGCGTTGTTTACTGACAGATCCTGCCGTGTGGTAGGGAGCCATCGGAAATGGAAAGCTGCTGTGTGGAATCCCATACGACGAGTTGTGGAGGCCATGGAAGGGGAAGGTGAGTCAAGTCAGTATGCAGAAGTAAAAGCCATGCAACTAGCCCTAGAGATCGCTGAAAGAGAAAAATGGCCAGCATTGTATCTTTATACTGACTCATGGATGGTGGCAAATGCTCTGTGGGGGTGGCTGCAGCAATGGAAATAGAGCAACTGGCAGCACAGAGGTAAAGCTATCTGGGCTGCTACCCTGTGGCAAGATATTGCTGCCCGGGTAGAAAACCTGGATGTTAAAGTACGTCATGTAGATGCCCACATGCCCAAGAGTCGCGCTACTGAAGAACATCAGAACAACGAAAGAAGTGGATCGAGCTTCGAAAATTGAAGTGGCTCAGGTGGACCTAGACTGGGATAGACTGGGAACATAAGGGTGAGCTGTTTGTAGCTCGATGGGCCCATGAAACATCAGGACATCTGGGGAGGGATGCCACTTACAGATGGGCTCATGATCGAGGGGTGGACTTGACCATTGAGGCCATCACACAGGTTACCCATGAGCGTGAGACCTGTGCTGCAATCAAGAAAGCCATGAAGGTAAAATCTCCCTGGAACAGGGGGAGATGGCTAGGGTTTCAATATGGTGAGGCCTGGCAAATTGACTATATCGGACCACTCCCAAAAACCCGCCAAGGCAAACGGTACATACTCACCATGGTAGAAGCAACTACTGGGTGGCTGGAAACATACCCTGTAAACCATGCCATGGCCCGAAACACTATCTTGGGCCTGGAAAGACAAGTATTGTGGCGTCATGGTACACCAGAGAGAATCGAGTCTGACAATGGGAGTCATTTCCAAAACAATCTTGTTACCTCCTGGGCAAAGAGGCATGGTATTGAGTGGGTGTACCACATCCCTTATCACCCACAAGCCTCTGGGAAGGTTGAGAGGTACAATGGACTGTTAAAGACTATGTTAGGAGCATTAGGTGCTGGGACGTGGAAACAATGGGACACAAATCTACCAGAAGCCACTTGGCTAGTTAACAATAGGGGGTCTGACAGCCGTGCTGGTCCTGCCGAAACAAAACCCCTACACAATGTGAAAGGAGCTAAAGTTCCCGTAGTGCATGTAGGAAGGTGGATGGGGAAGGCAGTGTGGGTTGCTCCTGCCTCGGGAAAAGGCAAACCCACTCGTGGGATTGTCTTTGCCCAAGGACCAGGGTATACCTGGTGGGTCATGCAAAAGAATGGGGATATCAAGTGTGTGCCTCAAGGAGATTTGACCTTGAGAGAAAACTAATCTGTAATCTAAGTTATATGTTGCAGGAAGATGCTGTAGGATCAACGACAGGTCAACTTTGCAAGGAGCCGGGCAGTGCAACAAGGACTTGAGCTAAGCTGGTGCTGGTGTCCAGACATCCAACTCCACCTGCCTTGAGTGGCCACTTTGGCAGATGAAGACCTAATCATCAACAGTTCTTATGAACATTTTCCAAGAAAGACCTATGGAATGAAAAGATACACCTGCCTATTAATCCTGTCCTGTTAAATCCTTGTCCTGTTAAAGGACAAGGAATAATGATGAGAATGCTTGTATGCTAAAGCATGGGGATCTGAGTGTGACGCAAATGTTATGGAATAAGGGGTGGAGGTTGTACTGGGTCTGGCTGGAATGTTAACTTTCCCAGCAGCAGCCCATACAGTGCCATACTCTGTACTTGTAGCTGGAACAGCAGTGTTATCACACCAGTGTTGTGTCTACTGCTGAGCAGCAGTGGCACAGCATTGGGCCTTTCTCTAACCCTCCTAGGGGGTGGGCAAAAAGTGAGGAGAGAAACATCACTAGGGCAGCTGACCTAAACCAATCAAAGGGATATGCCATACCATGTGGTGTCACACTCAGCAATAAAAGGTGGAAACAGGAAGAAGAGGGGAGGGGTGGGCTCTCGTTGAGAAGACGTCGGTCCTCCTCTCGAACACCGGCTGCGTGCATTGAGGCCTTGCTTCAAGGACGTGGTCAATCATCGCTCATTTGTGGGAAGTAGAGAGTAATTTCTTTCCTCTGCACTTCCATATAGCTTTCATTTATTTTGTTTGTTTGTTTTCCTCCCTTCTTTTTATTTTTCCTTTTCCCCTCCCTTTTCCCCTTTCCCTTTTATTTCCCCTTAGTTAAATTGTTTAGTTCATGGTAGTCTTTATTTAATTATTATAATTATTTCCCTTTAATTAAATTATCCTTATCTCAACCCGTGAGTTGTTCTTTGCTTTACTTCTCCCCCTCCTCATCTAAAGGAGGGGGAATGAGAGAGCGGTTGTGGGGTTTAGCTGCCTAGCACGGTAAAACCACCACAAGTGGCCTCAGAGACTGGCGTGGCCACAGAGGCTGGAGTGGCCGTTGGGCCTGTCACTAGGTTTATAGTGGCATCGATTGCAGTTTGATAGGCATAGGCCAGACCCCAGCATGTTGCAGTGATTTGTGTATCTCTGGTATTTCCAGGGTGATGACACACCTTTTTCAAACATGCTACCAGTTTTTTAGGATTTTGCAGTTGTTCAGGGGTGAATTTCCAAAACACTGGAGGTGCTCATTGCCCTGGATACCCGTCCATATCCTCCCACACTCCCTGCCACTCATAACCATCCCTCCTCAGGACAGATCTCTGGATGGCATTCCTAAGTAGTTGTTTAACATTAGACAAAACCTGAAGCAAATTCAGGAGACATAACAATAACACCATGCTGGTCTGAGCATCCCAAGGGTATTCAAAATCTTGAAGAGCTATCATAACTAACCCGGAGGAGAAGAGAGGGGTGAAGGAGAAAGGGAGAGTGAACAAGTAGTAAAAAATATCTCCCCTTGTCCCCTCCATAGATTGGCTCCCTGAAGAAAAAAGTTAATAGGTGTAATTGTTAATAGTTTCTGAGATATCATTTCTAAAGTATAGAGTTGATGGCAGTGCTGAGTACAAATACCAGGTTAGTCTCATAACCAGCAATTTTATCATATCATAAGCCAGTGTTACACTGTACAGTAAAAAAATAATCTTAAATCAGCCCTCAGAAAGAATAAACAAAACAACAGGGAACATATACAGTAAGTAATGTGCTATATAACTCAATCTGGAAAACAGGCATAGCAGACCTGAGATCAAAGCAATCAACATTGTGACGAGCAACTATTAAGCAGGTCTAATACTTACAACAATTTTGGTTTAACACACTCTGGTCAGACCTGTCGTTATCTCAACCCTTCGAGCCCCACATTGGGTGCCAAAAAGGACTGTTGTGGTTTAACCTGGCTGGCAGCTAAGTATTGCACAGCTGTTTACTCACCCTCCCCCTTCCCTCCATGGGATGGGGGAGAGCATCAGAAAGAAAAGAAAGCCTGTGGGTTGAGATAAAGACAGCTTATTAGGACAGAAAAGAAAGGAAAATAATAATAATAATGATAATAGTACTACTACTAATAATGTGGACAAAACAAGTAATGCACAATGCAATTGCTCACCACCCGCTGACCGATGCCCAGCCTATCCCTGAGCAGCTGGTCCCCCCACCCCGGCCAGCCACCCCTATATATCGTAATAAATGGCTCAGTCTTCAAAATAGGACTATCATCAAAGTTTACAATTTATTAAAGGAATAGAGGTAAGCAAACAGCGCTGGGTGCACCGGGAGTCTCTGCTCCACCAAGACGCACACCAGTTACATCAAGCAGCTGGTTTTTATGCTCCTAGGCTAATACATATTCATTACTACTTCTAAAAAAACAGGGTTATTATAATTAGTTTCCGGAATCCAAACCCTCCTACTGGCACATGCGTATCAGTCTCTGGTGGTCCCTCTGGGGGTCTCTCGTGCTGAAGGCTCATAGTCTTCCTTCCTCTTGTCCTTCTCCTTTGTCCAACTTGGCTCTATGTCAGAGACTTGTGCAACGTCCCCTGCAAGCTTTGTCTTTTAGTTGTTCTTCAGCTCTCCCCATCTCCTTAATCTCCTGGCCAGATATCAGAGACTTGCATAGTGTCCCATGCAATAGTCATAATAGTTAGCAGTTATTCTGAAACCCCCCAGATATCAGAGACTTCAAGGAAAAGCCTACAAATACATTTCCCTTCAAGCTCTCTATTGACACGACTTGCTAAAACATTCCTTTGCAAGATACAAGAACTATATACATTAACCACTCTGTTTTTCTTAGACTTGTGCTTATACAAGGGTATGTAAGACAGAAGGTCACATTCATCATACCATGCGGCCCTAGCATTGTTCCATACTGACACAAATCAGATGAACATATTTCACAGTGGGATTGTCTTTGCACAAGGACCTGGATGCACTTGGTGGGTAATATGGAAAGATGGAGAGATCCAGTGCATACCTCAAAGATATTTAACCTTGAGTGAAAATAGCCCATGAAGTAAGATAAATGTTCCAACAAAGTAATGCAGCAAGAACTACCTGAATTGACAAGTAAGCTTCACAAGGAACCAGGCAAGTGTAGTGATGATGCAAAGCAAGCCCATCTTGGTGCCCAACAACCCAACATGCTACGTTTCCTGTCCTTAGCAACCACCTTGACAGATGGGGCCCAAGTCATTGTCTGTTTTCATGTGTATTTTGGGGAGGCTTATGGAATGGATATATACTATCTATCTTAGAGGACAAGAGACAGTGGTTAATGAGAATCTAGGAGCCTAGTACCAGATCAGACTAATGTGGGGGACTTTCTTCTTCTTATTATTTTTTTAAGAATCCAGTAAGAGAAAGGGGAGGAAATATTATGAATTTCTGTTGTTTCTTCATCCCAAATGTTAGGAATGTTTTAACAATTCGTGTCCATAAAGAACAGTCCTGTCTGCCTCTGGGCCCTGCACTGGCAATTTAATTCTTGAACCACAGATGCAGTGTGTCCCAGTCTCCCCCTTATTCTAGTCAATTTATCAAGTCTTCAGAAAATACTCCTCAAATTTATGAACCTGTTTGCTTTTGTTATTCCGGACTTCTATTTCTAACAGTTACAGCCTTTTTTCTGTCTTCCTTGAGATTAACTTAACACTGCTATAGGTGTGACTGTCCCTGTGAATGGCTGGTGAAGAATGTTTTAATTACTCGTGAAGTGTCAATAAGAAAGCTATTTGTGTTTGATGTCTGGGGGTTTCAGAACAACTGATAACAACTAGTGACTGTTATGGGATACTATGCAAACCTCTGGTATCTGGCCAGGTGGCCAAGAGATTAAGAAGAAGAAAAAAGAAGCTGAAGGACGGCTGGGAGACAAGACCTGCAGGGGATGTTCTATAAACTTGGTACGGTGCCAAAGGAGTACAAAGGGGAAAGATGAGAAAAAAACTTGGAGAGGAAGACTACGAGCCTTCAGCATGAAAGACCCCTAGAGACCCCCAGAGGGACCACCGGAGACTGATGCGCATGCTCCAGTAGGAGGGACTGGACCCCGGAAGCTAATTATAATAACCTGTTTTTTTTTTTTTTTTTTAAGTAGTAATGAATATGTATTAGCTTAGGAGCATAAAAATCAGCTACTTGATGTAACTGGGGTGCATCCTGGTGGAGCGGAGACTCCCGGTGCACCCAGCGCTGTTTGCTTACCTCTATTCCTTTATATTCTTTTAATAAATCCTATTTTTTATTTAATCCTAATTTGAATCCTGAGCCATTTCTAACACAAATACCAAACCTAATGACATTGGTCCCTAGTGGATCAACACCGATTTTTATAGATTGTTTATGCTCCGATCTTTATCAGGTGTAAACTGTAGCTGTTTCATTAACTTCAGTAGAGCTGAGCTCTTTTACACTGGCTGAGGTTTACCCCAGAATGCAATACACTAATGTATTTCCTTGTGACACTATAAACTATGTCATAGTTTTGTATCTTCTTGTACTAGGAGGTTCTGGTTAAATGCTTTTATGTCAGATTTGAATGTGTGATAAATGCGTTTAAGTGATGGAGCTAGGTTATGGTAGTGCTAGTCAGAGCTTTGTTGATGGCTACTACAAAATGGTTGCTCATTTTCTTTTACTTTTCTGAGTCCCTTCTCCCTCTGTGTTTTTCTGACCATTTTCCTTCATTCCAACTCTTCTGCATTTGCCCTGTCTATTTCTGTTTTTTCAGGATGTTCATTTGTTGAATGTTGAGAACTGCTATAAATGATGAGCCATTTATAACAAGAACAGAGTGAGGAAAATACTTTTTATATTTCTTGCATAACTTTATTTTAGCACAATGAGGTCTAAGTGATAGATAAGATGAGACTTAATTAAATCTCCTGTTCTTTAGGGCAGATTCAGGGGCAGTAAGAGACACTTACAGGACTCTCAAATGGAAGGACTAATAGCCTTTACTAGACTTTTTCATTGTTTTTACTTAGCAAAATACATAAATTACTCAACCAACAAATGAAAAGTAGATTAATAAACCCCAAGAGATTAAACTGAATTCATTTAAAAATACAACAGGTACAGGATACACAGGAAACTTACCTTACAATGGGTGCACCACGTAATCTTATCCTAAGAAGCCCTGCAGAGCAGTCACTGTCATATGATGCTGTGATAGTGTTTTGTCTAGTATTACATGTTGTCTTCTGTCTTTTTCTCAAGAGACAATGAAACCCACTAGTTTTTTTTGTTTGTTTGTTTGTTTTGTTTGTTTTGTTTGTTCATTCGTTTGTTTGTTTGTTTTTTTAGGTCTCTTCCAACCTAGAAATTCTGTGATTCTGTGATTCTGT
The DNA here is from genome assembly GCF_009819795.1 of Aythya fuligula. Classification (NCBI taxonomy): domain Eukaryota; kingdom Metazoa; phylum Chordata; class Aves; order Anseriformes; family Anatidae; genus Aythya; species Aythya fuligula. The sequence continues at coordinate 12,263,889 of NC_045594.1, forward strand.
GATTCTGGCATTCAGCAAGACTTTAGCAAAAGTCAGATTTGCAGCTTGGAGGGAAGAGGGAAGCCCAGCCCTACTCTTGGGATTCTCAAGCTTCTGTTGGTATGTGAACACCAGCTAAGGTAGATTTATTGCCTTTGGGAAAACAATACACTTTCTTCTTCAATTCACCAGAGTTCCTTTAAATACAAGAAGCATTAAAAGTGAAAACAAGTTTTATTATAGCAAAAGAAAGATTCCTTCTGGTTATGAAAATGTACTACATTGTGGCTTTAATTAATTCTAGATGCTTATGAAAATGCAAGTGAATCTCACTTTAAGTTTGTCTGTGACTGGGATTATCTTTTGAAATGTATGTACTTGTGTTTTTTCTTAAAAGGTCAGTTGAATTGCAGTTTCCTCTGATTCCTACTTCTTGGACAGCATAATTTGCACTGTGAAACTTTTTTCTGTTTGTAGAAGAGACATTATGTATCATCCCATGTATTATATGTACAATATTTTAATTTCCAATCTGTGGAATGTCACTGGTCACTCATAGATCTTGCGTGGCAATAAAAGAAATGACCAATTAACTTGCATGCACACATCTTTTTGGGGTTCAGGCAGATATCCATAGTATGTGAGCAGACTGACAATACTTTGGTCTATTATTACAGTTTCTCTTCTCTTAATTTCCACTTGTGTATGTAATATAATGAAGTGTAGCCCCCCTTTCCTCTGATTTTTATTACCACACTTTGTAAATAAAATTACAACTATTTTGTGACAGGGAGAAAATGAGCTTAATGAGTGATTAAGTAAACAGCAGCATGAGGGAAATAAGATTAGGGCAGCTCTCCCAAATGTAAATGGGAGCAACTCCACAGCCACCATGAGAATTAGCCCTTTTCTTGTTGTAAAATCCATGAAACAGTGTCCTAGAAAACAGTACCACTGTAACACAGATTATTATTTTTTTTTATTGTGCCTTCAAGGTGACTTACTTCCTTGATAAGCTCATTTCCCCTGTGTAAAATTCAACTGTTCCTCCTCCAATCCCAACCCACAATAATAAATGATGGAGATGATTTTAAGGTGTACTTTTGCTCTGCAGGTGCTTTAATTAGAGCTCAATGTTAATTGAAGCAACCACCGCTGGCTTTCAGACTTCACTGCTGACTTCTGAGCTATGAAAGCCACGGAAAGAGCCATTTACTTATTTATTTTTCTGTCTTTTTCAACAGTTACATCGCAAACCAGCAGAAGTTAGAAAGTATCAATGACAATGAAGTTTCATTTTATGTTGGACTTAAAAATCTGTGAGTATATGGGATAATTACATTTATAATAATTTTATTTATTTATCTTGCAGAAACATTTACAAATCTCATCCTAGTAGGCCTAACTTTGTGTGTTATAGAAAACCATTTTAGAGCTTGCAGTTCAGCCTAGTTGAGATTTCATCCACATTCATATTTTAACTATTGTATTTATTCTTTCCATTGTATTTTAAATGAACTATTCTGACAGTTTTATGTATTTTCACAGGACTGTGGTGGATTCAGGCTTAATGTTTGTGTCCCATCAGGCATTTGTGAAAAATGTCAACCTACAATATATGCGAGTAAGGATAGCTTCTGTCTTCTAAGTCAAAACTGTCCAAATCTTAACTCCCTTCTTTATCTTCCTTTTTCCTTAATATAAAATGTTTTAACAAAACAGAGTGTAATTAATGGGCATGAAATAGGACATGTATGATAAGGAATTGGTAGACCATAAGTACATAATGTGCTTTGTCAAAAAGACTCATTCAGCTCATTATCCTGTCTCTAACAGTGGTTTCTGGCTGTGTCTCTTTTAGTAAGTAGTGGAGCACAAAGGAGTGCATCTCAACCAAGTCATTTGGTGGTGAGAGTATGATGTCCACACTAATGCATCACATTCAGTGACATGGGTTATTTTGGTCTAGCTCTGGTCTGATTCAATGGGCTGAACATGTTTTAGCAACTAGAAATGCATTAGGTACATGCCTGGAGTGCATCTTCTAATGTAGCTTGACCAGTTTACGTGCCCTAAGAATCTACCATGCCTGTGAACTTAAGTGAGGGTGATCAGAAGAGTCACTTCAGAAGCTCACTCTTGACCTGGACTGATGCACACAAAGCAGAATATAAAAATTAGGCTAATTTTCCCACTCAACTGCAATCTGTGGTTCATAAACTTCAGGAAACAGAGTTGGTGCCTGTGCAGCTTTTTGACTGTGTTTTTCTAGATCACTTATATTTCAGTTTTAGCAATGATTGAAATGACCATAAAAATACACAGAAAAAATGATCAGTTAAAAAAAAAAAAAGTTCCACCCCATTTAAATACATATCCATGAAAGAGAATGGACTGCCTTTCAGTGTGACAGCCATAGAGTAACTCACTCCTGCTACTTACATGGAAAATTGTGGCTTCAGTCCTACAAAAAACTGAGACCATGTGCACAGCTTAGCTCCTCATAGGTACCCTGTTTTAGTCAAGTATCCAAATGTCTATTTAAGTCCATCCATCTTTGTTAGCTATATTTAGCACTTAATTAAACCCTTTCTTTTGTTAAAGTTCTAAAGAGATTTTGTAAGCTGCCAAAATGCTTTCTTGTATTATGAAAGAACTGTTGAATCGGGCTCAGGGCTGATTGCTATTCCTTAGAAAACACAGGTATAGAAAGTGAGTGTTTTATTAACAAAGCAATTAGTTCATGTAAAGAAGTGGGCACAAATAGCTGAATTTGCCTACACAGTAATGGCTATCTTTAATGTGGAACAAACACTGGAGGAGTATGAACTAGTTCTTGCTGGCCTATAAAGTAAGTTGATTTTCACAGAATCATAAAATCATCTAGGTTGGAAAAGACCTTCAAGATCATCAAGTCCAACCATCAACCTGACCTACTGAGTCCCATCACTAAACCATGTCCACACATCTCTGAAATGCCCCCAGGGACTGGGATTCCACCACTTCCCCGGGCAGACTGTTCCAATGCCTAACCATCTTCTCCATGAAGAAATTATTCCTGATAGCCAATCTAAATCTTCCCCGGCGCAACTTGAGACCATTTCCTCGTGTCCTATCACTTATTACCTAAGAAAAGAGACCAACAACTTCCTTCATGTAGTTGTAGAGAATGAGGTCTCCTCTCAGCTTCTTCTTCTCTAAACTAAACAACTTCGGATCCCTCAGCCACTCCTCATATGATCTGGCTCCAATACTGAGCCCTGGGAAGCACCACTAGTGACAGACCACTGTATTGGGTTTACAAAGCAAGGTTTTGGTATCAGGGGGGCTGCAGGGGTGGCCTCTGTGAGAAGAGTCCAGAAGCTGCCCCATGTTAGATAAGGGCCAGTTTCAGCCAGCTCCAAAAGGGACCTGCTGCTGGCCAGAGCCGAGGCAGTAAGCAATGTTGTTTGCGCCTCTGTGGGAGCATATTGAGAAAGGAAAAAAAAACAAAACAAAAAAAAAAAAAAAACTGCTGTGCAACAGCAGCTGGGAGAGTGAGGAGTCAGAAACAGACTTGCAGACACCAAGGTCAATGAAGAAGGAGAGGAAGGAGGTGCTTCAGGTGCCAGAGCAGAAGTTCCCCTGTGGCCTATGGAGAGGCCCATGGTGGAGAAAGTGGATCTGGCCTGAAGGAGGCAGTGGCCTGTGGAGAACCCCTGCAGGAGCAGATTCCGGGCCGGACCTGTAGCCCGTGGAGAGGAGTCCATGCAGGAGCAGGTGATCTGGAGGGAGCTGCTGCTCGTGGGGGACCCAGGGTGGAGCAGTTTGCTCCTGATGGATGGACCCCATGGTACGGACCCATACTGGAGCAGTTCTTGACGAGCTGATGCCTGTGGGAAGTCCATGAAGGATCAGTTCGGGAAGGACTGTATTCCGTGGGAGGGACCCCACGTTGGAGCAGGGGAAGTGAGTGACTGTGAAGGAGCAGCAAAGATGAAACATTATGGACTGACCGCAGCCCCCATTCCCCATTCCCTTGTGCCACTCAGGGGTAGGATGCAAAAGAGGGTGTATGCGGGGGAGAATGTTGAGGGATTTCTTGAAACAGCAAAAATCCCATGGCTTGCTGTAGCTGAGCAAACCAAGCTACCAGGGCAACTATGAGAAGTTCCCATGACAGTGTTCCCACATCGCCCAATTGAGGAATTCAGGAAAATATTGTTACCAGTAGCTGGCCTCAAGGACAAGGTCTATGTGACTGCTAATCACAAGGGAGTTGTTTTCTTGCAGGTGGGGTTGTTTTCTTGTAGCTGTTTGTCTGAGTGCTTTTGACCAATAATCTTGTGTGAAACACTGTCCACCCCTGTTAAGTTCTCTATAAAAGTTAGGCTATTCGGGCAATAAAATGGAGCATGATCTGACTCTACTGGTGTCTGTCGTGCTTTCGGCCGTGCTTCCTGCAACATATGGCGCCCGAACAGGCTGAGACCCGAACAGGCTGAGGCAGGGACATCGGAGCGGCGCCGAGACATCGGAGCGGCGCCGGGACATCGGAGCGGCGCCGGGACATCGGAGCGGCGCCGTGAGATCCGAGGCACACGGCAAGCCGACCACCGCACAGAGAGAAGCATTGAAACACCCTACTAACCAACCTGGGCAACGGCCTCGGGGTGAGAAAAGGAATCGCGGAGAGACACGGAAAAAGGAATCGCGGTGAGACGCGGAATCGCGGGGGGACGCGGAAAAAGGAATCGCGGTGAGACGCGGAATCGCGGAGAGACGCGGAATCGCGGAGAGACGCGGAATCGCGGTGAGACGCGGAATCGCGGAGAGACGCGGAAAAGGGAATCGCGGTGAGACGCGGAATCGCGGAGAGACGCGGAATCGCGGAGAGACGCGGAAAAGGGAATCGCGGAGAGACGCGGAATCGCGGAGAGACGCGGAAAAAGGAATCGCGGTGAGACGCGGAATCGCGGGGGGACGCGGAATCGCGGGGGGACGCGGGAAATTTGAAGTAATCGCATGAAATTGAAGTAATCGCGGTGCGATACGGGCCATCCGAGATCGAGTTGCTACGGGAGCCAGAGGCGTCAGTGGACAATGGCGGCCGACCCTCACCGTGTGGCGAGTCGGCACAGAGCAGAGGGGCGGAGATCAGGACCCTGCAGCCTGTCTGACGTAACCATGGAGGCAGCGGCAGCAGCGGCTGTGCTGCTTCTCTCTGGCATTCTTTTTATAAGAAGTTATCTTGCAATGCAAAAAAAGACTATTCGTCCCCAGATCGGTGTTATAACTATGTTTCTGGATAACATTCCGTGGGGTTGCCACATTCTACAGACTATTAATGACGATTTAGCTCTATTGCAGGGCAGGAGAGCAGAGACGCAGATTACACCGCCAAATGACCACCGTCAGTCAGGCTCGTTCACAAACAGCTTCTAGGGTTGCAGCTGGCACGGCCTGCAGCCGTATAGCAGACGTTACACTCTCTTTCCTAACTAGTAATCATGTGTCTCACCCATTTGTGGTGAATGGTCAGTGGTAAAAAAGAAAAGGGGGAGAGTAAGGGGCGACAAAGACAGAAACGGTACCAGGTGGATGCCACTGACACTAACGGCATGGGTAATAGGAGCAGTATAAGTGACACAGGTGCAGGGCGGCGGTGGGTGCTGCCGCGCTGCGGGGCACTCTGCCTGCTGCTCGCCCTCGCCGGCCTGTGCACTGCTGCCGACGGTGCTAGAGCAAAATGTGAAGACTGCTTAGATGGCAGTGATGAGAGTGCTTGTGTGAAGAAGACGTGTGCTGAATCTGACTTTGTGTGCAACAGTGGTCAGTGTGTGCCAAATAGATGGCAGTGTGATGGGGATCTGGACTGTGAAGATGGGTCTGATGAGAGTGCTGAGCTGTGTCATACGAGAACATGCCGGGTAAATGAAATCAGCTGTGGTCCTCAGTCAACCCAGTGTATCCCAGTGTCCTGGAAATGTGATGGTGAAAAGGACTGCGACAGTGGAGAAGATGAAGAGAATTGTGGCATTGTGACTTGTAGTGCAGCAGAATTCACATGCAGTAGTGGGCAATGTATTTCCAAAAGCTTTGTCTGCAATGTTCAAGATGACTGCAGTGATGGTAGCGATGAGCTGGAGTGTGCACCTCCTACCTGTGGTGTTCGTGAGTTTCAGTGCAAGAGTTCTACCTGCATCCCTATCAGCTGGGTGTGTGTTGATGATGCTGACTGCTCCGACCACTCGGATGAATCTTTGGAGCAGTGTGGCCGCCAGCCTGCACCTCCAGTGAAGTGTTCTACGAGTGAGGTGCAGTGCGGCTCAGGTGAATGTATCCACAAGAAGTGGTGATGTGATGGAGATCCTGATTGCAAGGATGGAAGTGATGAAATTAACTGCCCTTCTCGGACCTGCAGGCCAGACCAGTTCAGATGTGAAGATGGGAACTGTGTCCATGGGAGTAGGCAGTGCAGTGGTGTGAGAGACTGTCTGTATGGCACTGATGAAGCAAACTGTAACAATGTTATTCAGTGCTCTGGACCTGGCAAATTCAAGTGCAGAAGTGGAGAATGCATAGATATCAATAAAGTGTGTAACCAGCAGAGAGACTGCAAGGACTGGGGTGATGAGCCCTTGGAGGAATGCATCATAAATGAATGTGACTGTCCAGCTGGGTTTGAGTTTATAGACAAGAGAAACTGTGGAGACATTGATGAATGTCAAAACCTTGGTATCTGTAGTCAAATGTGTATCAACCTGAAAGGTGGCTACAAAAGTGAACGTAGCCGTGGATATCAGATGATTCCTGCTACAGGAACCTGGAAAAGGCCATACTGGTACAAAGACACAAATAACACCTGTGATTGCAATGACGCTGCTAAGCAGGGTTTAGGGGTTTATAGCATGGAGACAAGGGGTAACAACTACAGTGTTTGGAACAATTGTACAGCTTTGGCCTTACCTCCTGATGTGCTTCTGATTTGTGGGGATGGGGCCTGGCAAGGTATCCCTGCAAATGCTATCAGATGTCCATGTTACATAGATAAACTCATTGTATTTGCTCCTAGCTTGTTACAGTTGCGTGAGATCACCAGACATAAATGGACATTGCTTGCATTGGATTGCAATGATAATGTTGAATTGTGTGGGGTTGCAGCTAGAGCGGCATTAGCAATTTCAGTGCCTGGAGTGGCATCTGCGGCCACACGTAACAACTTAGAAAAATTGGTATGCTGGGCCGAGAAGCAAGCCTATGCCACGACAGAGATACTTGAGGAGATGTTACCAGATCAAAATAGTCTGCGACATCTGCTTTTACAGGATCTTGCTTTTGGCTCAAAGGAATGGGTGTGAGGACTTTAAGGGAATGTACTGTTTAAACCTTTCTGATCATAATGAGTCAATTCACAAATCCATTACTTTCCTGAAAGAGCACATGAGAAAGATTCAATATGGTATCAATCCTTTCAATCAATGGTTCACTGACTTGTTTGAAACAAAGTGTAGATGGTTGCTGGGTTTAATCACAAGGGGATTGAGGATTTGGTTTATGGTGGTGGTAATCATCGTTGTGTGTTGTAGGTATAGCTAAAGAGTTACTTGTAAAACTGCTGTGTCAGGCTTGGTTTGCTCAAAAGAAGAAGGGGGAATTGTTGAGGGATTTCTTGAAACAGCAAAAATCCCATGGCTTGCTGTAGCTGAGCAAACCAAGCTACCAGGGCAACTATGAGAAGTTCCCATGACAGTGTTCCCACATCGCCCAATTGAGGAATTCAGGAAAATATTGTTACCAGTAGCTGGCCTCAAGGACAAGGTCTATGTGACTGCTAATCACAAGGGGGTTGTTTTCTTGCAGGTGGGGTTGTTTTCTTGTAGCTGTTTGTCTGAGTGCTTTTGACCAATAATCTTGTGTGAAACACTGTCCACCCCTGTTAAGTTCTCTATAAAAGTTAGGCTATTCGGGCAATAAAATGGAGCATGATCTGACTCTACTGGTGTCTGTCGTGCTTTCGGCCGTGCTTCCTGCAACAGGAGAAGGTGTTTTTAGTTTGCTTTTAGTTTCTCACTGTTCTAGTATGTTAGTAATAGGCAATAAATAATAGTAATCTCTGTATGTTGAGTTTGTTTTTCCCATGATAATAATTGTTGAGTGATCTCCCTGTCCTTATCTCAGTCCTTGAGTTTTTTTCATCATGTTTTCTCCCCCTTTCCCTTTGAGGAGGGAGAGTGAGAGAGTAGTTGTGGTGGAGCTCAGCTGCCCAGCTGGGTAAAACCACCAGAGCTGCCAACTGGACCGAACTTCATTCATTATGACTCTCTGAGTCCAGTCATCTAGCCATTTTTTGCCCAGCAAACTGTACGCCTGTCCATGCCATGAGAAGCCAGTTTTTCTCCAGTAGAATACTGTGGGAAACAATATCAAACACTATGCTAAAATCCACGTAGAACACAACCACAGCCTTTCCCTTATCTACTAAGGTGGTCATGTTGTCAGTGGAGATCAGGGCAAGACCTGCCTTTCATAACCCCGTGCTGGCTGCTTCTGATCACTTGATTGTCCCATATATGCTGTATGATGATCTGCTCCATAACCTTCCTGGTACCAAGGTCAGACTGACAGGCCTGTAATTCTCCAGATCCTCTTTCCTGCCCATCTTATAGATGGGAGTCACGTTCCCAAACTGTTTCCTCTCTGCTGTAATGTATGTCCAGCAGACATCTGGGAAGTTTAAGTCCTCCATGAGAACAGGGTCTAGCATTCATGACATTTCTCCTAGTTACTTGCAGAATATTTCATGTACTTCTTCATCCTGTTTGGGTGGTCCATAACAGACTCCTACCATAATATCAGTCTTATTGGCCTTTCCCTTGACTCTTACCCAGAGACACTCAACCTTTTCATCACCATTGCCCAGCTCCACGCAGTCAAGGCATTCCCTAACATAGACAAGCTTCCCTAACCTGGACAAGCTTGAGAAGTGGGCACACATGAACCTAATGAGGTTCAACAAGTCCAGTGCATGGTGCTGCACCTGGGTTGGGACAATCCCAGACATGAGTACAGACTGGGTGAAGAAATCATTGACAGCAGCCCTGCAGAGAAGGATTTGGGACTTCTGGTGGACAAAAAGCTTGACATGAGCCAGCAGTGCGCACTTGCAGCCCAGAAGGCCAACTGCATCAAAAGAGGAGTGTCCAGCAGGTCGAGGGAGGTGATTGTCCCCCTCTACTCTGCCCTTGTGAGGCCCCACTTGGAGTACTGTGTCCAGGTTTGGAGCCCACAGCACAAGAAGGATGTTCATCTGTTAGAAAGGGTCCAGAGGAGGGCCACAAAGTTGATCAGAGGGCTGGAGTACCTCTCCTATGAAGAGAGGCTGAGAGAGCTGGGAATGTTCAGCCTGGAGAAGAGAAGGCTCCAGAGTGACCTTATTGCAGCTTTTCAGTACTTAAAGGGGGCTTATAAAAAAGATGGAGAACAACTATTTTTAGTGAGGACCTCGCACGGATCGACTGCAGAGAGGGCTCCTGTCAGGGAGGCAGATGGAGCCAACCTCTAAGAACCCCCCAATAACAAGCCGCAGAGCTGTTTGGTCAGAGCCGCAGCCCCCCACCCGAGCAGGCAGGAGCTGTGATTGCGCCTTCGCAGGTGCTGACATGCTGAGGGCAGAGCCTGGGGTGACATCAGCCAACCCCCTGACAGTATAAAAGCAGTCCCTAGGGAGCGCCGCAAACGGGATGCACTGCAAACAGGACATGCAAACAGGACAGGCTAGGCAGTTCAAGTGGGGCAGGGAGGAGTGCAGGGAGGATTCTCACCTCCCTTTCCGTTCCTCTCCTCTCCTCTGGGAACTCTACCTCTTACAATTTATAATTCACCATGGTGGGCACTCGTTGCAATGGCCGGGCTGAGGCAGCAATCCAAACTGAGGGGACATGGCCTCTCTGGGCTCATGTGGGCACCCAGGTGAATCCTCTGAGGGGTGAAGTAGCAGTCCAGACTGGTGACTGTGGGGAACTCCAAAATCTGGAGGCCCCCCTGGGTCCTGAGGGAAGAGAGGGCTGTCGTGGGTGCAGGTATGCCTGGCTCAAGGAACTGCTTGAGCAGATGGCTGGGCTGCAGCAAGAAATCAGCAGCCTGAGGGGCTCCTGGGAGTCTCTGAGGGAGACAGACAGGAGGTGTCAATCTGCCCCTACTGAGGCCTAGCAGCCCCCTCCTAAGTCCCTGCAAGGGGTAGTAGCTGATCCAGCTGCTCACCTGCAGGACAGAGGGCTTGACCACCCATGAGAGGAAAGGGGCTGGACCCTCATCTCTGCTCGAAGCAGAAGGAGGCATCTGCCCCCAACCCTCACTGTGTCCCTGGGTAATAGATTTGAGGCTCTCAGACAGAAAAGGGATGAGGATCTGGACAGTAGTTGGAACCCAGGCCCCGAGAAACATGTCAAGGTTGAGGGAAAGCATAAGGAGCGGGGCCAGTCGGGGCACTGCATCCAAACCAGTGCCACAAAAAAAGGGCAGAGAGTCTTAGTAATCAGGGACTCCTTACTGGGGGGCACTGAGGCTCCCGTTTGCCACCCGGATAACCTCTCCAGAGAGGCGTGTTGTCTTCCTGGAGCGCGTCAGAGACATTAGGAACGCTCTGCCTCAGCTCATTAAACCGGAGGACTACTATCCTCTTATTGTCATTCAGGCTGGGTCCTGGGAAGCTGCAACAAGAAAAATTAGTAATATTAAAAAGTAATATTAAAAAGGACTTTGCATCCCTTGGAAGGATGTTGAAGGGATCAGGGGTGCAGGTAGCGTTCTCATCTGTCCTCCCCATGGGTGATCGGGATCCAGAAAGAAGAAGAACAGGACAGGTAAATGACTGGCTGAGGGGGTAGTGTCTAGACCAAGGCTTTGGGTATTTTGATCTGGGGCAGGCCTTTGAGAAGCTAGGTATATGGGCTGCTGACAGACTCTGACTCAGCAAGTGGGGCACAAGCGTATTGGGGAACAAGCTCTCTGGGCTGATTACCAGGGCTTTAAACTAGGTTTGATGGGGGAAGGGAGGGGAGTAAAATGTGACAGAGAAGGGCTGGGTTTAGTTGTCATTGCTGTCACTGTTGAAGATAGTAGGGAAAAACTTCTGAGTTGTCCCATAGGATCGTCCGAGGGCTCCTCAGAGAAGGTAATGATCCCAATACCCTGTCCGGAATCTTCTTGCATCCCTCTAGGGGTAACTGTGCCTGCTGCTTCCCTAAAGTGCCTGTATACCAACACACGAAGCACGGGAAATAAACAGGATGAGCTCAAGATTTGTGTACAGTCGCGGGGCCACGATCTCATTGGGATCACAGAGACGTGGTGGGACAGCTCACATGACTGGAACACAATCATGGAGGACTATGTCCTTTTTAGGAAAGACAGGTTGGGGAAGTGAGGGGGAGGAGTTGCCCATTATGTGAGAGAGCAATTAGAATGTACCCAGCTCCACCTGGGGGAGGATGAATGAAGGGATGAAAGACAGCACCTACAGCACCACATTCTTTGAGAACTTTTTTCAGTTGCTGGGATTAATTGAGTTTCTTGTTTTCACTGCTGAGATCTGTGGCTGCCTTTTCAGGGGATCCACCCACGTCCTTGGCTGAGCTGCCGGCGGCGGCCCACAGCGCCAGCAGAGGTACTGGCGGTCTGAGGGGAGGCCGACCCAGGAGCGGGGCTTGGGGTGGGATGGCGGAGCGGGCGGCGGCGAACGGGGGCTCGCGGAGCGGCAGGCCCGGGCGCAACATGGCAGCGCCTGGTGCGTGCGTGCGGGTGCTCAAACCTGAGAAATGCAGCAGCCAGCGGCGGGTGCCTGGAGCTGACAGCGGAGCGGGCGGCGGCACTGATGGCCGCAATGGCATCGAGTGCAGAGTGGCTGCCATGGGTTGGGATATTGTCTCTGCCTCTATTCCCAAGTCTATCAGGTTTGCTTTCTCTGGCGGTACGCAGTCACCACTTTTTCTTTCACCCGCCTGCGTAGCCTGAGCAGCCGCTCTCTGTACCTTTTTTTCCACTTGTCATGATCTCAGTGTCTCAGTTGCTAAGTGCCAGGTTGTCAGTCACCTCAGCAACTGTTGTATCTCCCTGTGAGGCAGCATCCTATAGAGTTGTCCCAGCATTTTCCCAAATTTTTAAATCAAAAACCACAGAAACTGTTGATGGGGCCCCATTCTTTTGCAAAAACTTCAACAATAGTTTTATCTTATACAGATCATATTTTACTCCCCTTTTTACCAGTAGTTGCATTAATAGTTTTACTATGGCCTCTTCTTCTGCAGAGAGGTTAGCTCCCATGATTAATGCCCAGCTGCTCACTTGCCTTCCAGGTGATGTCCCAGGGTTGAAGCTGCAGTCCAGCTGCAAGCTTGACTCATTCGGCTGGGTTCCCTTCAGATGCTCCTTGCAGTGCTGCTCCTCCGTGTATCATGTTGGGGTCACCATTTGAAGGGATGAAAGACACATACTCTTGACAGATCTTGAACAGGAGACTTTTTTATTGCCATTTTTCACCACTACATATACTTTCCCTGTAGCCCCATGTGCCTGAATCTGTCATACAATTGGTTAGAGACCCTCAGACATGTGCCTCAAGCAAGCCAGCAATTGGCCACTGCCCAAAGCTCATCTTTAACACTGTAGCCAAGTTAATTTATTTTGACCTTGCTCAAGTTTTTGTTTCTACTGCTTATTTCCTCATTAGCTCTAATTCAGGGATGTGTGAAACAGCGCAAAGCCACCTGTGAATTCCTTTCCCACAGGTGAAGAACAAGTGGAGAGCTTGTGGGTGTGTCGTGGTTTAACCCGGCTGGCAGCTAAACACCATGCAGCTGTTCGCTCCCCCTCCCCCTCCCTCGCTGGGACGGGGGAGAGAAATGGAAAGTGAAGCCTGTGAGTTGAGATAAAGACAGTTTAATAAGACAGGAAAATAATAATAACAATAATAACAATAATAATAATAATAATACAGTGGTGATAATAGTACTACTACTAATAATATGTACAAACAAGTGATGCACAATGCAATTGCTCACCACCCGCTGACCGATGCCCAGCCTAACCCCGAGCAGTCCGGCCCCCTCCCCCAGCTAGCCACCCCTATATATTGTTTAGCATGATGTCAGATGGTATGGAATACCCCTTTGGCTAGTTTGGGTCACCTGTCCTGGGTCTGTCCCCTCCCAGCTCTTGCTGCACCCCCAGTCTGCCCATTGGCAGGGCAGAGCAAGAAGCTGAGACGTCCTTGGCTTGGTGTAAGCACTGCTCTGCAACAATTAAACCATCGGGGTGTTATCAGCACTCTTCTCGTCCCAAGCCAAAACACAGCATTCCATCAGCTACTAGGAAGAAAATTCTGTTCTAACTGAAACCAGGACAGAGTGAGAATTAAGGGGTGGGCTGGCATGGGTGATGCTGTTGTAGGGGTGTACTACAGGTCACCAGATCAGGAGGAGGAGGTAAATGAGGCTTTCTACAAGCAGCTGGAAGTAGCCTTGCGATCCTGGGTTTTGGTTCTCATGGGGGACTTTAATCGTCCAGACATCTGTTGGGTAAGCAACTCAGCCAGGCATGTGCAGTCCAAACGGTTCCTAAAATGCATTGAAAAAAATTTTCTGATGCAGGTGGTGGAGGAACCGACGAGGCAGGGGGTGCTTCTGGACCTTGTTCTTACCAACGGGGATGGGCTTGTTAGGGTTGTGAAGGTCGGGGGCAGCTTGGGATGCAGCGACCACAAAATGGTGGAGTTCAAGATGGAACTTGGTGGAAGAAGTAAGGCTAGAAGCAGGATTGCAACCCTGGACTTTTGGAGAGCTAACTTCGACCTCTTCTGGGACTTACTTGGGGGTATCTCATGGGCTAGATTGCTAGAAGGTAAGGGTGCTTGTGAGAGCTGGGCAGTACTTAAACAGCATTTCTTCCAAGCTCAGGATCGGTGAGCATCCCTAAGAGTAGGAAATTGGGGAAGGGGGGCAGGAGACCTGCATGGGTGAGCAAGATCAAAAGGAAGAGGAAGGTCTATGAAATGTGGAAAAAAGGCCTGTCCTCTTGGGAGGAGCATAGGAGTGTTGTTAAGGCCTGAAGGGACATGACGAGGAAGGCTAAAGCCCACCTGAAGATGAAGCTTGCAAAGCAGATAAAGGATAAGAAGTTTTTTTTTTTGTTTGTTTTTGGTTTTTTTTGTTTTTTTTTTTTTGTTTGTTTGTTTTTTAATGTAAACAGTAAAAAGAAGACTAGGGATAATGTGGGTCCCCTGCTGAACAAGGGGGGTGTCCTGGTAACGGGGGATGCTGAAAAGGTGGAGATACTAAATGCCTTCTTTCCTTTGATCTTTGCTTCAAGGACTCCCCCCTGGGACTCCTGGACCCTGGAGGGAGGAGAAAGAGTCTGGGAAATGGAGAGCTCCCTTCTGGTTGAGGAGGGAGTGGTTCGGGAGTGTCTGAGTGGGCTCAATGCACACAAATCCATGGGTCCCGATGGGATGCATCCACGTGTGCTGAGGGAGTTGGCAGAGGTGATCGCCAAACTGCTCTGTCATCTTTGAAAGGTCTCGGAGAACAGGAGAGGTGCCTGAAGACTGGAGAATAGCCAATGTCACTCCGGTCTTTAAGAAGGGCAAGAAGGAGGATCCAGGAAACTACGGGCCAGTCAGTCTCACCTCTGTCCCTGGATAGGTGTTGGAACAGCTTGTTTTGGATGCCATCTCCAAGCAATTGGAAGAGAAGAAGGTTATGAGGAGTAGTCAGCATGGATTCACCAAGGGGAAGTCGTGCTCGACCAACCTCGTTGCCTTCTATGATGGCATCACCAGCTGGGTAGATGAGGGGAGAGCAGTGGATGTCATCTACTTTGACTTTAGCAAGGCTTTTGATACTGTCTCCCATGACATCCTGATAGCAAAGCTGAGAAAGTGTGGGATAGAGGAGTGGACAGTAAGGTGGGTTGAGAACTGGCTGAGTGGCTGAGCTCAGAGGGTGGCGATTGGTGGCGCAGAGTCCGGCTAGAGACTTGTGACTAGCGGTGTTCCCCAGGGGTCAGTGTTGTGTCCGGTCTTGTTCAACATCTTTATTGACGACCTTGATGAGGGAATAGTGTCTGCCCTCAGCATATGATACAAATGATACATATGATATGCTGATGATACAGAGCTGGCAGGAGTGGCCAACACGCCAGAAGGCTGTGCTGCCATTCAGCGAGACCTGGACTGGCTGGAGAGATGGGCAGGAAGAAACCAAATGACATTTAACAAGAGCAAGTGTAGAGTCCTGCACCTGGGAAGGAACAACCGCATGTATCAGTACAGGCTGGGGGAAGACCTGCTGGAGAGGAGCTCTGAGGAGAAGGACCTGGGGGTTCTGGTGGACGACAGGTTGACCATGAGCCAGCAGTGTGCCCTCGTGGCCAAGAGGGCCAATGGCATCCTGGCATGCATTAAAAGGAATGTGGCCAGCAGGTCAAGGGAGGTGATCCTCCCCCTCTACTCTGGCCTGAGGTCAGGCCTCACCTGGAGTACTGTGTCCAGTCCTGGGCTCCCCGGTACAAGAAAGACAGGGATCTCCTGGAGAGTCCAGCGGAGGGCCACAAAGATGATACGGGGCCTGGAGCATCTTCCCTATGAGGAAAGCCTGAGAGACCTGGGTCTGTTCAGCCTGGAGAAAAGACTGAGAGGGGATCTCATCAATGTGTATAAATACCTGAGGTGTGGGAGACATCGGGATTTGGCCAACCTCTTCTCAGTGGTTTGCAGGGACAGCACAAGGAGTAATGGTCACAAGATAGAGCACAGGAAGTTCTGCACCAACACGCAAAAGAACTTCTTCACGTTGAGGGTGACGGAGCATTGGAACAGGCTGCCCAGGGACGTCGTGGAGTCTCCTTCTCTGAAGATGTTCAAGGCCTGTCTGGACGCCTACCTGGGCAACCTGCTCCAAGGAACCTGTTTGGCAGGGGGGTTGGACCTGATGATCTTTCGAGGTCCCTTCCAACCCCTTCAATTCTGTGAACTCTTTGCTCAGACAGACAATGACAAGACAAGGGGGAATGTTTTTAAATTAAAAGAGGGGAGATTAAGATTAGAGGTTAGGAGGAAATTCTTCACTCAAAGGGTGGTGAGGCACTGGAACAAGTTTCCCAGAGTGGCTATGGATGCCCCGTCCTTGGAGGTATTCAAGACCAGTTTGGATGAGGCCCTGGGCACCCTGGTCTAGTGGGTGATGTCCCTGCCCGTGTCAAGGGGGTTGGAACTAGGTGATCTTAAAGGTCCCTTCAAACCTGAGCCATTCTATGATTCTGTGAATGTACAGGGCTACTCCACCTCCTCACCTTCCCTGCCTATCTCTCTTGTAGAGCCTGTAACCATTTATCATAGCACTACAGGCCTGTGAGTCATCTCACCATGTGTCATTGAGTCCAATAATATCATAGCCTTGGAACTTAGCTAAAACTTCCAGTTCCCCACATCTAGCTCCCATGCTGCATGCATTCATGTAGAGGCATTTAACTTGGGCCCCTGATTAGACTGTTTTATTAGATGAAGTGGATGGAATTCCTTTGTGTTGCTCTTTGGGTGCTGTCCTGCTGACCTCTGATTCCTTTCCTGGCTCTGGGCATCTATTTCTGGCACTGACATCAAACCAATAAGTCAGTTGGATTGAGGTTCCCCTTCCCCAGCAACTTTAAAGCCCTCTTCATCGGCTTGGCAAGCCTGTGACTCCAGCTCTTCCCCTCCGACAGATGGACCCTGTCAACTCCCAGTAAACCAGGTTTCTCAAAGAGAGTCCCATGGTCTAAAAAGTGAAATCCCAGTCCCACAACTATTTGTTTATCTGCTGGATTTGAATGTTCCTTTTGAAGCCCTTTCCTTTGACTGGTAGGATTGAAGAGAAGACCACGGGTGCTCCGGAGCCTCTTACAGCTTCTCCAAGGGCTCTATAGTCCTTCATGATACACCTTGTTTTGCTCTTGACAGTGTCATTCATGCTCACATGAAATCACTGCATTGGATAGTAGTCTATGGGTTGTACAAGGCTTGGTAGTCACTTGGCAACATCCCTAATATGAGCCCCCAGTAGGCAACAAAACTCTCTTGAGAGTAGATCAGATCAGCAAACGGGTGCCTCTCAGAAGAGATTTGCCTGCAACTATCACCTATTGCTGTTTCTTGTTTGGACTGGTTGTTATACAGGGAACAGGCTAAGCTGGATTAGTTGACACTTGTGCCTCTCCTGATGTGACAGGTACTTCCCCTGCAGTCCCCAGAACAGTGAAGTAGTTCTGCAAGGGCACTTTAGGCAATGGGGGAAATGGTTGGACTTCTGCTGGTCCTTGCTGTAACAAGCTTCCATTCCTTTGTGTTTTCAGTATCATCCCTTTCTGTGTGGTCTTGAGGGGGAGTTTCTGGCTGTGGGTCCAGAGCAGAATGCATATGGAACCACCTGTCTAGCTCCTTCTCAGCTTTCCTGATATTGCACAGCCTTCTCACTGCCTCCTGCAGCTCGGTCACCTGCTGCAGGAGGTCCTCCACCTGGGCACTACTTTTGCAGGCAGATTTGCTGCCTGTCCCTGCTACAAGAGAAAGGTCTAGGCATTTCCTGCAGTCTGAGGTCTGAACTACAGCCTCTCCCTTCAACAGCTCTATCTGGGTGGAAGCATCAGACAACTGTGAGGCGGGGGAGGAGATACCCCAGCTGGAGCTGCAGCCTTTGCTCTAAGACAAGTACCCACCATTCTGTCTCAGCAACTATTACCGGAACTTTCAGGGTCAATGAGCAGGGTGGCCAGCCATTCCCACATGCCCTTCCATGTGAACTGCCACACAAATTGCAATGTGGTCCTTGTCCCTGATTGCATGCTCTGTTCGCAGTGTTCCTGGTTGCTAGCACTCCCTAGGGCTGCCTTTTCTATGACTGGGGTTGGCCATCCAAGGTTCATCAGCCACTTTTACTATAATCAGTTGGTGAATAAGGGCAATATCTTCCAGAATGAGTTTGTGTCTATCTGTGTGGCAATGAATACAAGTTGCAAGCAAAGGAAAATAACTTTTTTATTGTCTCTACCTCTACTCTTTTATATCTGTCCCAAGATAGCACAATACCATAGAAACCTCCTAGCAACAGAATACAGCCTACATGCACTTTGTTACTTTCTCACTGTCCAGGTTTCCTAATCATCACATTCCCAGGGCTTTCTGCTGACCAAAGCGATAAGACTTTGGTGGCTATCCAAGTTCGTATATGCCTTTGGCCCCACAACCTGTGTGTTAATTTTCTAGTGAATTATGATTTTATAAGATGAAATTCCATGTAGTGCATATGCAATGACTGTGGAACTGCACAATGAGAAATTATTGGCTAAGTGACACAGTTGCAGAGAAATGTTTAGTAGCTATATTGGAACAGAATCTCAGCATGATGTAGCAGGACAAAGCAAATTCAGTCTCAGATTAAAAGTAATTTTGTGTTAGATTAGTGCATATTTTCTCCGTTACTTTAGCTGCTAGTAAGGTATTTATTGGAATACTGTATACAGATTAGGAAACTGAATCTACCCACCTAGAAAGGTATTATAGCGAAGAGCAACAGACGTATAAGGAGTATGTAAAGCAAATCATTTCAGGATACTGAAATGCAACAGTGTTGCTAGCTGTGTGAATAATTATGCAGCTTCTCAGGCCACTCTGTGTTGCCATAGGTATGCTTTTAGCTGTATTAGGGCTCGCTAATTTAGAGTGGGCTTGATATTCGTATGTATCACAGAATTTCTAGGTTGGAAGAGACCTCTAGATGATCGAGTCCAACCTCTGACCTAACTCTAACAGTCCCCACTAAACCATATCCCTAAGCTCTACATCTAAACGTCTTTTGAAGACTTCCAGGGATGGTGACTCCACCACTTCCCTGGGCAGCCTGTTCCAATGTCTAACAACCCTTTCGGTAAAGAAGTTCTTCCTAAGATCCAACCTAAAACTCCCCTGGCGCAACTTTAGCCCATTCCCCCTCATCCTGTCACCAGGCACGTGGGAGAACAGGCCAACCCCCACCTCACTACAGCCTCCTTTAAGGTACCTGTAGAGAGCAATAAGGTCGCCCCTGAGCCTCCTCTTCTCCAGGCTGAACAAGCCCAGCTCCCTCAGCCGCTCCTCGTAGGACTTGTTCTCCAGGCCCCTCACCAGCTTCGTTGCCCTTCTCTGCACCCGCTCAAGCACCTCGATGTCCTTCTTGTAGCGAGGGGCCCAAAACTGAACACAGTACTCGAGGTGCGGCCTCACCAGAGCCGAGTACAGGGGGACGATCACCTCCCTAGCCCTGCTGGTCACACTGTTTCTTATGCAAGCCAGGATGCTGTTGGCCTTCTTGGCCACCTGAGCACACTGCTGGCTCATATTCAGCCGACTATCAACCATCACTCCCAGGTCCTTCTCTGCCTGGCAGCTCTCCAACCATTCCTCTCCCAGCCTGTAGCTCTGCTTGGGGTTGTTGTGCCCCAGGTGCAGGACCCGGCACTTGGCCTTATTGAACTTCATGCAGTTGACCTCAGCCCATCAGTCCAGCCTATCCAGATCCTCCTGCAGAGCCTTCCTATATGTAAAATACAGTCATTCTTTTGACTGCATGCTGGTGCTATCCTTAGAGCCAGACTCTGTACTCCAAACCTTTTTTTTTTTTTTTTTTAAAAAAAAAAAAAAAAGGCTTTTGAACTCCAGATGAATCTTCTTTGGGCTGATACACACGTGTGTAATTGAATGGGGAACTAATTTATATTCTCTTTCTCTCTTTCTGTGGAAGTGGATGAATGGTCATTGCTTTCACCATGTTTTTCACAGCAGGCATCTCTATAATCAATATAAAGTGCTCAGTTTATGAAATATATCTATAACAGTAAATTTACTATCAAAGCATAGTTTAAGGTAATAAATCAATAACAGTAGTTGTCAGCTTGAAAAACCTAAACTAGATGGAGGAAAAAGCTACAGTCATAAAGTACTAAATGTGTCAACATATGGCCAAGAATATTGGAACAGGTTTTTTGTTTGTTTGTTTTTACTGGTTTTACTGCTTCTTACTTCCTTTGTCTGGTATATATCAAGCACAACTGGTACAAGTCTAAAAAAGACAATGAAACCTATTGAGTTACTTTTTTTTTTTTTTTTTAACCAAATGCATTTGTTAAAATAATAATAATTTATTCTTTTGATAATTTTACTTAATAATTCCAGTTCTCACTGGCTCATGCAATCATTTATACCTGCATGAAGTGATCAGAAAGTAACATACCCACTGATATTTGGGCAGTAAGTCTGACTTATGAATTTAAACAAGTAACAACTGTTCTTATGACTAGGGGGTTGCAGTAATTCTCCAAACGTGATGAGTGACCTGAAGTTAATTAAGAACAAAATACAATTACAGCAACACCAAACAGTTTGCTGTCCAGTAGAGCTCTTAGGTCTGAATGAGGCATCTCAGCTCCTCACAGAGAAATGGAGAATTAGATGACCATGAGTAAGTTAAGCAAGGAAGCAGCCAGGTGGAAATCCATAGGAAAAATGGAACTTCAGTCCTGCCTGTGAAATAGGTAGGCTTTTATGTCCACTTCAGGTTACCAACAGCAAAAGTTTTCCTAGTGTCAGTCTTTATTATTTTTAAGATTTGCTTTATTTTTTATTTTTTTAAGAATGTATCTTTCTAAGAAAAAAAAAAGACAAATACCATCTCATAGGATGGCTGGGGCTCTTACGTAAGATGTTTGAGGCTCATTTTCAGATCTGTATTGTGATACTATAGTACTTGGGAAGTGAGAGAGTAATGATTTTTAAATCCCCTTCTATTTGGCTTGGTCTGAAATCAGAGCTTGAGCCTGGGCTTTCCTTGTTAGGGTGCCAGGGAAGATCACATTAAATGAAACAACATCTGGATGCAAATTTCCCTGAGGGATGCATGTGGAGGAATGGTTAAGTGAAATAAGACACGTGGATGTTGGGCAGTTAAGAGGCAATGGGCTAGTGAAGTACCGTACTCAACTCACATGAGTCTGGCACGTACACAGCTGGCTGAGAGCCAATCAGGCTCAAGGACACGATGCCCTTGAGCGATTGGGAAAGTCCCTAAGGCGGGACGGTGGCTAAAAGAAGGAGGAACTACCTGAAAAGAGCAGGAAATGTTAGCCAATCCTGAGCTTAGTTTTTGCAATATGTATGAGTTGATTATGTTCGAACTAGATAAAAGGCGACAGAGCTATCCATTAAGGTTGAAGTTCACTGTTCACTCATATTGAGCGTCTGTGTCTTCCTTCCGTCGACAACAAATTGGCGCCCGAGCAGGGACAGTCTGAACGGGATTTGGACACTGCTGGCAGTGATCCTGGGCCACGTGTTCGACGGAATAAGGGAGGATCCGGTCCTGCAACGCAGCCCAGGAGGTGGAAGGGACAAGAATCCCCGCACCCGCGTCGGGAAGGTGAAAGGGACGTGGAGTCCCCGCACCCGGGAGAGGATCCCGCCGGTCACGCGTCGCCGAGGTCTGAAAGGTGAAAGGGACAGGAGTCCCCGCACCCGCAGCTCAGAAGGTGGAAGAGAGTCCCCGCACTCGGGATGAGCCTATAAAGGGTCCCGCCGGAAAAGCGCCACCGAGGTCTTTGGAAAGGCTGCAACTGTATATATAAAGGTATGAAAGACAAGCGGCGTATAATTTGCTCAGATGCTTTTTAGAAAAGCGGAGTATTTTAGATATAGATTGTAGAAAAAGATTTGCCAGGGTTATTAGCATATGCAGTAGCGCAGGGTTGTTTTACAAATCCTGATACAGTTTTTTGAACAAACAGAGTGGCGTAAATTTGGAGATAAATTGTTTGATGATGTTATTAATGATATTAAGTCTGCTAAAAAATTTATTGAAGCCTTGGAGAACAGTCACTAGCGCTTTAGCTACACATCAGGCTGAGCAGAGAGTCGCTGCTGCCGCTACAGAGCGACTGGGATTGCCGGGAAGTGCTGGAGCTGGGCATTGCCCACTGCCGCCTTCAGAGAGAATGATAACGCTGCCTTGGGGCTACGGGGCAATGGGAGCCTCCCCACCCCCCTCAGTCACCGCCACGAGCAGCGCTGCGCTTGGAGTTCACCGTGTGGCGAGTCGGCACAGAGCAGAGGGACGGACATCAGGACCCTGCAGCCTGTCTGACGTAACCATGGAAGCAGCGGCGGCTGTGGTGCTTCTCTCTGGCATGTTTTTGATCTGTGGAGACCGTGCATGGCAAGGAGTACCAGCCAATGCTTTTGGAGGACTGTGTTACCTAGGGCGACTCACACTTTTCACTCCAGATTTACACTCATGGCAGAACTCGACAAGGAGCAGAAGAATTAAACGAGAACTAAAAACTTTGGGTTCTGACTGTAATGATGATGTAGAATTGTGGGGTCCAGCAGAAAGATTCTTTGCTTCTTTGGTGCCTGGTGTGGGAACTGCACACGCTTTGACTAACATTAATAAGCTTGCTTGTTGGGCTGTTAAACAATCAAATGTAACAACACAAGTTCTTTCTGAAATGTCACAATATATGGAGAGTCTAAGACATGCTGTATTGCAAAATAGGGCCGCTATTGATTTCTTACTGCTGGCTCAGGGACATGGGTGTGAAGATGTAGAAGGAATGTGTTGCTTTTATCTTTCCGACCACGGTTAGTCAATTCACGACCAGTTGAAATGGTTAAGGGATCATATGCAAAAAATTGTAGTACAAGATAGTTGTTTTGAAGGTTGGCTTAAATCTGTTTTTGGGAACATGGGTGGATGGGTTTTGTTAGTTAAAGAGGGACTTCGCTTTCTACTTATAATTATATTGATTTGTATTATTATTATTATTTTTTTAGTTGCTGCACGTATAATCCTTAACTGCCTAACTAAGAAACTAGAGCAACTCACAGAGAAGGTATTTGTAGCGCAAAATAAAAACGGGGGAATTGTGGAGGAATGGTTAAGTGAAATAAGACACGTGGATGTTGGGCAGTTAAGAGGCAATGGGCTAGTGAAGTACCGTACTCAACTCACATGAGTCTGGCACGTACACAGCTGGCTGAGAGCCAATCAGGCTCAAGGACACGATGCCCTTGAGCGATTGGGAAAGTCCCTAAGGCGGGACGGTGGCTAAAAGAAGGAGGAACTACCTGAAAAGAGCAGGAAATGTTAGCCAATCCTGAGCTTAGTTTTTGCAATATGTATGAGTTGATTATGTTCGAACTAGATAAAAGGCGACAGAGCTATCCATTAAGGTTGAAGTTCACTGTTCACTCATATTGAGCGTCTGTGTCTTCCTTCCGTCGACAACAGATGCATCCTATGATGGTTAGAGAATCCTGGTATGGAAAAGCAGGGTCCTCTACTGTGCAGAAACCAAGATTTAAATCTTATCCTCCCATGATCTGGAATATGTTGACTCCCACTCTAAAAAAGTGTCACCCTGCTAGAATAGTAAGTGACATGATGTGCTGGTTTTACTCAGGTGGGCAGCCGAGTTCCATGACCACTCTCTCACTCCCCCTCCTCAAAGAGGAACGGGGAGAAAAATACGATGAAAAGGGCTCGGTTTGAGATAAGGATGGGGAGATCACTCAACAATTATCACGACGAGCAAAACAGACTCAAAGTAGGGAGATGTTAGTAATAATCAATAAATCCTACTAAGCTAGAGAAGCAAGTGAGTGGCACGGGGGAATGGGGGTTATGGTCAGTCTATAACACTTCTTCTCCGCCACTCCTTCTAGGTCACTCTCGTCCCCTGTGCTGTGGGGTCCCTCCCATGGGATGCAGTCCTTGGTGAACTGATCTGGCGTGGGCTGCCCGCAGGCTCTTCAAGAACTGCTCCAGATATGGGTCTGTACCATGGGGTCCATCCCTCAGGAGCAAACTGCTCCAACCTGGGTCCCCCACGGGCAGCAGCTCCTGCCAGGTCACCTGTTCCTGCATGGTCTCCTTTCCACGGGCTATGGATCTGGCCCGGAATCTGCTCCGGGGGGGGTTGGGGGGAGCTCCACAAGCTGCAGCCTCCGTCAGTGCAGGTCCACCTGATCCACTCTGGTCTCCTCCATGGGCTGCAGCATGGAACCCTGCTCCGCCATGGTACTCCATGGGCTGCAAGGGGACAGCCTGCTTCACCATGATCCTCACCACAGGCTGCAGGGGACTTCTGCTCCAATGCCTGGAGCACCTCCTTCTCCTTCTTCACTGACCTTGGCGCCTGCAAGTCTGTTCCTCACTCCTCTCTCTCCCAGCTGCTGAGTGGCAGTGTTTTCCTTTCCTTTCCTTTCCTGTCCTGTCCTGTCCTGTCCTGTCTTAAATATGCTCTCACAGAGGTGCAAACAACATCGCTTATTGGTTCAGCCCTGGTCAGCAGTGGGGCCCTTACCTAACATGGGGCAGCTTCTAGATTCTTCTCACAGAAGCCACCCCTATGGCCCCCTGCTACCAAAACCTTGGCACTACACATGGGTAGGTAGAACTGTATATCTGCAGGTAGAACTCACTGTGTATCTGTTTGTCTTTCAAGAAAGGTGGGATTTAATCACTGTGCAGGTAAAAGAAGCAGGTGCATGCCTTGTTTTGGAATACCGCAGGGACATCTGTGTGCACTGCTTAGAAGTGTCAGGCCTAGAGGTTATTTTTTTGATAAATGAGAATCACCTGTGGAGTGGTAAGATTTGACATGTTTTGTGTTGCTGCAGTGCCATAGAGTAGAGCCTAATTCCATAGGAGGATTTAACATCTTTCTTTCAACCTATTGTTTTTGAATATTAGGGAAAAGATCATAGTTAGTTATCATATTGACTATTTTTTACTTAACCACAACTTCTGTCCTACATATAAATTGTACTTGAATTTTGTCTATCAGGGTCCACATGAGATGTTTCCACCAGCATCTACTGTAAGGTAGCTTGGTTGACCTGACTAATGAAACAGTAGCTCACCCATTTTTTTCTCACACATTAGGACCAGTCAGCTTGCTAACTTCAGGCCATTGTTTGCTTGAAGGAATTGACAAAGAAATATAGTAAATAAAATATCTTAAAGATTCCATTCTAAATGTTTATAAAAGATCAAACTTGTATGCCTGTAATTTCTCTGAAAACTATCTTGTATTCAGAGATCAAGGGATGAAAGTCAGAGGAGTAAACACTGTGTTCTTTACTCAGGAGGAGGGGGAAGAGGTTTAATCCCTATTTTAAGTGCTATGCAACTGTAAATATTGAGCCCCTATGGTGCCTCTATAATAACACATAAGACTCATGGTATTTTTGCTCATAATGCTGATTTGCAGTACTCTTCTAGCAGTTCTACAGTTTACTCCTTTCATTATCTTTAATTTGTGGATTGATAAGACTATAGAAAAACAGACCTATTTTGGTTTGGAGTGGAGAAAGCATTTTTGTAAGTCTGGGAGGGGGTGCATTTCTTATTCAGATGAACATTTCTTTGCTCTGCATAATGGGAGAGGACCTTTCACTTAATTACCACTGGAAACCATAAATTGTTAATTAACATAAAAAGCCCAATATAGGCATTTTACAATTTTGTTTTGATCTTTTCTGTGGGTGCATATTGCACATATAATTTTAAAATAATAACTAAATTATTTGTGGATTTGTGCTAGCATGTGAGGATGGCTTATGTGAGTAAAGTTTGGTGCAGCATCAAAGAAAGGGATACACCCATTTCATTTATGATTAAATTGAGCATATCATTAACACCCGGACTTTACAAAATACTTGTGAAATACAATTAAATCTGCTGTTTTTCTGTAATGACCAGTAGTGCTAAACGTTAAAATATTGATCCCTGTTGATTTTGATTTTAAAGAATGCATTTGACTTTGGACACAGGATGGATTTCAAATCCTTGAACCTCATCAAACAGTAAAAGGAGACTATTCCTTTCCCACTGAAGTTAAAGGAATAAGGGTCTTTTAGAGCTGGTTTGGGCTCTTCAGTTTTTGAGAGACACAAACTATATTTTAAGTATAAAAAGAAGCAGCCCTAATCAATGCAAATTTTCTGTTTTCCCATAGAAACAAGCTCTCAAGTTTGTCCAGGAAGCCTTTTCGCCATCTGGGTTTGTCTGATCTGTAAGTTTGTTTTTTTTTTTTTTTTTTTTTTTTTTTTTTTTTTTTAAGTAAAGTTTATTTGTGGCTACCAGTGAAAGAATGGGACTTTGATGTTTACTCTGATGAAGTTAGAGGTCCATCAAAGATTAGAAATTAAATTCTGATCCAAAGAAGGTGGCAAAGATGTTTCTAGTAACTTAAATGCAGAGTCCTTCAGAAAAGATCAAGTATATATTTTAACATAAATGCATAGGTCAAAATAGCCTTTTCTCTTCAACTTCAAAATATTTTTATGACATTATTTCACACACAAAAAAAAAAGAAAAGAAGAATTTTTAAGGTCTGGAGTTGTGTTGCTGTGTTCAAAGTGTAGGAGAAGTGGTTGTCTTGTACAGTCTTTGCTAACACGTGGAACTGCACTGAACCTGTAAGAGCTTCAAGAGAGACCGTTATGGGGAAGAGATAGACTGCTCTCCTGGAGCTCAGAGCAGGGTCACAACTAGCCTTAAACACCAGCCCAAGAACTGCAACACCAGCCTTGCAATCCTCAACATTTTTGGTGTATGTTGTTATTTGAGTATGTGAGAAAATAAGTAGATCCCAGTGGTGCAAAATGAGGTTATGCCCCTTAAGTATGTTTTGTTGATAATTAAATTGGTATAATCATTCTCTTTACAGCCCAGGTAATATTGCTTACTGGAATTTTCTTTCATAACTTAGTGATTACTGAGTACTCTGATGGAAAGACTAGCTAGTTGCAGAGCATTCCTGTTACTGTACGCCCTGCACAGCATTATTGATTCTGAAGTTCCAGTTTCTTTATACGCCATATCCAGTCTGTGCCAATAAGCCAATATAAATGTGTATTTGGCTGCAACTTCTCTATTTTGTAGTTGACTTTGCCCCCCTGGAATGCAGAAATGTAGGGATGGATATGCTCTAGCTTAGGAGATGTATTAAAAAAAAAAAAGGAAACGACTCCAATTTTAAAGGCATATTCTGTTCTCAGTTATGTTGGTGATTCCTTGAAATTAGTCTGCTGTCTTTAAAAGATTTATTCAAAAATACAGATCAGGCCATTCTTCAACCTCTCCATCTGTGGTGGTTTTACCGTGCTGGGCAGCTAAACCCCACAACCGCTCTCTCACTCCCCCTCCTTTAGATAAGGAGGGGGAGAAGTAAAGCAAAGAACAACTCATGGGTTGAGATAAGGATAATTTAATTAAAGGGAAATAATTATAATAATTAAATAAAGACTACCATGAACTAAACAATTTAACTAAGGGGAAATAAAAGGGAAAGGGGAAAAAGGGAGGAAAACAAACAAACAAAATAAATGAAAGCTATATGGAAGTGCAGAGGAAAGAAATTACTCTCTACTTCCCACAAATGAGCGATGATTGACCACGTCCTTGAAGCAAGGCCTCAACGCACGCAGTCGGTGTTCGAGAGGAGGACCGACGTCTTCTCAACGAGAGCCCACCCCTCCCCTCTTCTTCCTGTTTCCACCTTTTATTGCTGAGTGTGACACCACATGGTATGGAATATCCCTTTGATTGGTTTAGGTCAGCTGCCCTAGTGATGTTTCTCTCCTCACTTTTTTGCCCACCCCCTAGGAGGGTTAGAGAAAGGCCCAATGCTGTGCCACTGCTGCTCAGCAGTAGACACAACACTGGTGTGATAACACTGCTGTTCCAGCTACAAGTACAGAGTACGGCACTGTATGGGCTGCTGCCGGGAAAGTTAACATTCCAGCCAGACCCAGTACAACCTCCACCCCTTATTCCATAACATTTGTGTCACACTCTGTTGCAGGAAGCACGGCCGAAAGCACGACAGACACCAGTAGAGTCAGATCATGCTCCATTTTATTGCCCGAATAGCCTAACTTTTATAGAGAACTTAACAGGGGTGGACAGTGTTTCACACAAGATTATTGGTCAAAAGCACTCAGACAAACAGCTACAAGAAAACAACCCCACCTGCAAGAAAACAACCCCCTTGTGATTAGCAGTCACATAGACCTTGTCCTTGAGGCCAGCTACTGGTAATGTGGGAATGGAAATGTTGTTTTTGCAGAGTTACATTGTTTAGAAGGAGGGAATGTGGTACTGAGATATGCTTACAGTGATAAGAAAGTTTAGCAGGCGACCTTGTAAAATGCAGACAATCAGACTCCTTAGGACAATTAGGTGAAAATCATGGTGTCAAGTCAAGTCAGATAAGTGAAGAAACATTACCACTTCAAACAGTAAAAATGTCGAAAGAAATTTGAAATTTAACAGGCCGGCGACTGAAGGCCATGCATTGTTTGTGAAGCATCAGATAGATTGTGAATCTGGATTACCCACTCAGTGGGGAAACAGGGGAGGGTCCTGCCATCAAAAGGTATATAAACTGTGTTTTGGAACTAGTAGATGCGCTCTCTCCTGCTTGTGGGGCGCCCGCCATTGCAATCGCGAATAAATTACTACTTTACTGAGATCCTCGCCTGAGCCTAAGTTATTGGCTACGGAGTGTTTCTCACAATTTGGGGGCTCGTCCTGGATCCAGTCACCTACTGGGGAGCCCCACCGCCGCAGCAGCAGGAAGGCATGCCCCGCTGATTTCAGCGGTCCTGTGCATCGACGGTGGCGGTTCTGCGGAAAGCTGACAGAGGGCCCGAGACTGGTTAAAGAGGCAGGATCCGTGAAGTAGTGGGGAAAGGAAGAAGGTAGGCACTCCGGGTTTTTAAGAATCGATCCGGTAACTCTGTGCACAGACCAAGGTAAGAAATATTAAGTATTGCCTTGGGGGTCGGGTGATCTGGTGTATGGTAAGCCCTTGCACGGGGAAGTGCTGGCACTACACCAGGGGAATCTGGTGTACGGTAATCCTTGCACGGGGAAGTGCTTGGAAGTACACCAGGGAATCTGGTAAACTCAGGTGTGCGGTAACGCTGGCACAGGGAAGTGCTTGGCGGTACACCCCCATCTTTCAGTACGTTGGTGTGTGGTACACTGCAGAAGGGAAATTTCAGTAGCACATACTGGCGAGGGTTAGGAAAGATGGGAAGTACGAGTTCCAGGGAATCTGGTAAACTCATAGGTGTGCGGTAACGCTTGCACGGGGAAGTGCTTTGCGGTACACCCCCATTTTTCAGTACGTTGGTGTGTGGTACACTGCAGAAGGGAAATTTCTGTAGCACATACTGGCGAGGGTTAGGAAAAATGGGAAAATATGAGTTCCAGGGGACAGGGAGATATCCCTGGGGGAGTGCCTACTAATAGTTCTTCCTGAAAAATGATAAGAAATTGGAAACATAATCCCAAAATTAGAGGGATTGTAAAAGAAAAGTAATTAAAAAAAAAAAAAAAAAAAAGGTTAAACATTGTGTATCAGTCTGGACAAAACAATCAATTAAGGAAACAGCAGTATTTTGGCCAAAATACGGGTCTGATGAAAATTCAGGCTTTAAATTTATGTGTAAACAATGAGATTCCTTTTTCAGAGAAGGAGCCAAGTTATGCTCCCTATAATCTTAATATTGAACTGGTGGCAGCAGCAGTCACTCCAGGAAGGGAGACAGGGACTGTAATTAACACTGTCCCTAAAGAAGGATCGTACTCTAGGCTCTGGCAAGAATTAGAACAAGGTAGAAGATATGTTGAGAATTTTGCCTTCCCTGATACTAACAGTACTAACACTAACTGTGTATCCTCTTAGGTGAACTACCCCCTCCTCCTTACCAGCAGAGAGGTTAGGACTTTTTAAGAAGGAGAGGAAGTCTTTATTCAAGGACCCCAACAGCCTAGCTGAACAATTAGACCAGTTCCTACGACCTGATTTATACTCTTGGGGGAGGGAATTATGTCTATAAGTATGTTGTTTACAGGGAAAGAAATGGGAATGATCAGGAGGAGAGCTGCTATACAAGAATGGGAAAGAGCTCATCCTCCAGGACCAGGGGTAATACCGGCAGGGCAGAAATACCCACTTGCCAATCCTGGCTGGAATAATAATAGTGTGCAACACAGAAATTATATGAGAGACTTAGTGTCAGAATGAGAAAGTACTTGGGGATGAGACCTGAGGACCCAGTATCCCAAGGGCTCTTGAAAGTTCATTGTGTGATTAAAGCCTGGCAAAATATGCAGAAAATGCTTCAGAAGGTGGGGGGAATGTAGTGAACAGTCACTGGGGGACCCTCCTGCGGGAGGCCCTGGAGGGGTGTGTCTGGAGTGGAGATAAGAAGGGAAAAAAAAAAAAAAAAAAAAAAAAAAAAAGATCGAAACTAATGGTATTGACAGTGCAGCGGGTAGTGAGGCAGAGGGTTGGAGAAAGATGAAGAAAATCTTCAGGGGGAGTCAGGGCCAGGATGGAAAGGAGAGGAAGAGAGATGAAGGAATGGCAGGCAAAGAAGGCTGCCTGTGTTGTGGCCCGAGTCCTAGCAGAGACAGGCTTTGATAAGATGTTTTAAGTGTGGCCAGGCTGGCCACTCCGAATGGGAATATCTGGAGTGGAAGAAGGAGGAAAGAAGGAATATGGGATGAAATATGCTATATTGATATGTTGTTTCAGTATCTTGGAGGGAAAAGGTATGGAATTAAGTTGGACCCTGACTGAGCCTTTGGTGCTGGTATTAGAAAAGTACAGGCTGGAAAAAGATAAAGGAAGTGTTAAAAGAGTTGCTGAAGGTGTTAAAGGTGTGGCATGTAATATTTAACAGAGCTGTTTGAAGTTGAATGAGCAGGGAAAGAGGATGTAGGCATTATCTAAGTAACAGTCTAGAAGTTATGGTATATTTGCATATTTGCTGTGGTGTTTGGTCAGTTTCCCAAGCATCGGGGAGGGGGGAACAGCCTGCTCCACCAGGGGCCTCTCCAGCGGCCGCAGGGGGGCTTCGGCTCCAGCGCCTGGAGCGCCTCCTCCCCCTCCTTCTGCACTGACTTTGGTGTCTGCGGGGGGGTTTCTCGCTCTCTCAACTGCTGTTGAGCAGCAGGTTTTTGTTTGTTTCTTTGTTTGTTTGTTTTCGTGGATGTGCTCTCACAGAGGCACGGACTGTATTGCTCATGGCTTGGCTCTGGGCAGCAGTGGGCCCCTTAGGGCCAGATGAAATTGTCCCTTATCTACCACGGGGAGGCTTCTGGGTTTTTCTCACGGGGGCTGCCACTGCAGTTTCCCACCCCCCTACTCACAGCCCCCGAACCTTGCCATCAAACCCAATACACTGGGGAACAGCTAGGTCATTACTGACCTGTAAAGTATCAGGGATTAAATTAACTAATGAAACCCTAAAAAGTGGGGCTGGGATAACAGTGCCACTTTGGGGGGGATACCAAGCTGAGACTAGGGGATAAAATGATCACTGGGTAATTATTGTATGTACCCAAGGCAAGGACTAATTTGTTGGGAAGGGATTTGATGATTAAATTGGGCATTCAAATAGTAAATTGTTAGACTGGAATAACAGTGTTATTAATGGAGTGCTCTCTGGCCCTGAGAGCAAACATACATGTATATTCACCTCTGACTGGAAAGACCCTTAAATGGGGGCGGAAGCAACAATATAGGTGGACAATTTTACCTCAGGGGTTTACAGGGCCACCTATCTATTTGGGTCAGTTTAAATAACAAAAGATTTTGGAGCAATTACAACCTCCCAAGGAGGTATTAATGTTAACAAATATGTGGATCGTTTTCTATTGTCAGGACAGGAGAAAAGAGTTGTGAAGAAAGCTACTAACAAGCTATTCAACTTTCTGGGAAAGCAGGGCTTGGGAGTATTAATAAATAAATAAATAAATAAATTACAATATGGAGAAAGAGAAGTCAGGTATTTAAGGCATCTAATGTCTGAAGGAAAACAGAATAAATGCAGAGAGGATTCAGGGAATTATTGAAAATTAAGAAAGAACTAAAAAGTTTTAAAAGAATGATTTTTTTAAGGAATCAGGAGCCATGAAGTCTGAAGGAAAATCGATACTCCCTGATGGGAGAGAAATGCTGAATAAAGTGATAATGAGGCAAATATTAACTGTTTTACATCAGAAGAGTCATTAGGAGGTGCAAGCAATGTGTGATGTTGTGCTAAGAAAGTATGTCTGTGTAGGAATATACACTTTAGGGAAGCACATATGTAGAGGATGTACCATATGTCAAAAGGTAAATAAAAAGGTGTTCTGTAACCCATCTAGAGGGGGACGGGAGCCAGGGGTTTGACCTTTCCAAAGTATACAGGTAAACTTTACTGAGTTACTTGTTTGTCCTAATTGACCACGTGACTAGATGGGTGTAAGCTTTCCTGCAAGGGTTAAAGCAGGCCTTAGAGATTGAGTGGGATTTTCACAGCCCCTGGCACCCCTCCTCTTCTGGGAAGGTGGAGCGAATGAATCAGACATTAAAGAAGCAATTAACTAAACTAGTGTTAGAAACCCAACTTCCTTTGGTAAAATGCTTACTCCTACAGGTTTAAACAGCACCAAGAAAGGATATAGGAATTTCACCATATGAGATGCTGTTCAGATTGCCCTATCTGTGCAGAAGGGATGAGATACCACAATTCAAAATAAGAGAGTTTCCTTAAGAACTGTATTCTGGGGTTGTCTTCTTCTTTGTCATCTCTCAGGACCTGTGGGTTGTTGGCTCAAACCCCACCTTTGGAATTCCCCATTCACCACCATCATCCAGGAAACTGGGTCCTGATTCGGACCTGGAAAGAGTCAACTCCGGCCTGAATGGGAAGGACAATTACTGACCACTGAAACAGCCGTAAGAACTGCGGAAAAAGGTTGGACTCACTATACTTGAGTGAAGGCATCTGTCGACACTAGTACCTGGGAAGCTGTTCCTACAAAAGACTTGTTGGAAGTTGAAATTGAAGAGAAAAATCTCGTAGTGGACTCTGAGCAGGATAAGAGCTTACAATTGTAAACTAACCTTTTATTTTCACAGGTAACTAACGAGTGTGACTTGTGATTGAGAGAAAGGACAGACCTATAGCGAACTGCAGTGCTCCCAAGGGGGGGGTTGTTATAGTAGTAGTGTACATCTTATTTTTGTATCGATAATTATTTGGAAACCTAAGGTTTAAAAATAATGACAGGGAAAAATTGATTACTAATTTTGTTTTTAGTGATTCTAGGCCTCAGAGAAGGCCTTGGTCAATTGGTAACGTGGACAAGGCATGACCAGATAATAGCAAAAACGGGATACCCCATCAAAATATGGGTGACTGTGACAGAGGGTTATGTACCACAAGCCGTCACGTTTGATGCTTGTGAGGTGTTAGCTTGTGGAGATTTAAATGCCCAATGACAATTGAGCAGAAAGAACAAATAACTGGAAGAGACACAACAGCCAGATTGAGAATAGCTGTATGGAAACAATCCTCTATTGCCATCAGAGAAAGGGAGAAACTCAAGGAGAAAACAGGAGAGTAAACAGGAGGCCCTCTGAAATGTGGCAGTTCAAACATTTGAGATTCAAACAGGGTATGGGGATGTGAATGCCTGGATAGAATGGGTCAAATATACTGTCCAGAGTCTCAACCGTAGCTACTGCTATGCTTGTGCCTCGGGATGACCGATTGCCCAGATAGTGCCCTTCCCATGGGGGTGGACCAAAGACTCCCAAGGGATGCGATGTATGATTGCATTGTACCAAGAAAAGACTGCCTGGGGAAATGAGGCCTGTAAGTCTCTCTTTGCTGTTTCTTGCATGATAACAATATCACAGTTCCCCCTGCATTCTCTACAGCTATAGGTAACCATACAGCTTGCCTCTCACGGCAGGGTGTGAGTGCTACCTGGCATCTGGGAGAATTTGCCTTGTGCTACCAAGGACTTGATGGGAAACTGCTCAAGACTAGAGATCCCCAGGGCAGATCTCTGGTGGTACGGTGGAGGGAAGATCTTACGGTCCACCCTACCATCTAATTGGGAACGCACTTGTGCACTTGTTCAATCAGCTATACCCTTCACCCTGGCATTTGAAAGAGAAACATCACAAATACCCAGAAGAAGTAAAGGAGGCTTAGGAATATCATTTGATGATAGAGTATACATAGATTCTATTGGGGTACCTAGAGGAGTTCCGGATGAACATAAAGCCAGAAATTAAATTGCTGCAGGGTTTGAGTTACTGTTCTGGTGGGTAACAATCAATAAAAATGTGGATTGGATTAATTATTTCTATTATAATCAGCAGAGATTCATCAATTATACCAAGGATGCGATGAGAGGAATCACTGAACAACTAGATGCCATCAGCAAAATGGCTTGGGAAAACAGGATAGCATTAGATATGATGCTCGTGGAGAAGGGTGGTGTATGCGTGATGCTGGGCAACCGTTGTACTTTTATCCGTAACAATACTGTCCCGGATGGCACAGGAACAAGAGCATTGCAAGGGCTTACCACCCTTGCCAATGAATTGGCAGAAAATTCGGGAGCAGACACTTCCATCACAGGATGGTTGAAATCTTGGTTTGGTAAATGGAAAGGGATGGTAATGTCCATATTTACATCCTCAATTATAGTAGCAGGAGTTTTGACAGCTATTGGCTGTTGCATTATCCCCTGTGTAAGGGGACTTGTCCAGCGGTTAATTGAAACCACATTATTGAAACAAATGACCATAGATCCACCACCCTACTCAGATAAAATGATATTAGAGGAAATGGAGAGCAAAGAAAGTGAAGAAGAGGAAGATATTTACCAAATTACACTTAAAATAAATAAATAAATAAAAATAAAAAGAGTTTTTGCAAAAATCAACAGTTTATAAAAAAAGAAAAGGGGGGAATTGTGGGAATGGAAATGTTGTTTTTGCAGAGTTACATTGTTTAGAAGGAGGGAATGTGGTACTGAGATATGCTTACAGTGATAAGAAAGTTTAGCAGGCGACCTTGTAAAATGCAGACAATCAGACTCCTTAGGACAATTAGGTGAAAATCATGGTGTCAAGTCAAGTCAGATAAGTGAAGAAACATTACCACTTCAAGCAGTAAAAATGTCGAAAGAAATTTGAAATTTAACAGGCCGGCGACTGAAGGCCATGCATTGTTTGTGAAGCATCAGATAGACTGTGAATCTGGATTACCCACTCAGTGGGGAAACAGGGGAGGGTCCTGCCATCAAAAGGTATATAAACTGTGTTTTGGAACTAGTAGATGCGCTCTCTCCTGCTTGTGGGGCGCCCGCCATTGCAATCGCGAATAAATTACTACTTCACTGAGATCCTCGCCTGAGCCTAAGTTATTGGCTACGGAGTGTTTCTCACAGTAACAATATTTTCCTGAATTCCTCAATTGGGCGATGTGGGAACACTGTCATGGGAACTTCTCATAGTTGCCCTGGTAGCTTGGTTTGCTCAGCTACAGCAAGCCATGGGATTTTTGCTGTTTCAAGAAATCCCTCAACAATTCCCCCTTCTTCTTTTGAGCAAACCAAGCCTGACACAGCAGTTTTACAAGTAACTCTTTAGCTATACCTACAACACACAACGATGATTACCACCACCATAAACCAAATCCTCAATCCCCTTGTGATTAAACCCAGCAACCATCTACACTTTGTTTCAAACAAGTCAGTGAACCATTGATTGAAAGGATTGATACCATATTGAATCTTTCTCATGTGCTCTTTCAGGAAAGTAATGGATTTGTGAATTGACTCATTATGATCAGAAAGGTTTAAACAGTACATTCCCTTAAAGTCCTCACACCCATTCCTTTGAGCCAAAAGCAAGATCCTGTAAAAGCAGATGTCGCAGACTATTTTGATCTGGTAACATCTCCTCAAGTATCTCTGTCGTGGCATAGGCTTGCTTCTCGGCCCAGCATACCAATTTTTCTAAGTTGTTACGTGTGGCCGCAGATGCCACTCCAGGCACTGAAATTGCTAATGCCGCTCTAGCTGCAACCCCACACAATTCAACATTATCATTGCAATCCAATGCAAGCAATGTCCATTTATGTCTGGTGATCTCACGCAACTGTAACAAGCTAGGAGCAAATACAATGAGTTTATCTATGTAACATGGACATCTGATAGCATTTGCAGGGATACCTTGCCAGGCCCCATCCCCACAAATCAGAAGCACATCAGGAGGTAAGGCCAAAGCTGTACAATTGTTCCAAACACTGTAGTTGTTACCCCTTGTCTCCATGCTATAAACCCCTAAACCCTGCTTAGCAGCGTCATTGCAATCACAGGTGTTATTTGTGTCTTTGTACCAGTATGGCCTTTTCCAGGTTCCTGTAGCAGGAATCATCTGATATCCACGGCTACGTTCACTTTTGTAGCCACCTTTCAGGTTGATACACATTTGACTACAGATACCAAGGTTTTGACATTCATCAATGTCTCCACAGTTTCTCTTGTCTATAAACTCAAACCCAGCTGGACAGTCACATTCATTTATGATGCATTCCTCCAAGGGCTCATCACCCCAGTCCTTGCAGTCTCTCTGCTGGTTACACACTTTATTGATATCTATGCATTCTCCACTTCTGCACTTGAATTTGCCAGGTCCAGAGCACTGAATAACATTGTTACAGTTTGCTTCATCAGTGCCATACAGACAGTCTCTCACACCACTGCACTGCCTACTCCCATGGACACAGTTCCCATCTTCACATCTGAACTGGTCTGGCCTGCAGGTCCGAGAAGGGCAGTTAATTTCATCACTTCCATCCTTGCAATCAGGATCTCCATCACATCACCACTTCTTGTGGATACATTCACCTGAGCCGCACTGCACCTCACTCGTAGAACACTTCACTGGAGGTGCAGGCTGGCGGCCACACTGCTCCAAAGATTCATCCGAGTGGTCGGAGCAGTCAGCATCATCAACACACACCCAGCTGATAGGGATGCAGGTAGAACTCTTGCACTGAAACTCACGAACACCACAGGTAGGAGGTGCACACTCCAGCTCATCGCTACCATCACTGCAGTCATCTTGAACATTGCAGACAAAGCTTTTGGAAATACATTGCCCACTACTGCATGTGAATTCTGCTGCACTACAAGTCACAATGCCACAATTCTCTTCATCTTCTCCACTGTCGCAGTCCTTTTCACCATCACATTTCCAGGACACTGGGATACACTGGGTTGACTGAGGACCACAGCTGATTTCATTTACCCGGCATGTTCTCGTATGACACAGCTCAGCACTCTCATCAGACCCATCTTCACAGTCCGGATCCCCATCACACTGCCATCTATTTGGCACACACTGACCACTGTTGCACACAAAGTCAGATTCAGCACACGTCTTCTTCACACAAGCACTCTCATCACTGCCATCTAAGCAGTCTTCACATTTTGCTCTAGCACCGTCGGCAGCAGTGCACAGGCCGGCGAGGGCGAGCAGCAGGCAGAGTGCCCCGCAGCGCGGCAGCACCCACCGCCGCCCTGCACCTGTGTCACTTATACTGCTCCTATTACCCATGCCGTTAGTGTCAGTGGCATCCACCTGGTACCGTTTCTGTCTTTGTCGCCCCTTACTCTCCCCCTTTTCTTTTTTACCACTGACCATTCACCACAAATGGGTGAGACACATGATTACTAGTTAGGAAAGAGAGTGTAACGTCTGCTATACGGCTGCAGGCCGTGCCAGCTGCAACCCTAGAAGCTGTTTGTGAACGAGCCTGACTGACGGTGGTCATTTGGCGGTGTAATCTGCGTCTCTGCTCTCCTGCCCTGCAATAGAGCTAAATCGTCATTAATAGTCTGTAGAATGTGGCAACCCCACGGAATGTTATCCAGAAACATAGTTATAACACCGATCTGGGGACGAATAGTCTTTTTTTGCATTGCAAGATAACTTCTTATAAAAAGAATGCCAGAGAGAAGCAGCACAGCCGCTGCTGCCGCTGCCTCCATGGTTACGTCAGACAGGCTGCAGGGTCCTGATCTCCGCCCCTCTGCTCTGTGCCGACTCGCCACACGGTGAGGGTCGGCCGCCATTGTCCACTGACGCCTCTGGTCTCCCGTAGCAACTCGATCTCGGATGGCCCGTATCGCACCGCGATTACTTCACTTTCATGCGATTACTTCAAACTTCCCGCGTCCCCCCGCGATTCCGCGTCTCTCTGCGATTCCCTTTTCCGCGTCTCTCCGCGATTCCGCATCTCACCGCGATTCCCTTTTCCGCATCTCTCCGCGATTCCCTTTTCCGCGTCTCTCCGCGATTCCGCGTCTCTCCGCGATTCCGCGTCTCACCGTGATTCCCTTTTCCGCGTCTCTCCGCGATTCCCTTTGCCGCGTCTCACCACGATTCCGCGTCTCTCCGCGATTCCGCGTCTCACCGCGATTCCTTTTTCCGCGTCTCTCTGCGATTCCCTTTTCCGCGTCTCACCGCGATTCCCTTTTCCGCGTCTCACCGCGATTCCACGTCTCTCCGCGATTCCCTTTTCTCACCCCGAGGCCGTTGCCCAGGTCGGTTAGTAGGGTGTTTCAATGCTTCTCTCTGTGCGGTGGTCGGCTTGCCGTGTGCCTCGGATCTCTGTCCCGGCGCCGCTCCGATGTCCCGGCGCCGCTCCGATGTCCCGGCCTCAGCCTGTTCGGGCGCCATATGTTGCAGGAAGCACGGCCGAAAGCACGACAGACACCAGTAGAGTCAGATCATGCTCCATTTTATTGCCCGAATAGCCTAACTTTTATAGAGAACTTAACAGGGGTGGACAGTGTTTCACACCAGATTATTGGTCAAAAGCACTCAGACAAACAGCTACAAGAAAACAACCCCACCTGCAAGAAAACAACCCCCTTGTGATTAGCAGTCACATAGACCTTGTCCTTGAGGCCAG
The DNA here is from genome assembly GCF_009819795.1 of Aythya fuligula. NCBI lineage: Eukaryota > Metazoa > Chordata > Aves > Anseriformes > Anatidae > Aythya > Aythya fuligula. The sequence continues at coordinate 12,302,758 of NC_045594.1, forward strand.
CTACTGGTAACAATATTTTCCTGAATTCCTCAATTGGGCGATGTGGGAACACTGTCATGGGAACTTCTCATAGTTGCCCTGGTAGCTTGGTTTGCTCAGCTACAGCAAGCCATGGGATTTTTGCTGTTTCAAGAAATCCCTCAACAACACTCAGATCCCCATACTTTAGCATACAAGCATTCTCATCATTATCCCTTGTCCTTTAACAGGACAAGGATTTAACAGGACAGGATTAATAGGCAGGTGTATCTTGTCATTCCATAGGTCTTTCTTGGAAAATGTTCATAAGAACTGTTGATGATTAGGTCTTCATCTGCCGAAGTGGCCACTCAAGGCAGGTGGAGTTGGATGTCTGGACACCAGCACCAGCTTAGCTCAAGTCCTTGTTGCACTGCCCGGCTCCTTGCAAAGTTGACCTGTCGTTGATCCTACAGCATCTTCCTGCAACATATAACTTAGATTACAGATTAGTTTTCTCTCAAGGTCAAATCTCCTTGAGGCACACACTTGATATCCCCATTCTTTTGCATGACCCACCAGGTATACCCTGGTCCTTGGGCAAAGACAATCCCACGAGTGGGTTTGTCTTTTCCCGAGGCAGGAGCAACCCACACTGCCTTCCCCATCCACCTTCCTACATGCACTACGGGAACTTTAGCTCCTTTCACATTGTGTAGGGGTTTTGTTTCGGCAGGACCAGCACGGCTGTCAGACCCCCTATTGTTAACTAGCCAAGTGGCTTCTGGTAGATTTGTGTCCCATTGTTTCCACGTCCCAGCACCTAATGCTCCTAACATAGTCTTTAACAGTCCATTGTACCTCTCAACCTTCCCAGAGGCTTGTGGGTGATAAGGGATGTGGTACACCCACTCAATACCATGCCTCTTTGCCCAGGAGGTAACAAGATTGTTTTGGAAATGACTCCCATTGTCAGACTCGATTCTCTCTGGTGTACCATGACGCCACAATACTTGTCTTTCCAGGCCCAAGATAGTGTTTCGGGCCATGGCATGGTTTACAGGGTATGTTTCCAGCCACCCAGTAGTTGCTTCTACCATGGTGAGTATGTACCGTTTGCCTTGGCGGGTTTTTGGGAGTGGTCCGATATAGTCAATTTGCCAGGCCTCACCATATTGAAACCCTAGCCATCTCCTCCTGTTCCAGGGAGATTTTACCTTCATGGCTTTCTTGATTGCAGCACAGGTCTCACGCTCATGGGTAACCTGTGTGATGGCCTCAATGGTCAAGTCCACCCCTCGATCACGAGCCCATCTGTAAGTGGCATCCCTCCCCAGATGTCCTGATGTTTCATGGGCCCATCGAGCTACAAACAGCTCACCCTTATGTTCCCAGTCTATCCCAGTCTAGGTCCACCTGAGCCACTTCAATTTTCGAAGCTCGATCCACTTCTTTCGTTGTTCTGATGTTCTTCAGTAGCGCGACTCTTGGGCATGTGGGCATCTACATGACGTACTTTAACATCCAGGTTTTCTACCCGGGCAGCAATATCTTGCCACAGGGTAGCAGCCCAGATAGCTTTACCTCTGCGCTGCCAGTTGCTCTATTTCCATTGCTGCAGCCACCCCCACAGAGCATTTGCCACCATCCATGAGTCAGTATAAAGATACAATGCTGGCCATTTTTCTCTTTCGGCGATCTCTAGGGCTAGTTGTATGGCTTTTACTTCTGCATACTGACTCAACTCACCTTCCCCTTCCATGGCTTCCACAACTCGTCGTATGGGATTCCACACAGCAGCTTTCCATTTCCGATGGCTCCCTACCACACGGCAGGATCCGTCAGTAAACAACGCATACTGCTTTCTGTCTTCTGGCAACTCATTGTATGGTGGTGCCTCTTCAGCACGGGTTACCTCTTCTGTTGGCACTCCGAAATCTCTGCCTTCCGGCCAGTCCATAATCTCTTCCAGGATTCCTGGGCGATTGGGTTTTCCCATTCGAGCCCGCTGTGTAATTAACGCTATCCACTTACTCCATGTAGCATCAGTTGCACGGTGTGTAGTGGGAATTTTCTCTTTGAACATCCAATGTAACACAGGTAGCCGCGGTGCCAAGAGGAGCTGTGCCTCTGTACCCACAACTTCTGAAGCAGCTCGAACACCCTCATATGCTGTGAGTATTTCTTTTTCAGTTGGGGTGTAATTGGCTTCTGATCCTCGATAGCCCCGACTCCAGAAGCCCAGAGGTCGACCTCGAGTTTCTTCTGGGGTTTTCTGCCAAAGGCTCCAGGTGAGCCCATGCTCCCCAGCTGCAGTGTACAGTATGTTTTGCGCAGCTGGTCCAGTACGGACAGGCCCAAGGGCTACTGCACGAGCTATTTCTTGTTTGATTTGTTCAAATGCCTGTTGTTGCTCAGGGCCCCACTCAAAATAGTTTCTCTTTCGAGTCACTTGATATAGAGGACTCACAAGCTGACTGTAGCCTGGCACATGCATTCTCCAGAATCCCATGAGGCCTAAGAAAGCTTGCGTTTCTTTTTTGCTAGTTGGCGGAGACAGAGCTGTTATTTTATTGATCACATCCATTGGAATATGGCGATGTCCATCCTGCCATTTTACCCCCAAGATCTGGATTTCCTGTGCAGGCCCCTTGACCTTGCTCTTTTTAATGGCAAAACCAGCTTTCAGGAGATTTTGGATTATTTTCTTCCCTTTCTCAAAAACTTCTTCTGCTGTGTTGCCCCACACGAGGATGTCGTCAATGTACTGAAGGTGCTCAGGAGCTCCCCCTTGCTCCAGTGCAGACTGGATCAGTCCATGGCAAATGGTAGGGCTGTGTTTCCACCCCTGGGGCAGCTGATTCCAGGTGTATTGGATGCCCCTCCAAGTGAAGGCAAACTGCGGCCTGCATGCTGCTGCCAAAGGGATGGAGAAAAATGCATTAGCAATATCAATTGTGGCATACCACTTGGCTGCCTTTGACTCTAGTTCGTACTGAAGTTCTAGCATGTCCGGCACTGCAGCACTCAGTGGTGGCGTGACTTCATTCAGGCCTCGATAGTCCACTGTTGGCCTCCACTCACCATTAGACTTTCGTACTGGCCATATAGGACTATTAAAGGGTGAGCAAGTCTTGCTGATTACTCCCTGACTCTCCAGTCGGTGAACCAACTCATGGATGGGAATCAGGGAGTCTCGGTTGGTGCGATATTGCCGTCGGTGCACCGTTGTGGTAGCAATTGGTACCTGTTGTTCTTCAACCTTCAGCAATCCTACAACAGAAGGGTCTTCTGAAAGGCCAGGCAGGGTAGACAGCTGCCTAATCTTCTCTGTGCTCAAAGCAGCTATGCCAAAAGCTCACCGATATCCTTTTGGATCCTTGAAGTACCCTCTCTTGAGATAGTCTATGCCAAGGATACACGGAGCCTCTGGGCCAGTCACAATGGGATGCTTTTGCCACTTATTCCCAGTTAGACTCACTTCAGCTTCCAGTACAGATAGTTGTTGGGATCTCCCTGTCACTCCAGAGATACAGGTGAGTTCTGTCCCTTGGTAGCCTGATGGCATTAAGGTACATTGTGCGCCAGTGTCCACTAGAGCTTTGTATTCTTGTGGTTCTGATGTGCCAGGCCATCGAATCCACACAGTCCAATAAATCCAGTTATCCCTCTCCTCTACCTGGCCAGAGGCAGGGCCCCTCTAGTCCTGGCTGGAGTGTCTGCCACTTAATTCTTGCAAATGAGAGGCAGAGGTCCCTTCATCAGGGTCAAGAATAACATCAGCTCTTCTACTGCCTCTGGGGTACTGCCCAATAGAAACTGGAGCAACATTTCTCTTAGGAGCCCCTTTTCTTGCTGCTGTATTTCCTTTCAGTTCACGTACCCGAGCAGCTAGGGTTGAAGTAGGTACACCATCCCATTTCCTCATATCTTCCCCATGGTCACGCAGATAAAACCACAAGGTGCCACGTGGTGTACGTCTTGGGTACTCTCTCTCTTGAGCAGGCGAATGCTGATTCTTAGTGGCTGAAGTATCACTCTGTCTAAATGAGGGGGAATATACTTCTTCCACGAGCTGGTCAAGTCCTTTAGACAGTTTCTCCACAGCTGAGACACAGGACTGTAGCGGAGCAGAGAGATTGTCTTCACATTGTTGAAGCTGGCAGGACACATCATACATTGTTGGTCCCATCCCCTCGTCCCAGCGAATTGCTGCCAGGTTACTGGCATGTGCTGATGGTGCACTCCGCACAAATTTACGCCACATGGATGTTGTGCACTGGACTTCATCGGGGTCTTGAGGTGTCTGGGCATTGTCCAAATCACTATAAATCATCTCCCGCACAGCTAATTCCCGCAGATGCTGGAGACCTTTATCCATAGTGGTCCACTTGCCTATGTGATATACAATATCTTCCTTATGGGGATATCTTTCTCTCACAGCTGCCAGGAGTCATCTCCAGAGGCTGAGGGCCTGTGCTCCTCTCCCGATTACTTTGTCGATTACCCTTTCTCTAGAGACGGATCCCAGCTGCTTGGCTTCATTGCCTTTTAATTGTAGGCTATTGGCCCCAGCATCCCAGCATCGAAGCAGCCAGGTAAGGATGTGTTCACCTGGGCGTCGACCATAATCATAGAATCATAGAATCATAGAATATCCTGAGTTGGAAGGGACCCTTAAGGATCATCAAGTCCAACTCTTGACACCGCACAGGTCTACCCAAAAGTTCAGACCATGTGACTAAGTGCACAGTCCAATCTCTTCTTAAATTCAGACAGGCTCGATGCAGTGACCACTTCCCTGGGGAGCCTGTTCCAGTGTGCAACCACCCTCTCTGTGAAGAACCCCCTCCTGATGTCAAGCCTAAATTTCCCCTGCCTCAGCTTAACCCCGTTCCCGCGGGTCCTGTCACTGGTGTTAATGGAGAAAAGGTCTCCTGCCTCTCGACACCCCCTTACGAGGAAGTTGTAGACTGTGATGAGGTCTCCCCTCAGCCTCCTCTTCTCCAGGCTGAACAGGCCCAGTGACCTCAGCCGTTCTTCGTACGTCTTCCCCTCCAGGCCTTTCACCATCTTCGTAGCCCTCCTCTGGACACTTTCCAACAGTTTCATGTCCTTTTTATACTGTGGTGCCCAGAACTGCACACAGTACTCGAGGCGAGGCCGCACCAGCGCAGAGTAGAGCGGGACAATCACCTCCCTTGACCTACTAGCGATGCCGTGCTTGATGCACCCCAGGACATGGTTGGCCCTCCTGGCTGCCAGGGCACACTGCTGGCTCATATTCAACTTGCTGTCTACCACGACCCCCAGATCCCTCTCTTCTAGGCTGCTCTCCAGCGTCTCATCGCCCAGTCTGTACGTGCAGCCAGGGTTTCCCCGTCCCAGGTGCAGGACCCGGCACTTGCTCTTATTGAACTTCATGCGGTTGGTGATCGCCCAGCTCTCCAACCTATCCAGATCCCTCTGCAAGGCCTTTACACCCTCATTCGAGTCCACAACTCCTCCAAGTTTGGTGTCATCAGCAAACTTGCTCAAAATACCTTCTATTCCTACATCCAGATCGTTTATAAAAATATTGAAAAGTACCGGCCCTAAAATGGAGCCTTGAGGGACCCCACTGGTGACCGCCCACCAGCCTGACGCAGCCCCATTTACCATAACCCTTTGGGCCCTGCCCGTTAGCCAATTGCTCACCCATCGTAAGATGTTTTTAATTAGCTGTATGGTGGACATTTTGTCCAGTAGGATCCTATGGGAAACCGTGTCAAAAGCCTTGCTGAAGTCCAAAAAAATCACATCAGCTGGTTTCCCTTGGTCCACCATACGGGTGATCTTATCATAAAAGGAAATCAGGTTAGTTAGGCAGGACCTACCCTTCACAAACCCATGCTGGCTGGGACCAATGACTGCTTTGTCCCCCAGGTGCACCTCATTAAGTTCGAGAACCATCTTCTCCATGATTTTACCAGGCACTGACGTGAGACTGACAGGCCTGTAATTGCTAGGGTCTTCTTTCTGACCCTTCTTGAAAATCGGCACATTTGCCAGCTTCCAGTCTACCGGGACCTCTCCAAATTCCCAGGATCGTTGAAAAATAATTGAGAGAGGTTCCGCGATGACGTCCGCCAGCTCTTTCAGCACCCGGGGATGAATCCCATCCGGACCCATGGACTTGTAGGGATCCAGGTGGAGTAGCAAATCCCGCACACGTTCAGGGTCGGTTGGGAGTTTGTCATCCCCACCGTCCCGGTCCTCCAGCTCAGGGCACCCTGGGTCCCGAAGCCCATCATCGGCATTGAAGACAGAGGCAAAGAAGGCGTTAAGCGTCTCTGCTTTGCCTATGTCATTGTCTGTGAGGAGACCTTCCCTATCAAGGAGCGGCCCTATGTATTCTTTAGTTCTCCTTTTTCCATTCACATATCTAAAAAAACCCTTTTTATTTTCTCTCACAGACACAGCCAGCTTCAACTCTAGGTGTGCTTTGGCCACACGAACTTTCTCCCTACAAACACGAACAGCATCCCTGTATTCTTTCCATGACACCTGGCCCTCCTTCCAGTAGCAAAACACTCTCTGTTTCCGCCTAATCTCCATTAGAATGTTCCTGGTCAGCCACGCCGGCCTCCTGCCCCGCCTGCCTGACTTGCAATATTTAGGAATTGCCTGATCTTGTGCTTCTAGGAGGCATCGCTTAAAGAATGACCAGCACTGGTGGACATCGAGGCCTTCAAGAGCAGTTTCCCAGGGGACCTTGCTGACTAGTTCCCTGAGCAGCCTGAAGTCTGCTTTCCCCATATCTAGGGATGAGGTTTTGGTGGCACTTTTCCTTCTGTCACCGTAAATTTTGAACTCAACCACTTCATGGTCGCTATGACCAAGGCGGCCACCAATCACCACATCTCCCACCAGACCCTCTCTGTTTTCTAGCAACAGGTCTAGGAGGGCACCTTTCCTAGTTGGCTCCGTTAGCACCTGCACCAAGAAGTTATCATCTAGGTGCTTCATGAACCTCCTGGACTTGCTCGTGTCAGCCGTGTGGCACTCCCAGTTAACGTCTGGCAAGTTGAAGTCCCCCATAAGGACAAGGGGAGTTAATCTCGAGGCCTCTCTTAGTTCTGTAAAGAATAATTTATCGGCGCTATCGTCCTGGCCAGGCGGTCTGTAATAGACTCCCACAACGACATCCCCTTTATTCGTTCGTCCCTTGATCCTTACCCAGAGGCTCTCAACTTTGCCATTGCCGACCTGAAGTTCCACACAGTCCAGCCCCTGCTTCACATACATCGCCACCCCACCACCTTGCCTACCCTGCCTGTCCCTCCTGAAGAGCCTGTAACCATCTATCGCAACACCCCAGTCACAGGACTCATCCCACCAGGTTTCGCTTATGCCGATGATGTCGTAGTTGCGGGACTGGGCCAGGACTTCTAGCTCATCCATTTTATTCCTCATACTGCGTGCGTTCGTGTAGAAGCACTTCAGGTGCGTCTCCTTACACTCAGCACCTTGTGGATCTGACCGAAGGACCTCACTGGCACACAGCCCCTCTGATTCTAGCGTACCATCCCTTAGGTCTTCACCGGCGTGCCTGGTTTTAGCCCCTTCCCCCTTCGACTCTAGTTTAAAGCCCTATCTATCAGCCCTGCCAACTCCTGACCAAAGATCCTTACCCCTCTCCGAGAGAGGCGCATCCCATCCGGTGCCATCAGGCCCGGTGTAGCATAGACCTTCCCGTGATCAAAGAACCCAAAGTTCTGCCGGTCACACCAGTCTCGAAGCCACGAGTTTATGTGAACAGCACGCCTTTCAGCTTCGATCCCCTCTATCGGAAGGACAGAGGCAAACACAACCTGCGCCCCTGATCCTCTAAGTAGTCGCCCCAAATCCCTAAAGTCTCTTTTGATCGCCTTTGGACTTCTCGTTGCTACTTCATCGCTACCAGCCTGAAAGACCAGTAGCAGGTAGTAGTCAGTGGGCCATACCAGGCGCTTGACTTTCTTGGCAAAGTCTCTCACCCGAGCCCCAGGGAGGCAACAGACTTCTCTGCGGGTTGGGTCCGGTCGGCATATCGGTCCCTCTGTCCCTTTCAGGAGGGAGCCCCCCATAACAGTAGCCCTTCTTTCTTTTTTGAAGGATGATGTGGCAATGCGATGTGTAGGTCGCCTTGTCTTAGGCGCCCCCTCCAACTGGGACGGGTTTTTATCTACTTTGTCATTTAGATTGTCTTGTTCTAGTCCTTCATATCGATTATTTAAGGGTAGATGAGAAGGTGAGGTGGGCAGAGAGAGGGCTCGCCTACCACCCCGAATAGGCACCTGCCTCCATTCCCCCCCTTGATCTAGGTCTCCTCCCGCTGCCTGGCAGGAGGAGGGAACCTCCGTCTTCTGCATAACAGGAGACGCCTGTGGTGTGGCAGGCTTGTGAGCCTGCCTCAGAGAGGGTAGAGTGCACCTCCACCAGTCAATTTCCCTCTCTGATTCCCTGATGCTCCTGAGCCTGTTCACCTCCTCCCGGAGCTCCGCTACCTGGCTGAGCAGTTCTTCAACCTGGGCACACCTCCCACAGGCATACCCACCACTGCTGTCGGAGACCGACAGAAGGCTGGGGCACACTCTGCAGCCCAGGACCTGGACGGCTGCGTGTTTCCCCGAGCCCTCCGTCTGAGTAGCCACACTGGTGACCGTGGCTGGAGATGCCGCACGAGATGCGGAGGCCACGGTTTTCTGCCTGGTTGATACCATGGTCAGGTTCTACGCAAGCAGGTTATAAGCACCGAAGGCAGAGGCAGCTGCAACAGAGCGACGATGGGCCCCCCGCTCGCCCTGCCTGCGCAAACTGCCGCGCCAGGCCCTTCGACGTGCCACGCCCTGTTTGCCCGTCCTGTTCCCCACGCTCCTGGTCGCTCGCGCTCCCTAGGGGCAACTTTTAAAAAGCCTGGGAGGGGGCGTTGCTGGCTCCGCCCGCGCCTCGTCAGCCTCCCTCGCGAGGACTGCCGGGTCCCGGCGGCTCCCCCGAGTGGCCTCGATGCCGGACAAAAAGCCCTGCCCGCCTCGGTCCCCTGCTCCGCTGCAGAACACGTCTGCCCCGGAGCCGATCGCCTCAGCAAATCTTTCCTTTCGTATTTCTCGCAACTCACTCAGGGATAAGGATTGAGTGATTTCTGATTCCTTTATGATTTCCATCTCTTCTTCCTGCTGTTTTTGTGACGGCTCTGCTTTAGAGGTGCCTGCCAATTCCCCTTCTCCCTCCTTCTTAGGAGAGGCTTCTTCCCTTACTAAACGAGCTGACCTCCGTTTCCATTGTTTTGACTTGACTATGGGGGCGACTGATACCATAGTTGGTTGGTCCTCTGGGTCAGCCACTGCATGTGTTCCCTGGTCATCAGATTCAGAGACTTCCTCCCTCTCTTCAAGTTGCTGGATGATGTTAAACAGTGTTTGATAGGAATAAACCAGGACCCAGCACAATGCTGCAAGCTGTCGTTCTCCGGCATTATCAGGATCAGGACATACAACTCTCAAACATTCTACCAAGTTTTTAGGATTTAGCACTTGCTCAGGGGTGAAGTTCAAAACTATTGGAGGAGACACTCGTGACAGGTATCTGCTAACATCATCCCACACACCGTGCCACTCACCACGAGACTGTTTCGGGACAGATTCCCAAGTAAGTTTTCTAAACAATCGACTAATCTTAGAGAGAAAATGAAACCTGTTATTCAGAATTAGAAATAGCAATACATGGGTTACAGATGGATCTTCAAAATACTCCCAAACTGTTGTAATTAGCCCACTGTGAAAGAAGGAAAAGGTACCATTCCTGATATTATTAATAAACTGGTGTCCAGATGAGAAAAGGAAGGCAGTGTAGTTCTGAATATTCTCTGAAAGATAGTTTCCATGAGACCCAAATGATAACAGCGCAGAGCCTGAATTCCAGATTAAACCCATGGTCAGTGCTTGGCAGCACAGCGAATTAAAAAAAAGTGAACACAGATTGTAGCACTTTGTCGGATCGGATATATAGGAGAAAGGAGAATATGACACGGATTGCATGACATATGAACAAAGCTATTATTAACAGGACAATGGACATGGTTACTAGCAAGCAAGTGTGTCAGCTGTATGCGTTTAATCAATTCTATTGTTATCTCAACCCTTCGAGCCCCACGTTGGGCGCCAAAAAGGACTGTGGTGGTTTTACCGTGCTGGGCAGCTAAACCCCACAACCGCTCTCTCACTCCCCCTCCTTTAGATGAGGAGGGGGAGAAGTAAAGCAAAGAACAACTCACGGGTTGAGATAAGGATAATTTAATTAAAGGGAAATAATTATAATAATTAAATAAAGACTACCATGAACTAAACAATTTAACTAAGGGGAAATAAAAAGGGAAAGGGGAAAAGGGAGGGGAAAAGGAAAAATAAAAAGAAGGGAGGAAAACAAACAAACAAAATAAATGAAGGCTATATGGAAGTGCAGAGGAAAGAAATTACTCTCTGCTTCCCACAAATGAGTGATGCTTGACCACATCCTTGAAGCAAGGCCTCAACGCACTCAGCCGGTGTTCGAGAGGAGGACCGACGTTTTCTCAACGAGAGCCCACCCCTCCCCTCTTCTTCCTGTTTCCACCTTTTATTGCTGAGTGTGACACCACATGGTATGGCATATCCCTTTGATTGGTTTAGGTCAGCTGCCCTAGTGATGTTTCTCTCCTCACTTTTTGCCCACCCCCTAGGAGGGTTAGAGAAAGGCCCAATGCTGTGCCACTGCTGCTCAGCAGTAGACACAACACTGGTGTGATAACACTGCTGTTCCAGCTACAAGTACAGAGTACGGCACTGTATGGGCTGCTGCTGGGAAAGTTAACATTCCAGCCAGACCCAGTACACCACTTCAGTCCCTGTGGCCACTCCAGCCTCCGAGGCCACTCCAGTCTCTGAGGCCACTCCAGCCCCTGCGTCCACTGCAAGCCCTATAACAGGCCCAGCAGCCACTCCAACCCCAGCATCCACTACAAACCCTGTGACAGGTCCAGCGGTCATTCCAACCCCTGTGATGGGCCAAGCAGTTGTTCCAATCCCTTTGACGGGCCCAGCGGTCATTCCAACTCGTGTGACGGGTGCTGCAGTCGTTCCAACCTCTATGACGGGCACTGCGGCTCTTCCAGCCCCTGTGACGAGCCCAGGGCTGTAGCAGTGCAAGTAGCCCCTGTAACCAAGATGAAACAATGGATGAGAAAGTCAGGTTGTTTAGAATGCAGAGGAACTCCTACTCAGCCTGGGGAGGAAGACAACGATGAGATAGGCTACTCCACAGTGGCTGGGCAATCACACAAATGGGAAGATGAAGATATCATAAAAGTGTCAATAACTACCCAAGGCCTATACCAGCATGAGCTACAAGACATGTGAAAAGATTTTGGTTGTCGTCCAGATGAGCACCTTGTCACCTGGCTGCTCCGGTGCTGGGACACCGGAGCCAATTGTGTGGAATTAGACGGCAGGGAAGCCAGGCAGCTGGGATCCCTTGCTAGGGAAGGGGGCATTGACAAAGCAATTGGAAAATGAACAGAAATCTTCACCCTCTGGTGGCGTCTCCTGCCAGGTGTGAAGGAAAGGTATCCCTTCAAGGAAGATCTTGTATGTCTACCAGGCAAGTGGACCACTTTGAAGAAGGGAATCCAGTACCTGAGGGAATTAGCTGTATGGGAGGTGATTTATGATGATCTAGAAAATGAACAGTTATCCAAAGACCTAGATGAAGTCAAGTGTACACAATCCACATGGCGGAAGTTTGTATGGAGTGCACCATCATATGCCAGCTCATTGGCAGTAATGACCTGGAAAAACCATGAGGAACCCATGGTGGATGAACTGACTGAACAACTCAGGCGGTATGAAGAAACTCCCTCTTCCCTATAGACCTGCATCTCAGCTGTGGAAAAACTTTCTCAAGAGGCCCACCAACTTAAAGAGAATATATCTTCCTCCCTATCTATACAAACCAGTGTCTCAGGTATAAGGAGTAAGCGTCCCTCTGTCCAAAAAATAAGATACAGTGGGTACACACCCCGTGCCACCCTGTGATTTTACCTACATTACCATGGAGAGAACGTGTGAAAATGGGATGGAAAATCTACTGCGACCCTAGAGGCACGGGTACGTGAGTTGCAAAGAAAAACAATCACAAAAGGAGGGTTCTCTGAGAACCTTCCTGCTCCAATTTCCAGCAGGTAGTCCCCCAGACATAGTAATGAAGATTATGACCAGGATTAGAGGGGCCCTGCCTCCAGCCAGGGGGAGGAAAGGGGCAATTGAGTTTATTGGACTGTGTGGATTTGATGGCCTGGCACATCACACCCACAGAAGTATAAAGCTTTAGTGGACACCGATGCACAGTGTACTGTAATGCCATCAAGCTATAAAGGGCCAGAAGCCATCTGTATTTCTGGAGTGACAGGGGTATCCCAGCAGTTAACTGTATTGGAGGCTGAAGTGAGTAACTGGGAATGAGTGGCAAAAGCACCCTATTGTGACTGGCCTGGATGCTCCGTGCATCCTTGGCATAGACTACCTCAGGAGAGAGTACTTCAAGGATCCAAAACGGTACTGGTGGGCTTTTGGCATAGCTGCCTTAGAGACAGAGGGCATTAAACAATTGTCTACCTTGCCCAGTCTCCTGGAGGGCCCTTCTTTTGTGGTATTGCTGAGGGTCCAAGAATAGCAGGTGACAATCGCTACCATAACTGTGCACCAGCAGCAATATCGTACCAACCGAGACTCCCCGATTCCCATCCATAAGCTAATTCGTCAATTGGAGAGCCAAGGAATGATCAGCAAGACTCACTCACCCTTTAATAGTCCCATACGGCCACTGTGAAAGTCTAAAGGCGAGTGGAGACTAGCAGTGGACTATCGTGGCCTGAATGAAGTCACACCACCACTGAGTGTTGCAGGGCCAGACATGCTAGAACTCCAGTACGAACTGCAGTCAAAGGCAGCCAAGTGGTACGCCACAATTGATATCGCTAATGCATTTTTCTCCATTCCTCTAGCAGCAGAGTGCAGGCCACAGTTTGCTTTCACTTGGAGGGGCATCCAATACACCTGGAATCGAATGCCCCAGGGGGTGGAAACACAGCCCTACCATTTGCCATGGACTCATCCAGTCTGCGCTGGAACAGGGGGAAGCTCCTGAACACCTGCAATACATCGATGACATTATTGTGTGGAGTGACACAGCAGAGGAAGTTTTGAGAAAGGGAAGAAAATAGTCCAAATCCTTCTGAAGGCCGGTTTTGTCATAAAACAAAATAAAGTCAAAGGACCTGCACGAGAGATCCAGTTTTTAGGAATAAAATGGCAAGATGGACGTTGTCAAATCCCAATGGATGTGATCAACAAAATAACAGCTATGTCTCCACCAACTAGCAAAAAAGAAACACAGACTTTCCTAGGTGTTGTGGGGTTTTGGAGAATGCACATTCCAAATTACAGTCTGATTGTAAACCTGCTTGGCCAAGTAACCCGTAAGAAGAATGATTTCAAATGGGGCCCTGAGAAACAACAAGCCTTTGAACAAATCAAGCAGGAAAGAGTTCATGCAGTAGCCCTTGGGCCAGTCCGAACAGGACCAGATGTAAAGAATGTGCTCTACACCACAGCCGGGGAGAATGGCCCCACCTGGAGCCCCTGGCAAAAAGAACCTGGGGAAACTCGAGGTCGGCCCCTGGGGTTTTGGAGTCAGGGATACAGAGGATCTGAGGCCCGCTACACTCCAACCATAAAAGAGATATTGGCAGCATATGAAGGAGTTTGATCTGCTTCAAAATATTGCCGATACTGGGCTGGATGTTCAATGGAAGGATCCCCTTTACACATCATGCAACTGATGCTACATGGAGAGAGTGCCCAGAAATCCTGGAAGTGATTACGGACTGGCCAGAAGGCAAATATTTTGGAATATCACCAGAGGTGGAGGTAACACGTGCTGAAGAAGGTCCATTGTACAACCAGCTACCAGAACATGAGAAGCAATATGCCCTGTTCACTGATGGGTCCTGTCATATTGTGGGAAAGCATCAGAGGTGGAAGGCTGCTGTATGGAGTTCTACATGACGAGTTGCAGAAGCTGCTGAGGGAGAAGGTGAATCGAGTCTGTTTGCAGAAGTGAAGGCCATCCAGCTGGCTTTAGATATTGCTGAACGAGAAAAGTGGCCAGTTCTCTCTCTACACTGATTCATGGATGGTAGCAAATGCCCTGTGGGGATGGTTACAGCAATGGAAGCAGAGCAACTGGCAGCACAGGGGCAAACCCATCTGGGCTGCTGCATTGTGGAAAGATATTGCTGCCTGGGTAGTGAACCTGGTTGTAAAAGAATGCCACATAGATGCTCACATACCCAAGAATTGGGCCACTGAAGAACAACAGTGAGATGTGCAAATCCTGACCACTACTGAAGGCCGATTTAAAATGTTGGAGTAGTTTACTCCTGACAGATGGACTTCCTCCATGGTACAGACACACATTTTGAGTAGTTCTTGAGGAGCTGCTGCTTGTGGGAAGCCCACGCAGGATCAGTTCAAGAAGGACAGCATTCCCTGGGAGGGACCCCACATTGCAGCAGGGGAAGAGGGTTTCCATGAAGGAGCGGCGGAGTCGAAGCATTAGGGACTGAACCTAGCCCCCATTCCCCTGTGCCGCTTGGTGGGAGGACGTAGAAGAGGGTGGGTGGGGAGAAGGTGTTTTTCACAGAATCACAGAATGTTAGGGATTGGAAGGGACCTTGAAAGATCTAGTCCAATCCCCCTGCCGGAGCAGGAACACCTAGATCAAGTCAACTCAGGAACCCAGGTGGGTTTAGAATGTCTCCAGAGAAGGAGAATCCACAACCCCCCTGGGAAGCCTGTTCCAGTGTTCTGTCACCCTCACTGTGAAAAAGTTTCATCTCATATTTAAGTGGAACCTCCTATATTCCAGCTTGTACCCATTGCCCCTGGTCTTATCATTGGATGTCACCAAGAAGAGCCTGGCTCCATCCTCCTGACACTCACCCTTTACATATTTATAAACATTAATAAGGTCACCCCTCAGTCTCCTCTTCTCCAAGCTAAAGAGACTCAGATCTCTCAGCCTTTCCTCGTAAGAGAGATGCTCCACTCCCTTAATGATCTTTGTGGCTCTGTGCTGGACTCTCTCAAGCAGTTCCCTGTCCTTCTTGAACTGAGGGGCCCAGAACTGGATGCAATATTCCAGATGTGGTCTCACCAGGGCAGAGTAGAGGGGGAGAACCTCTCTCGACCTACTAACCACACCCCTTCTGATACACCCCAGGATGCCATTGGCCTTCTTGGCCACAAGGGCACAGTGCTGGCTCAAGGTCATCCCGCTGTCCACCAGGACCCCCAGGTCCCTTTCCCCTTCACTGCTCTCCAGCAGGGCAGTCCCCAACTTATACTGGTGTCTGGGGTTGTTCTTGCCCAGATGCAGGACTCTATATTTGCCCTCATTAAATTTCTCATTAAATTTCTCCCCGCTCAACTCTCCAACCTGTCGAGGTCCCACTGGATGGCAGCACAGCCTTTCGGCGTGTCAGCCACTCCTCCCAGTTTAGTGTCATCAGCAGACTTGCTGACGCGCACTATATTCCCTCTTCCAAGTCGTTGATGAATATACTGAACAACACTGGTCCCAGTACCGACCCGTGAGGGACTCCACTAGATACAGGACTCCAACTCGACTCTGTACCATTGACCACAACCCTCTGGCTTCTTCCCCTCAGCCAGTTTACAGTCCACCTCACTACCCGATCGTCCAGACCACACTTCCTCAGTTTAGCTGTGAGGATACTGTGGGAGACAGTGTCAAAGGCTTTACTAAAATCAAGATAGACCATGTCCACTGCTTTACCATCATCTGTCCACCTGGTTATGTCCTCATAAAAGGCTATCAGGTTGATCAAGCATGACTTCCCTTGGTTGAAGCCATGTTGACTGCCCCTAATGACCCTTTTATTCTTGATATGCCTAGAGACAATACCAAGGATAAGTTGTTCCATCACCTTACTAGGGATGGAGGTGAGGCTGACCGGTCTATAGTTACTCAGGTCCTTTTTCTTGCCCTTTTTGAAGACCAGAGTGACATTTGCTTTCCTCCAGTCCTCAGGCACCTCTCCCAATGCCCATGACTTACCAAAGATGATGGAGAGTGGCCTAGAAATAACTTCCGCCAGCTCCCTCAGCACCTGTGGGTGCATCCCATCAGGACCCATGGACTTATGGATGTCCAGCTTGCTTAATTGGTCCTTAACCCAGTCCTCATCAACCGAGGCAAACTCCATCTTTTTCCCAACTTCCTCTGGGGACACAGGGGTATGGGGCTCCTCAGGACAGCCTCCAGCATTATAGACAAAGAAAACATTCAGTAACTCTGCCTTCTCTTTATCTTTGTCACCAGGGAACCCACGTAATTCATCAGTGGGCCTACATTGCCTCTAGTGTTAGTTTTATCCACAATGTATTTGAAAACCCTTTCTGTTGTCCTTGACCCCTCTTGCAAAGTTTAATTCTAAGGAGGCCTTAGCCTTCCTAGTTGCCTCCCTACATCCTATGACAACAACCTTATATCCCTCACAAGTGGCCAGTCCCTTTTTAGTTTGTTTTTAGTTTCTCACTGCCCTAGCTTGTTAGTAATAGGTAATAAATCACATTAATCTTCCTATGATGAATCTGTTTTTCCCATTATTATAATTGTTTATTGATCTCCTCATCCTTATCTCAACC
This sequence comes from Aythya fuligula, assembly GCF_009819795.1. Taxonomy (NCBI): domain Eukaryota; kingdom Metazoa; phylum Chordata; class Aves; order Anseriformes; family Anatidae; genus Aythya; species Aythya fuligula. Next base: position 12,319,500 of record NC_045594.1, read on the forward strand.
CTTGAGTCCTTTTCATCATATTTTGTATCCCTTTCCTTTGTGGAGGGGGAGTGAGAGAGCAGTAGTGGTGGAGGTCAGCTGCCCTCCTGAATAAAACCACCACAGTCCCCCATGGGTGGCAGCTCCTGCAAGACCTTCTGCTCTACCATGGGCACCTCTCCACAGGCTGCAATTCTAGCCAGGGTCTGCTTGTGCAGGGGCTCTCCATGGGCTGCAGCCTCCTTCAGGCCTAATCCACCTCCTCCACCGTGGGTTCCTTTGTAGGCTGCAGAATGGATATCTGTTCTCCCATGGTACACCATGGGTTGCAGGGGTACAGCCTGCTCCACCATGGTCCTTTCCACAGTCTGTAAGGGAACTTATACTGCGGCACCTGGAGCACCTCCTCCCCCTCCTTCTTCACTGACCTTAGTGTCTGCAGGGTTGTTTCTCACTTTTTTTTTTTTTTTTTGTTCCTCTCTCCCAGCTGCCACTGAACAGCAGTTTTTTCTTTTCTTAAATATGCTCTCACAGAGGCGCAACCATTGTCACTCCTTGGCATAGCTTTTGCCAGCAAAGGGTCCCTTTTGGAACTGACTGGAACTGGTTCTTACTTAACACAGGGCTGAGTCTGAACTCTTCTCACAAAGGCCACCCCTGCAGCCCTCTGCTACCAAAACCTTGCCACATAAACACAGTACAATTCTTTGGTGAAATATTTCCAAACCTCAGGAAAACTTTGTATTGACAGTTATTTTTTTCACCATATATTTGTGGTGAAAAAGGCAGCACGCTCCAAACCTTGAACTGTCAATAGATGAATTACCACGTAATGACAAGCCACCTATGCCCCTAGTCTAAATTACTGTGAGAGTTGTATCTAATACCCACAACTGAACACTGAAAAGTTCTCTAGTGCTGTTTTCTCTTACAATCTCAAATATCAAACCAAGTTCATCAAAAGATATGTTAAAGCTTACAGATATTTTTAGCACACCTGGACTGATTTATGATTATACATTGAAATTATAGAATCATAGAACCATTAGGGTTGGAAAAAACCTCCAAGATCATCTGGTCCAACCATATCCCTACCACCAATATCACCCATTAGACTATGTCCCTAAGCACCATGTCCAACCTTTCCTTAAACACCCCCAGAGATGGTGATGCCACCACCGCTTTCCTTGGCTATCTATTCCAATGGCTGACTACTCTTTCTGAGAAGAAATTTCTCCTAATTTCCAACCTGAAACTTCCCTGGTGCAACTTGAGGCCATTCCCTCTAGTCCTATCACTAGTTATCTGGGAGAAGAGGCCAACCCCCAGCTCCCCACAACTGCCTTTCAGGTAGTTGTAGAGAGCAATAAGGTCTCCCCTGAGCCTCCTCTCCTCCAGACTAAACAACCCCAGATCCCTCATCTGCTCCTCATAGGATTGGTGTTCCATATCCTTCATCAGCTTTGTAGCCCTTCTCTGGGCATGCTCCAGGGCCTCAATGTCTTTCCTGTAGTGAGGGGCCCAAAAGTGAACACAGTACTTGAGGTGCTGTACTGGGTCTGGCTGGAATGTTAACTTTCCCGGCAGCAGCCCATACAGTGCCGTACTCTGTACTTGTAGCTGGAATAGCAGTGTTATCACACCAGTGTTGTGTCTACTGCTGAGCAGCAGTGGCACAGCATTGGGCCTTTCTCTAACCCTCCTAGGGGGTGGGCAAAAAAGTGAGGAGAGAAACATCACTAGGGCAGCTGACCTAAACCAATCAAAGGGATATTCCATACCATGTGGTGTCACACTCAGCAATAAAAGGTGGAAACAGGAAGAAGAGGGGAGGGGTGGGCTCTCGTTGAGAAGACGTCGGTCCTCCTCTCGAACACCGGCTGCGTGCGTTGAGGCCTTGCTTCAAGGACGTGGTCAATCATCGCTCATTTGTGGGAAGTAGAGAGTAATTTCTTTCCTCTGCACTTCCATATAGCTTTCATTTATTTTGTTTGTTTGTTTTCCTCCCTTTTTCCCCTTTCCCTTTTATTTCCCCTTAGTTAAATTGTTTAGTTCATGGTAGTCTTTATTTAATTATTATAATTATTTCTCTTTAATTAAATTATCCTTATCTCAACCCGTGAGTTGTTCTTTGCTTTACTTCTCCCCCTCCTCATCTAAAGGAGGGGGAGTGAGAGAGCGGTTGTGGGGTTTAGCTGCCCAGCACGGTAAAACCACCACAGGTGCGGCTTCAGTAGAGCAGAGTCCAGAGAGATGAACACCTCCCTGGTCCTGCTGTCTACACTATTCCTGATACACATCAGCATGACTTTGGCCTTGTTGTCCATCTGGGCACGCTGCCAGCTCATGTTCAGGGAAGCATCTACCAACACCCCCAGATCCTTTTCCTCTGCGCAGCTTTCCAGACACTCTTCCCCAAGCCTGTAGCATTGTATGGGGTTGTTGTGACCAAAGTGCAGGACCCGGCACTTAGCCATGTTGAACCTTATCCCATTGGCCACTGCCCATTGATCCAACCTGTCCAGGTCCCTCTGCAGGGCCTACCTACCCTCTGGCAGATCAACACTTCACCCCAACTTGGTGTCATCTGATAATTTCATGAAGGTGCACTCAATTTCCTTGTCCAAATCATCAATAAAGATATTACTATCCAGTCATCTGGGACCTGTCCTGATGACCATGACTGCTGATAAATGATGGAAACCGGTTCAGCAATCACATCCGCCAGCTCCCTCAGCACCCTCAGGTGGATCCCATCTGGCCCCATAAAGTTGTTACAGTCCAGATGGAGGAACAGGTCTCTGTGGTGATGGTGGATCAGGTGGACCTGCACTGATGGAGGCTGCAGCTTGTGGAGCTCCCCCCAACCCCCCCGGAGCAGATTCCGGGCCAGATCCATAGCCCGTGGAAAGGAGACCATGCAGGAACAGGTGACCTGGCAGGAGCTGCTGCCCGTGGGGGTCCCAGGTTGGAGCAGTTTGCTCCTGAGGGATGGACCCCATGGTACGGACCCATATCTGGAGCAGTTCTTGAAGAGCCTGCGGGCAGCCCATGCCTGATCAGTTCACCAAGGACTGCATCCCGTGGGAGGGACCCCACAGCACAGGGGACGAGAGTGACCTAGAAGGAGTGGCGGAGAAGAAGTGTTATAGACTGACCATAACCCCCATTCCCCTGTTCCCCTGTGCCGCTTGGGTGAAGGAGATGGAAGAGGTTGGATGGGGGGGAAGGTGCTTTTGGTTTCTTTCCTTTGTTTCTCACTTCTCTAGCTTGTTAGTAATGAGCAATAAATCTTACTATCTTCTTATGCTGAGTCTGTTTTGCCTGTCACAATAATTGCTGTGCAATCTCCTCATTCTTATCTCAACTCTTGAGAGTTTTTCATCGTATTTTCTCCCCGTTTGTCTTTGAGGAGGGGGAGTGAGAGAGTGGTTGTGGTGGAGCTTGGCCACCTGCTCGAGTAAAACCACCACACTTGGTAGATTCAAATGGGTTTCCTTTGCAGTCTTGTTGAAACCAAACATTAAATAAAGCTGAAGTGGTGTTAACTTTCATAATTTGAAAACAAAGCACAGAACTACATAACACTGCATATCAGGAATGTCAGGTTTCAGACAGATGTAGGAACCAATGGTATAACTTCTACTCAAACATAAAATCTTTATATGTGGGACTAAGCTCCCCCAGGACAGACTCTCTAACAGCAGCATGTTCTTTGCAGCTATAGAGACTCAAACCTGTGAAATGTGTTCATCTGATTCTTGTCAATATGGAATAATTCTAGGGCCGCATGATATGCTGAAATGTGACCTTCTGTCTTACATACCCTCGTATAACCACAAGTCTAAGAGAAACAGAGTGGTTAATATATATAGTTCTTGTATCTTGCAAAGGAATGGTCCAGCAATTCATGTCAATAGAGGATAAGAGAACAAAGGGGTTTCAGAATAACTGCTAACTATTATGACTATTGCATGGGACACTATGCAAGTCTCTGATATCTGGCCAGGAGATTAAGGAGAAGGGGAAAGCCGAAGGACTACTAAAAGATAAAGCTTGCAGGGGACGCTGCACAAGTCTCTGACATCCGGCCAAGATGGACAAAGGAGAAGGACAAGAAAAAAAGCCTGGGAGGAAGACTACGAGCCTTCAGCACGAGAGACCCCCAGAGGGACTACCAGAGACTGATACGCATGTGCCAGTAGGAGGGTTCGGATTCCAAGAACTAATTATAATAACCCTGCCTTTTCTAGAAGTAGTAATGAATATGTATTAGCCTAGGAGCATAAAAAATCAGCTGCTTGATGTAACTGGCATGCGTCTTGGTGGAGCAGAGACTCCCAGAGCACCCAGCGCTGTTTGCTTACCTCTATTCATTTAATAAATTGTAAACTTTGATTGTAGTCCTATTTGGGACTTATCCATTTATTACAATCCCATTCCAATTTATTTTATTTTTCTGCTTTCATTATTAGTATTACCAGTACCAGATTTCAGAAGGTCATCCTCAAACAAAACTTCTGCGGCTAAAAGAATGTTCTGTAACTCAGAAAAGAGGCAGAGTCTCCAGTTAGTGCACTGTGGACTCACCTAAAATTAAGCAATTTTACAAACAAGCAAGGAACTCTTTGGCTGTCCAGTGTCTCCTGACAAATTCTCAGCAAATACTGTGGTGTTTTTTTGTTGTTTCTTTGGCTGCTGTTACAGGCTCCTTAAGTCATCCCTCGGGTATTTTTTCTCTCATTTAGATTATTTAACCATGAGTCTGTGGTGGTTTTACTCAGGTGGGCAGCCGAGCTCCACCACAACCGCTCTCTCACTCCCCCTCTCCTCAAAGAGGAAGGGGGAGAAAATACAACACAGAGAAGTCGAGGTTTGAGATGAGAAAGGTTTAATTAAAGGGAAAGGGAATGGGGAGAAAAAAAGAAACAAAAGAATCAATAAATCTGCGTGGAAGCACAGAGAGAGGGAAAAAATTATTCTCTACTTCCCATCAACGAGCGGTGTTCGGCCACGTCCTGGGAAGCAGGGCCTCAAAACGCGTAGTGGTTGTTCAGGAGGAACAGCCCCCTCCCCCACGAGAGCCCCCCTTTTGATTTCTGAGTGTGACATCAGGTGTTATGGAATATCCCTTTGGTTAGTTTAGGTCAGCTGCCCTGGCGATGTCCCCTCCCCATCACTTGCCCACCCCCAGCCTGCTGGCTTTTGGGGACTTGGAAGGAGTCTTGATGCTGTGCCAGCACTATGCAGCAATAGACACAACACTGGAGTGATATCAGTGCTGTTCCAGCTACAAGTGCAGAGCACAGCACTGTGTGGGCTACTGCAGGGAAAAGGCGACTCCAGCTCAGACAGACCCAACACAGAGTCACAGAAGACTACAGAAGGTAGCTTTCCATATGCCAGTATATAAATTCTAGAGCTGACAGAATTAACTCTTGGGTCTTTCTTTACAGCTACAGACACATACATCCTTCATTACACATATCCCACATTTGGATAACACTCTGCTCAGGATTATCTGGAATAAAGGCCAATGTCACAAATTATTAATTGTAATAATCAAAAACTTGACTGTTCAAGAACTCTCTATTCTTGATCTGTGTCCGTTTCAACAGCAAGGAAATGTCAGGAGTCACTCAGATCCATGCCAAGATGCCATGATTATCCAATTAGTAATATCCAATTAGTACCATGCAGATGCCATTTGGGAAGTACTTCTCCAAAACTGACACCCATGTGCCCAAAGATGGTCCGGTGTGGAAGAAGACTGGCCTGGCTGAACTGAGAGTTGTGGCTAGAGCTTAGGGAAAAAAAAGAGGGTTTATGATCTTTAGAAAAGAGGGTGGGCCACTCAGGAGGACAATAAGTATGTTGTAAGAATGTGTAGGGACAAAATTAGAAAAGCCAAAGGTCATCAGGAGTTCAGTCTGGCTACTGCTGATAAAGACAATAGAAAATGTTTTTATAAATGCATTAACATGAAAAGGAGGACTAAGGATAATCTCCATCCTTTACTGGATGCGGGGGGGGGGAAAAGGCCTGGGTCAAAAGGCACGTCCAGGTCAGCAGGGGGCGAAACAGCAAAAGCCTTTGATGGCTGTAGCAGCAGAGGGGCCCATGGCGTAGCAGTCAGATCAGTAGAGGAGCCTGCAGCTCCCTCGCTATCTGGCAAACCACACGTTTCTGACTGTGATCCCACAGGGCTCTTTAAGGCCTCAGAGACTGCTCGCCAGGTGTCGAGCAATCCCACTGCAACCTTGTCATTTTTAGTTGCAGAGTCCCACACCTTGACATCAATTTGGTTCCATATTTCAGGATCATAAATTGTCCGATCGTTAAGAAGGAGAATAAGCTGTAAGGTTACCAGGACAGTCTTTGTTTCTAAGGACGTATGATTCCCCATAATGCGCAACTGCTTACCAGCAAGGGACAGTTGTGTGCGCATGTCTGCTTCTCTCAGCTTGAGCTTCTCTCCAGCTCCAGTGCGCCCATTTCCAGCAACTTTCTGTACGAGCTTCTCTGAGCAGTTTGCTGACTCTGGCCGAACCTATCTTCATGAGGCAATCAATGTGCCTGTTCCTGTCCTGGTCTCCATTCTGCTAGCCTGTTCCTCTTCACTCCTTTTTCCTGCTTCTTTATTGATCATAACTTCATCACATCGTGTTGCCTTCCCTTTTTTTTTTTTTTTTTTCCTTAAGGGCAGGCTCCCCTCTTATACACTTGTCTCCACAGCAGTTCTTTTCAAAACAACTTTTCATTGGTCAAACATCTTTGAATATAACAACAACAGCAAACACCCAGAAACTTCCATGCCTTAATGGCTGGAGAACAAGAAACCGGATTTTTTGTGGTTTAACCCAGCGGGCAGCTAAACAACACACGGCCGCTCGCTCGCCTCCCCCCCTCCTTCTCTGGGATGGGAGAGAGAAATGGGAAAGTGAAGCCTGTGAGTTGAGATAAAGACAAGAAAATGGACAGAGTGAGAAGCTGAAACGTCCTTGGCTTGGTGTAAGCACTGCTCTGCAACAATTAAAACATCAGCATATTATCAGCACTCTTCTCATCCTAAATCAGAACATGACATTCTATCAGCTACTAGGAAGAAACACCCTCATCATCAATCTTTGAACAGCAATTACTAAAGTTAAATTTTCCACAGACTTCTCCTTCTTGTGCTAGTAAATAATCCAAAGCTAAGCAATTTTGATACAAAGCAGTTCTCATCTTGGTATTTTGCTTTGCAATTAATCCAAGTGCCTCTCCGGTTTTATTTATAACTATTTCTATTACAGCTTGTAACCTAATTATTCTATTAAGTATATATATTGGGGTCCTATAGCCCCAGGATCTGTCTTCTGCCCATGTAGCTGGACCATAATAGGCAAACACCTTCAATCAAGGGGTTGGGCCCGCTTTCAGGGTCGATTCAGGCTTGTGTTACTGTTCAGCCTGTCAGGGTGATCCAGCTCCTGGAAAACGAATCACAATTTTATAAGGGTTTAAAAAAAGAGGTTCTTATGTTATTTTCTCGGGACAACCTGAACTTCGTGTGGGAGAAGTCCGGTCGAGGCCCTCTCAATCGGCAGTCAATACCCATAGGGGTTGCCTCCCTCGGTAGACCATACACACCGCAGTGGAAGGTCCTGCCCTGGTCTTGCCTTCTCCCTTTCCTCCCTTCAGGCTTGTCCCCTTTATTTGGCATCCTTACTTCATGCAGAGCCTCGTTGCCAGAATATTAGTTCTTCCTTAGCTTAAGTTTCAGTTCCCCATGTTATAAATGAGGTCTCAACTCAATCTGAATTTTGTAATATTTATAAAACAAATATTTCTAAAAGGTATAAAAGACAAGTAAACAGCGCTGGGTGTGCGGGGAGTCTACGCTCCTCCAACATGCACACACAAACATAAAACAATCTAAATATACAGAACATTGATTTGCATACTAAACCCGAGTATGCCTATACATACATACAGTCAGGATAGGTAACAAACAATCCTTTAAGTTCCATAAGTTAACAGTTTCCATGTTCCATTCCTTTTCTTGATTACTAACAAGTCTCCATTTTCCATTCCTTTTGAACAATATGTCTCGCTTTAAGTTGTCAAGCAACTCGGTCTTCAGGCCTTATGTATCCCGTTCTTCCCAGATCGAAGAAAAGCATATCCATCTCCTTTTCAAGGCCAATAAGCCTGGGTCAAAAGGCACATTCAGGTCAACAGGGGGCATAACAGCAAAAGCCTTCGATGGCTGTAGCAGCAGAGGGGCCCATGGCGTAGCAGTCAGATCAGTAAAGGAGCCTGCAGCTTCCTCACTATCTGGCAAACCACACGTTTCTGACTGTGGTCCCACATGGCTCTTTAAGGCCTCAGAGATTGCTCGCCAGGTGTCGAGCAATCCCACTGCAGCCTTGTCATTTTTAGTTGCAGAGTCCCACACCTTGACCTCAGTTTGGTCCCATATTTCAGGCTCAATTGTTAATACGGAGAATAAGCTGTAAGGTTACCAGGACAGTCTTTGTTCCTAAGGACGCATTGCGGTAAATTAGTGGGGGTTTGTTCATTGTTTTTGAGGAATTTGGAGAATCTGTTGGGGAGAGAAGGTTGTAAAATTTAATGGCCTTGATAAGGGAGGAAGCAGGAGGGGGTGTTGAATGAACATCCTTGAGTTAAACCAGACTCTGTGAAATTCCTTATCACAAGACATCCTTCTTGCCGCTTCACTACCCCCACCTGAACACGAAGCAGAGGAATAACGACCCCCCCTCTCAACAATAGACTGTGCAGCCTCAGCCAGTTCAACAAGTCCTGATAAGCCAGAATTCAACTGCTATAAAACAGCAACACTGGAAAGGGAAGTTGCGTGCTGTTGCGGAGCGGAGACTCCCCAGCCGCCCAGCGCTGTTTTGCTTGTGCCTGCTTACTTGATTAATAAAATAATTTTCAATAGACCAATAAAATTGTGTGGTCTAATTTATAACAATTTGGTGCCGTGACTCGGATGAAGGCGGATTGATCAGGAGTCCCTCTAGGGGATGTGTCCCGCCCATTTCGGCGGCCCCAGAAACGGAAACTCCTGCTCGAGCCCTTCATCGACGAACCCAAAATTAGACACAAGGAAATAAAACCGGTAAACCCCAGGCAACCTTTGTGCACGAAGACCGAACGAAGACCCACGGGGTGGGTAAGTATAGGCCGGTGTTCAGTTCGGTTGGGGTTGGGTATCCCGGAGCACGACGTGTGAGACGTCCAAGTGCGGACAAAGCGAGTGTGGACCCCTCGGTAGTGCAGTTCCCACCTCCCTCGAGGGACTGGGCCACGAAAAGGGGGAAGCGTTGTGTGTGTGTGTGTGCGAAGGTGCTCCGGAAGATGGGGCAGAAGAAAAGTAAGCCTTCTGGCCCCATGAGGGAGGAATCCAGTGTTGTAGGGATACCCTCTGTTCCTTCTGACAGTCCGTTAGGACAAATGATTAAGAATTGGGATGATTCCCCTTTTAGGCAGGGAAAGAGTAAAGTTAAAATGATTTATTATTGTATAGAAGTGTGGGGCAACAAGCCCATCAAAGGGGACAGCGTTTTCTGGCCTCCGTTCGGCTCCTTCGAGGATTGGGTATGCCAAGCCCTCAACATTTATGTTAACTCTAAGGAGCCCTTTAATCTGGAAGAAAGTGAATATGCGCACCTCTGGATAAATTCAGATACGAGGACGCATCTATATCCTCTAAAAGAAAAAGGAGGGTGGAATAAAAAGAAAAAGGACTTAGAAGTCCTGACATCGCCCCCACCCTATATTCCACCGCCCGCACCAACAGCTCCCGTCCTTAATGGACTCCCCGAATTAGCTAATCCAGGAGAATCGGAATCGGATCATGAAACACAGGGGCCAGTAACCAGAAGCAGGGCAAGAAATCAGAAATCTGCTTTAAGGGAGGAATTATATCCCCTACGAGAAATAGTGATGGGGGGACCCCAGCCAGGAATGGGATACGTGGCCGTCCCCATTAACTCAGGGGATGTGAGAGATTTTAAAAAAGAAATGGGAAATTTACTAGAAGACCCACTGGGAGTGGCGGAACGAGTAGACCAATTCTTAGGCCCAAATATATATACCTGGGAAGAGTTACAATCCATCCTGGGAATTCTCTTTACATCAGAGGAAAGAGGAATGATTAGGCATGCTGGGATGCGAATTTGGGATCAGCAACACCAGCAGGGGCCGGCTGCAGACATAAAGTGGCCAATGCAGCAGCCTAATTGGAACAATCAAGACCCCATACACTGGGGACATATGCAAGATTTAAGAACAATCATAATTCAGGGAATACGAGAATCTGTCCCCAGAGGACAGAACATAAACAAAGCTTTTAACGAACAACAGAAAAAGGATGAAACCCCAACGGAATGGTTAGAAAGATTACGAAAGAATTTGCAACTATATAGTGGTTTAGACCCTGGAACCCCAGTGGGGGAGGCATTACTTAAAGTCCAGTTTGTGGCAAAATCATGGGTAGATATTAGGAAAAAATTGGAAAAAATAGAAGATTGGCAAGATCGTGGTCTGGACGAATTATTAAGGGAGGCACAGAAGGTGTATGTTAGAAGGGAAGAAGAGAAGGAAAAAAAGCAAGTACGTATGATGGTGGCAGCAGTGCGAGAAGGACAAAGGGGGGCTGGACCGAATCGAAGGTTCGACCCGATGCATGGGAGACCTAGGGAGGAGGAAAGAGGCAGTAAAGAACGGAAAAACGTGACCTGTTTTTATTGCAACAAGAAAGGTCACATGAAGAAAGAATGCAGGCAAAGAAAAGAGGATGAGAGGATGTTTAATAGTGAATAGGGGTGTCAGGGGCTCTATTTGCTGGGGATCCAAAATAAGACAGAGCCCTTGATAAAATTAAAAGTGGGTCCCCAGCGTGAGGAGGTAGAATTCCTCATGGACACAGGGGCTGAAAGATCAACAGTCCAAACCTTGCCCACTGGATGCAAGGCCTCCACCGAAAAAGTCCAGGTAATTGGAGCAAAGGGGGAGCCCTTTTGTGGGAATAGAAATGTTGTTTTTGCAGAGTTACATTGTTTAGAAGGAGGGAATGTGGTACTGAGATATGCTTACAGTGATAAGAAAGTTTAGCAGGCGACCTTGTAAAATGCAGACAATCAGACTCCTTAGGACAATTAGGTGAAAATCACGGTGTCAAGTCAGATAAGTGAAGAAACATTACCACTTCAAGCAGTAAAAATGTCAAAAGAAATTTGAAATTTAACAGGCCGGCGACTGAAGGCCATGCATTGTTTGTGAAGCATCAGATAGATTGTGAATCTGGATTACCCACTCAGTGGGGAAACAGGGGAGGGTCCTGCCATCAAAAGGTATATAAACTGTGTTTTGGAACTAGTAGATGCGCTCTCTCCTGCTTGTGGGGCGCCCGCCATTGCAATCGCGAATAAATTACTACTTCACTGAGATCCTCGCCTGAGCCTAAGTTATTGGCTACGGAGTGTTTCTCACAATTTGGGGGCTCGTCCGGGATCCAGTCACCTGCTGGGGAGCCCCACCGCCGCAGCAGCAGGAAGGCATGCCCCGCTGATTTCAGCGGTCCTGTGCATCGACGGTGGCGGTTCTGCGGAAAGCTGACAGAGGGCCCGAGACTGGTTAAAGAGGCAGGATCCGTGAAGTAGTGGGGAAAGGAAGAAGGTAGGCACTCCGGGTTTTTAAGAATCGATCCGGTAACTCTGTGCACAGACCAAGGTAAGAAATATTAAGTATTGCCTTGGGGGTCGGGTGATCTGGTGTATGGTAAGCCCTTGCACGGGGAAGTGCTGGCACTACACCAGGGGAATCTGGTGTACGGTAATCCTTGCACGGGGAAGTGCTTGGAAGTACACCAGGGAATCTGGTAAACTCAGGTGTGCGGTAACGCTGGCACGGGGAAGTGCTTGGCGGTACACCCCCATCTTTCAGTACGTTGGTGTGTGGTACACTGCAGAAGGGAAAATTCTGTAGCACATACTGGCGAGGGTTAGGAAAGATGGGAAGTACGAGTTCCAGGGAATCTGGTAAACTCATAGGTGTGCGGTAACGCTGGCACGGGGAAGTGCTTGGCGGTACACCCCCATTTTTCAGTACGTTGGTGTGTGGTACACTGCAGAAGGGAAATTTCTGTAGCACATACTGGTGAGGGTTAGGAAAAATGGGAAAATATGAGTTCCAGGGGACAGGGAGATATCCCTGGGGGAGTGCCTACTAATAGTTCTTCCTGAAAAATGATAAGAAATTGGAAACATAATCCCAAAATTAGAGGGATTGTAAAAGAAAAGTAATTAAAAAAAAAAAAAAAAAAAAAGGTTAAACATTGTGTATCAGTCTGGACAAAACAATCAATTAAGGAAACAGCAGTATTTTGGCCAAAATACGGGTCTGATGAAAATTCAGGCTTTAAATTTATGTGTAAACAATAAGATTCCTTTTTCAGAGAAGGAGCCAAGTTATGCTCCCTATAATCTTAATATTGAACTGGTGGCAGCAGCAGTCACTCCAGGAAGGGAGACAGGGACTGTAATTAACACTGTCCCTAAAGAAGGATCGTACTCTAGGCTCTGGCAAGAATTTGAACAAGGTAGAAGATATGTTGAGAATTTTGCCTTCCCTGATACTAACAGTACTAACACTAACTGTGTATCCTCTTAGGTGAACTACCCCCTCCTCCTTACCAGCAGAGAGGTTAGGACTTTTTAAGAAGGAGAGGAAGTCTTTATTCAAGGACCCCAACAGCCTAGCTGAACAATTAGACCAGTTCCTACGACCTGATTTATACTCTTGGGGGAGGGAATTATGTCTATAAGTATGTTGTTTACAGGGAAAGAAATGTGAATGATCAGGAGGAGAGCTGCTATACAAGAATGGGAAAGAGCTCATCCTCCAGGACCAGGGGTAATACCGGCAGGGCAGAAATACCCACTTGCCAATCCTGGCTGGAATAATAATAGTGTGCAACACAGAAATCATATGAGAGACTTCGGGTTAGAATGAGAAAGTACTTGGGGATGAGACCTGAGGATCCAGTATCCCAAGGGCTCTTGAAAGTTCATTGTGTGATTAAAGCCTTGCAAAATACGCAGAAAATGCTTCAGAAGGTGGGGGAATGTAGTGAACAGTCACTGGGGGACCCTCCTGCGGGAGGCCCTGGAGGGGTGTGTCTGGAGGGGAGATAAGAAGGGAAAAAAAAAAAAAAAAAAGAAAAAAAAAAAAAGATCGAAACTAATGGTATTGACAGTGCAGCGGGTAGTGAGGCAGAGGGTTGGAGAAAGATGAAGAAAATCTTCAGGGGGAGTCAGGGCCAGGATGGAAAGGAGAGGAAGAGAGATGAAGGAATGGCAGGCAAAGAAGGCTGCCTGTGTTGTGGCCCGAGTCCTAGCAGAGACAGGCTTTGATAAGATGTTTTAAGTGTGGCCAGGCTGGCCACTTCGAATGGGAATATCTGGAGTGGAAGAAGGAGGAAAGAAGGAAAATGGGATGAAATATGCTATATTGATATGTTGTTTCAGTATCTTGGAGGGAAAAGGTATGGAATTAAGTTGGACCCTGACTGAGCCTTTGGTGCTGGTATTAGAAAAGTACAGGCTGGAAAAAGATAAAGGAAGTGTTAAAAGAGTTGCTGAAGGTGTTATAGGTGTGGCATGTAATATTTAACAGAGCTGTTTGAAGTTGAATGAGCAGGGAAAGAGGATGTAGGCATTATCTAAGTAACAGTCTAGAAGTTATGGTATATTTGCATATTTGCTGTGGTGTTTGTTCAGTTTCCCAAGCATCGGGGAGGGGGGAACAGCCTGCTCCACCAGGGGCCTCTCCAGCGGCCGCAGGGGGGTTTCGGCTCCAGCGCCTGGAGCGCCTCCTCCCCCTCCTTCTGCACTGACTTTGGTGTCTGCGGGGGGGTTTCTCGCTCTCCCAACTGCTGTTGAGCAGCAGGCTTTTGTTTGTTTCTTTGTTTGTTTGTTTTCGTGGATGTGCTCTCACAGAGGCACGGACTGTATTGCTCATGGCTTGGCTCTGGGCAGCAGTGGGCCCCTTAGGGCCAGATGAAATTGTCCCTTATCTGTCACGGGGAGGCTTCCGGGTTTTTTTTTTCTCACGGGGGCTGCCACTGCAGTTTCCCACCCCCCTGCTCACAGCCCCCGAACCTTGCCATCAAACCTAATACACTGGGGAACAGCTAGGTCATTACTGACCTGTAAAGTATCAGGGATTAAATTAACTAATGAAACCCTAAAAAGTGGGGCTGGGATAACAGTGCCACTTTGGGGGGGGATACCAAGCTGAGACTAGGGGATAAAATGATCACTGGGTAATTATTGTATGTACCCAAGGCAAGGACTAATTTGTTGGGAAGGGATTTGATGATTAAATTGGGCATTCAAATAGTAAATTGTTAGACTGGAATAACAGTGTTATTAATGGAGTGCTCTCTGGCCCTGAGAGCAAACATACATGTATATTCACCTCTGACTGGAAAGACCCTTAAATGGGGGCGGAAGCAACAATATAGGTGGACAATTTTACCTCAGGGGTTTACAGGGCCACCTATCTATTTGGGTCAGTTTAAATAACAAAAGATTTTGGAGCAATTACAACCTCCCAAGGAGGTATTAATGTTAACAAATATGTGGATCGTTTTCTATTGTCAGGACAGGAGAAAAGAGTTGTGAAGAAAGCTACTAACAAGCTATTCAACTTTCTGGGAAAGCAGGGCTTGGGAGTATTAATAAATAAATAAATAAATAAATTACAATATGGAGAAAGAGAAGTCAGGTATTTAAGGCATCTAATGTCTGAAGGAAAACAAAGAATAAATGCAGAGAGGATTCAGGGAATTGTTGAAAATTAAGAAAGAACTAAAAAGTTTTAAAAGAAAGATTTTTTTAAGGAATCAGGAGCCATGAAGTCTGAAGGAAAATCGATACTCCCTGATGGGAGAGAAATGCTGAATAAAGTGATAATGAGGCAAATATTAACTGTTTTACATCAGAAGAGTCATTAGGAGGTGCAAGCAATGTGTGATGTTGTGCTAAGAAAGTATGTCTGTGTAGGAATATACACTTTAGGGAAGCACATATGTAGCGGGTGTACCATATGTCAAAAGGTAAATAAAAAGGTGTTCTGTAACCCATCTAGAGGGGGACGGGAGCCAGGGGTTTGACCTTTCCAAAGTATACAGGTAAACTTTACTGAGTTACTTGTTTGTCCTAATTGACCACGTGACTAGATGGGTGTAAGCTTTACTGCAAGGGTTAAAGCAGGCCTTAGAGATTGAGTGGGATTTTCACAGCCCCTGGCACCCCTCCTCTTCTGGGAAGGTGGAGCGAATGAATCAGACATTAAAGAAGCAATTAACTAAACTAGTGTTAGAAACCCAACTTCCTTTGGTAAAATGCTTACTCCTACAGGTTTAAACAGCACCAAGAAAGGATGTAGGAATTTCACCATATGAGATGCTGTTCAGATTGCCCGATCTGGGCAGAAGGGATGAGATACCACAATTCAAAATAAGAGAGTTTCCTTAAGAGCTGTATTCTGGGGTTGTCTTCTTCTTTGTCATCTCTCAGGACCTGTGGGTTGTTGGCTCAAACCCCACCTTTGGAATTCCCCATTCACAACCATCATCCAGGAAACTGGGTCCTGATTCAGACCTGGAAAGAGTCAACTCCGGCCTGAATGGGAAGGACAATTACTGACCACTGAAACAGCCGTAAGAACTGCGGAAAAAGGTTGGACTCACTATACTCGAGTGAAGGCATCTGTCGACGCTAGTACCTGGGAAGCTGTTCCTACAAAAGACTTGTTGGAAGTTGAAATTGAAGAGAAAAATCTCGTAGTGGACTCTGAGCAGGATAAGAGCTTACAATTGTAAACTAACCTTTTATTTTCACAGGTAACTAACGAGTGTGACTTGTGATTGAGAGAAAGGACAGACCTATAGCGAACTGCAGTGCTCCCAAGGGGGGGGTTGTTATAGTAGTAGTGTACATCTTATTTTTGTATCGATAATTATTTGGAAACCTAAGGTTTAAAAATAATGACAGGGAAAAATTGATTACTAATTTTGTTTTTAGTGATTCTAGGCCTCAGAGAAGGCCTTGGTCAATTGGTAACTTGGAAAAGGCATGACCAGATAATAGCAAAAACGGGATACCCCATCAAAATATGGGTGACTGTGACAGAGGGTTATGTACCACAAGCCGTCACGTTTGATGCTTGTGAGGTGTTAGCTTGTGGAGATTTAAATGCCCAATGACAATTGAGCAGAAAGAACAAATAACTGGGAGAGACACAACAGCCAGATTGAGAATAGCTGTATGGAAACAATCCTCTATTGCCATCAGAGAAAGGGAGAAACTCAAGGAGAAAACAGGAGAGTAAACAGGAGGCCCTCTGAAATGTGGCAGTTCAAACATTTGAGATTCAAACAGGGTATGGGGACGTGAATGCCTGGATAGAATGGGTCAAATATACTGTCCAGAGTCTCAATCGTAGCTACTGCTATGCTTGTGCCTCGGGATGACCGATTGCCCAGATAGTGCCCTTCCCATGGGGGTGGACCAAAGACTCCCAAGGGATGCGATGTATGATTGCATTGTACCAAGAAAAGACTGCCTGGGGAAATGAGGCCTGTAAGTCTCTCTTTGCTGTTTCTTGCATGATAACAATATCACAGTTCCCCCTGCATTCTCTACAGCTATAGGTAACCATACAGCTTGCCTCTCACGGCAGGGTGTGAGTGCTACCTGGCATCTGGGAGAATTTGCCTTGTGCTACCAAGGACTTGATGGGAAACTGCTCAAGACTAGAGATCCCCAGGGCAGATCTCTGGTGGTACGGTGGAGGGAAGATCTTACGGTCCACCCTACCATCTAATTGGGAACGCACTTGTGCACTTGTTCAATCAGCTATACCCTTCACCCTGGCATTTGAAAGAGAAACATCACAAATACCCAGAAGAAGTAAAGGAGGCTTAGGAATATCATTTGATGATAGAGTATACATAGATTCTGTTGGGGTACCTAGAGGAGTTCGGGATGAATATAAAGCCAAAAATTAAATTGCTGCAGGGTTTGAGTTACTGTTCTGGTGGGTAACAATCAATAAAAATGTGGATTGGATTAATTATTTCTATTATAATCAGCAGAGATTCATCAATTATACCAAGGATACGATGAGAGGAATCGCTGAACAACTAGATGCCATCAGCAAAATGGCTTGGGAAAACAGGATAGCATTAGATATGATGCTTGTGGAGAAGGGTGGTGTATGCGTGATGCTGGGCAACTGTTGTACTTTTATCCGTAACAATACTGCCCCGGATGGCACAGTAACAAGAGCATTGCAAGGGCTTACCACCCTTGCCAATGAATTGGCAGAAAATTCGGGAGCAGACACTTCCATCACAGGATGGTTGAAATCTTGGTTTGGTAAATGGAAAGGGATGGTAACGTCCATATTTACATCCTCAATTATAGTAGCAGGAGTTTTGACAGCTATTGGCTGTTGCATTATCCCCTGTGTAAGGGGACTTGTCCAGTGGTTAATTGAAACCACATTATTGAAACAAATGACCATAGATCCACCACCCTACTCAGATAAAATGATATTAGAGGAAATGGAGAGCAAAGAAAGTGAAGAAGAGGAAGATATTTACCAAATTACACTTAAAATAAATAAATAAATAAAAATAAAAAGAGTTTTTGCAAAAATCAACAGTTTATAAAAAAAAGAAAAGGGGGGAATTGTGGGAATAGAAATGTTGTTTTTGCAGAGTTACATTGTTTAGAAGGAGGGAATGTGGTACTGAGATATGCTTACAGTGATAAGAAAGTTTAGCAGGCGACCTTGTAAAATGCAGACAATCAGACTCCTTAGGACAATTAGGTGAAAATCACGGTGTCAAGTCAGATAAGTGAAGAAACATTACCACTTCAAGCAGTAAAAATGTCAAAAGAAATTTGAAATTTAACAGGCCGGCGACTGAAGGCCATGCATTGTTTGTGAAGCATCAGATAGATTGTGAATCTGGATTACCCACTCAGTGGGGAAACAGGGGAGGGTCCTGCCATCAAAAGGTATATAAACTGTGTTTTGGAACTAGTAGATGCGCTCTCTCCTGCTTGTGGGGCGCCCGCCATTGCAATCGCGAATAAATTACTACTTCACTGAGATCCTCGCCTGAGCCTAAGTTATTGGCTACGGAGTGTTTCTCACACTTTGGGGTCCCTGTTATAAAAGAAGTATTAATAGAATCAGATTCTAAAGTGAGTAAGGGGACTCTGCTTCTAGTACCGGAGGCTGAGTATAATTTGTTAGGGAGAGATTTAATAATAGAATTAGGAATAGGGTTAGAAGTGATAGGAAAAAATTAGAAATTAAATTGTGCCCACTCCGAGTAGAAGATGAAGCAAACATCAATCCTAGAGTCTGGTACACGCCAGAAAGTGTAGGAAAATTGAAAATAAGGCCTTTTGAAGTGACCATAAACAAATCAGACATACCAGTAAGGATAAAACAATATCCCATCTCAGAAGAAGGCAGGAGAGGGTTAAAACCCGAAATTCAACGGCTGCTACAGCAAGGGCTATTAGAACCTTGTATGTCTCCCTTCAACAGTCCTATTTTGCCAGTAAAAAAGAAGGATGGAGAGTACAGATTGGTACATGATTTACGAGAAATCAATAAGAGAACTGTTAGCAGGTTTCCTGTGGTGGCCAATCCACATACACTGCTCAGTAAATTACACCCAGAAGATCAGTGGTATAGTGTAATTGATCTAAAAGATGCATTCTGGGCATGCCCCCTGGACGAAAAATCTAGGGATTATTTTGCCTTTGAATGGGAGGACCCAGACACCTATAGAAAACAGCAGTTAAGGTGGACGGTCCTGCCCCAGGGGTTTACAGAATCCCCAAACTTGTTTGGGCAAGCACTGGAGCAAATTTTGCAGGAGTACAACAGAGTACCGGGCACAACCCTGATCCAATACGTAGATGATTTACTAATAGCTGGAAAAGATGAAGACATTGTAAGACAAGCTAGTGTTAGTCTATTGAATTTTTTGGGGTCGCAGGGACTAAAGGTGTCCAGGTCAAAACTACAGTTTGTAGAAAAAGAGGTAAAATATTTGGGTCATTTGCTAAATAAAGGAACTAAGAGGCTGGATCCTGAAAGGGTTAAAGGGATCCTAGGAATAAAGGCCCCAACTACCAAAAAGCAAGTGCGGCAATTGTTAGGGTTAACTGGATATTGTAGACAATGGATAGAAGATTACAGTGGAAAGGTTAAATTTCTATATAACAAATTGAATAGGGATGGATTACTCAAATGGACAAAAGAAGATGAGGAGCAATTAGAAAAATTAAAAGAAGAACTGATGCATCCACCAGTTTTAAATTGCCCGGAATTAAAAAAAACATTTTTCTTGTTCGTAAATAGCACAGAGAGGACTGCCTATGGTGTACTAGCTCAAGAATGGGCAGACAGTAAAAAACCAGTAGCCTATTTATCTAAACTATTAGACCCCGTTAGTAGAGGTTGGCCCAGCTGCTTGCAAGTAGTGGTGGCAGCTGCCCTACTAGTGGAAGAAGCACAAAAAATTACGTTAGGGGGAGAAATAAAGGTTATATCCCCTCACAATATACGTGGGGTGCTGCAACAAAAAGCTGAAAAATGGATAACGGATGCAAGGTTACTAAAATATGAAGGAATCCTAATATCCTCACCCAGATTAACATTAGACACGACTGCAGCACAAAACCCTGCTCAGTTTCTTTATGGTGAACCAAATGAGCAGCCCGAACATAATTGTCTTAGAAATATAGAAGAACAAGTGAGATTGAGGCCTGATCTGGAAGATGTAGAATTGCCTTTAGGGGAAAAGATATTTGTGGACGGATCATCAAGGGTAGTCGAGGGTAAAAGAAAATCAGGGTACACATTGGTTAATGGTAAAACATTTGAGGTAATAGAATCAGGCCCTCTGAGCCCGAGCTGGTCAGCGCAGGCTTGTGAGCTATATGCCATGTTAAGAGCTCTGAAATTATTAAAGAACAAAAGCGGAACAATATATACAGATTCTAAATATGCTTATGGAGTAATACACACCTTTGGGAAAATATGGGAAGAGAGAGGACTTATAAATTCACGAGAAAAAGGACTAATTCATCAGGAGTTGATTCTCCAAGTTTTACAAGCCATCAGGGAGCCTAAGGAGATTGCGGTGGTGCATGTAAAAGGACACCAGCGAGGGCTGAATCCCCAAATCAGAGGTAATAACTTAGCTGACCAGGAAGCAAAAAGAGCAGCTCTCATGTGTGTATATGAAGTGACTAAGAGAGCAGACTGCCCGAGTTGTGGCAAGGGGAAAGATTTAAAGAAATTTCCATGCTATGATTGCTGGAAAGACTGGGGAGTAGAAGGGATTGAATGTAATTGATCGGAGGAGGAGAGTCCGCCTTACAGGAACTGTTACAAGCATGGCCCAGCTAAGTCTTTATGGTCTGGTGGGCACGCCCCCCTCCCCTTGTTTTGTTTTACTACTGTAGAAAAGGAAAAGATGACACAAATGGGGATTCGAGAAAATGAAAAAGTAAAATGGGTACTACCTGATGGACGAGAAGTGTTACCAAAATCAGTAGCTATGAGAGTGCTACAGAGATTTCATGAACAAATGCATTGGGGTGCTCAGGCGTTAGTAGATCAATTCGCCACTATATATGTGTATAGGGATATATAACATAGCAAAGGGAATTGTTAATGGGTGTATGATTTGTTGGAGGGTTAATGCTCAAAACATGAGAAAAAGGGTTCTGGGAGGACGAGAATTAGCCCACCAACCCTTTGCAAGAATTCCATTGGATTTTACTGAACTTCCCAAAACAGGAAGATACAAATATTTGCTGGTAATCATAGACCATCTTACAAATTTTGTTGAAGCATTTCCCACGACAAGAGCTACAGCACAAACTGTAGTGAAAATATTGTTAGAAAACATAATTCCCCGATATGGGATTGTAGAAGCAATAGATTCTGATAGGGGATCACACTTTGTGTCAAAAGTGTCCCGTGACACAATGAAAGCTTTAGGAATCAAATGGGAATATCATACTCCCTGGCATCCTCAGAGCTCAGGGAAAGTAGAACGGATGAATGGGGAAATTAAAACGCAACTTACTAAATTAATGTTAGAAATGAAAACCTCTTGGATAAAGTGCTTGCCGCTAGCTTTGTTAAGTATACGCGTGAAGCCCAGGACTGATCTGGGAATCTCCCCTTTTGAAATGCTGTATGGTATGCCTTATGATCTCGAGATACCCCTTGATCATCCCCACCTACAAGATGATCAATTAAAACCTTACCTCACACAATTGATAAATAGACGCAGGGAATTACAGAAAAAGGGTTTAATTGTGCAATGTCCTCCTTTGGATATGGCAATCCACAAGATACAGCCTGGAGATAAGGTCCTGATAAAAACTTGGAAAGAAGTTACATTAACACCACAATGGGAAGGCCCCTATGTTGTTTTGCTTACTACAGAAACAGCTGTCCTGACTGCGGAAAAAGGATGGACACATGCCAGCCGTGTTAAAGGACCCATCTGTGACGAGAAGTGGGAGATCGCTCCAGGAAACAAAGACCTGAAGCTCACATTGCGACGAACTCGATAGGTACCGTGGGTTAAGGTAGAGGCTCTCCCCTGAAGAACACTACTGCTGCCGAGAAGAACTAAAACCTCGTAGTTGGCTGCAACTGTCGTGGTTCCGCTCGAGTGGGCAGCCGAGCTCCACCACAGCCGCTCTCTCACTCCCCCTCCTCAAAGAGGAATGGGGAGAAAATATGTGAAAAGGGCTCAAGGGTTGAGATAAGGACGAGAAAATCACGCAATAATTATTGCAACGGGCAAAACAGACTTGGCATAAGGAGATAGTAAGATTTATTGCCTATTACTAACAAGCTAGAGAAGTGAGAAAACAAAGGAAAAAAAAAAAAACAAAAGCACCTTCCCCCCCATCCACCCTCTTCCACCTCCTCCCCCTGAGCGGCGCAGGGGAACGGGGAAATGGGGGTTATGGTCAGTCTACAGCACTTCTTCTCTGCCGCTCCTTCACGGTCACTCTTGTCCCCTGTGCTGTGGGGTCCCACCCACGGGATGCAGTCCTTGATGAACTGATCCGACGTGGGCTTCCCACAGGCAGCAGCTCTTTCAGAACTGCTCCAGATATGGGTCCGTACCACGGGGTCCATCCCTCAGGAGAAAACTGCTCCAACCTGGCTCCCCTACGGGCAGCAGCTCCTGCCGGGTCACCTGCTCCTGCGTGGGCTCCTCTCCATGGGCTACAGGTCCGGCCCGGAATCTGCTCCGGCAGGGGTCTTCCACAGGCGGCAGCCTCCGTCGGTGCAGGGCCACCTGCTCCACCGTGGTCTCCTCCACGGGCTGCAGCGTGGAACCCTGCTCCACCGTGGTACTCCATGGGCTGCAGGGGGACATCCTGCTTCACCATGGTCCTCACCACAGGCCGCAGGGGACTTCTGCTCCGGCGCCTGGAGCACCTCTCCCCCTCCCTCTACACTGACCTTGGCACCTGCAAGGCTGTTCTCTCACTCCCGGCTGCTGTCTGGCGCAGCGTTTTTTCCCTGTCTTAAATATGCTCTCACAGAGGCGCAAAACAACATCGCTTATTGGCTCAGATCTGGAAAACAATGGGGCCCTTCCCAAACATGGGGCAGCTTCTAGATCTTTCTCACAGAAACCACCCCTATGGCTCCCTGCTACCAAAACCTTGCCACGTAAACCCACTACTCTGCCCAACTGACGAGTGAGGCAGAGGAGTGAATAAGTGGGGAAAGACATGGGCCTCAGCCATTCCTATCGGTATTTAGGAGTTCTCGCAATGATTTCATCCTGCATAGCGACCAACCTTTTAAATGGACTTTAAGTCGATTCAAAGATCAACAGGTTATTGCTACCCAGATAACATCGGGGGGGCCAAGCTTTACTTCTACACTATGTAAGCTGATCCCGAGGCCCCGATGCTGGGAATATATGGGATTTTATATGTGCCCGAGTTCGAATCCTGGAAAGGGGTACTGCAACTCCCCTAATCAATATTACTGCAGCTATTGGGGTTGTGAGACTATAGCCCCTAGCTGGATACCGGGATACGGTAGAGATAAATACTTAAGGGTCCAATGGGGTCCATATGGGTGCATTCCACCGCAAGGGTGGGGAGGACGTGGAAACTGCAAATATCTCTTTTTAAATGTTACCCAACCCACGGATAGAGGGTGGAACATGGGAAGAGTGTGGGGAATAAGGTATACTGAACCTGGAACTGATAGGGGAGGACTCATACTAATAAAGAAGGAAATACCCGAGACTTCCAAGCTAGTCGGGCCTAATAAAGAGTTATTAGGGGAAGGTTTGATTGCCCAGACCGTAAAGATACCTGGGACTGCCTGACCTACTACAGTGTTTTCTAATAAGTCGACAGAGTTATCCTTTCCCACGCTGCTTCCAAGCATTGTGAAAAAGAAAGAGGTTGTACCCGGGAGTAGTATGTGGAAAATTATAAATGCTAGTTTCCAGGTACTAAATCAAACTAATCCTGAGATAACTGAAGGGTGCTGGCTATGTGTAAGTGTTAAGCCCCCATATTATGAAGCTATAGGGGATATGGGGAGGTCTGAATACTCAAATGAGTTAAATCCTTCCAAATGCAGTTGGGGTCAGGAAATTGGGATAACTTTGACTCAAGTTACGGGAAAAGGTAGATGTATCGGCACAGTTCCAAGAGATAAAAATGATCTGTGCCATGCCACTGAAAAAATGGACCGAACACACAAATGGTTAATTCCTGCAAATAACACTAGGTGGGTATGTTCATCGTTAGGAGTCACTCCTTGCATATCTTTAAAATTGTTTAGCACATCTCATGATTTTTGTGTACAGGTGGTCATTATACCAAGGATTCTATACCACACTGAAGAGTATATGTATACCCATCACACAGTGGCTGAATACCATCTGGTAAAGAGGGAGCCTATTACGGCCGTCACCTTAGCCACTTTAATGGCTCTCGGGGCTGCAGGTGCGGGAACTGGAATTGCTTCCCTGATAAAACAAAGCCAGGAATTTACTTCTCTATGCATTGCCGTAGATGAGGATCTGGCCCGTATAGAGCAATCAATAACAGCTTTGGAAAAATCGGTTAGGTCATTATCCGAAGTGGTACTCCAAAACCATAGAGGGTTGGATTTGATTTTCTTACAACAAGGAGGACTGTGTGCAGCCCTACGTGAAGAATGTTGTGTATATGCAGATCATACTGGGGTGGTGAGAGATACAATGACTAAATTGCGGGAAGGATTAGAAAAACACAAAAGGGAAAATGAGGCTCGTCAGAATTGGTATGAATCCTGGTTTAATTACTCACCTTGGCTTACTACCCTGCTATCAACCATAGCGGGGCCCTTGTTGTTACTTACATTAGCACTGACTTTTGGACCATGTATATTCAATCGAGTTATTGCAATTGTAAAAAGCCGATTAGAGGCAGCTCATCTTATGCTTGTGCGTACTAAGTATGAATCTCTTGAGCAGGAGAAGGACGACGCAGAAACTTTGATGCTCAGCAAGCAAATATTGCAAAAATTCAATGAACAAAATATGCTAGAAAAAGAAAAAGGGGGGATTGTGGTAAATTAGTGGGGGTTTGTTCATTGTTTTTGAGGAATTTGGAGAATCTGTTGGGGAGAGAAGGTTGTAAAATTTAATGGCCTTGATAAGGGAGGAAGCAGGAGGGGGTGTTGAATGAACATCCTTGAGTTAAACCAGACTCTGTGAAATTCCTTATCACAAGACATCCTTCTTGCCGCTTCACTACCCCCACCTGAACACGAAGCAGAGGAATAACGACCCCCCCTCTCAACAATAGACTGTGCAGCCTCAGCCAGTTCAACAAGTCCTGATAAGCCAGAATTCAACTGCTATAAAACAGCAACACTGGAAAGGGAAGTTGCGTGCTGTTGCGGAGCGGAGACTCCCCAGCCGCCCAGCGCTGTTTTGCTTGTGCCTGCTTACTTGATTAATGTTATAGAATAAGTGGTTTGTTCATTGTAAAAGGGATTGTAAGGGGAACTTCTGCCCTTCGGCCTTGATTCAGGGCAGAGACTGGGGGAAGGTTGCATACATGTTGTAACCTATTGTGATAAAACAATGGACCATGGTAGCTCCCTGATTAAGTTAGAGATTGCAATCTGCCTCTTGCTTAAGTCGCCAAGCAGGTTTTACAACGTCCTCAGGGCATGACCTGAGAGATGGACTTAATACCATATAAGGAGAAAAGGGAGACCAATTCGTGGAGGAAGACTACGGCCTTCATCTTCACGACCCCCTAGCAACAGCGTGCGCAGCCGCAGAATATACCAGGATGTGGCAACGTAGCAGACAAACAACTGGAACTGCTAGACTATAAGAAGAAGGGACTGAGGGGGGTTAGTTGCGTGCTGTTGCGGAGCGGAGACTCCCCAGCCGCCCAGCGCTGTTTTGCTTGTGTCTGCTTACTTGATTAATAAAATAATTTCAATAGACCAGTAAATTGTGTGGTCTAATTTATAACAATTAATAAAATAATTTTCAATAGACCAATAAAATTGTGTGGTCTAATTTATAACACGCATGATTGCCCATAATGCGCAACTGCTTACCAGCAAGAGGCAGTTGTGTACAGGTCCGCTTCTCTCAGCTCGAGCTTCTCTCCAGCTCCAGTACGCCTGTTTCCAGCGACTTTCCATATGAGCTTCTCTGAGCGGTTTGCTGAGTTTGGCCAAACCTATCTTCATGAGGCAATCAAAGTGCCTGTTCCTGTCCTGGTCTCCATTCTGCCAGCCTGTTCCTCTTCACTTCTTTTTCCTTATTCTTTATTGAAGACATAACTTCATCGTGTTGCCTTTTTTTTTTTTCTTTTTTCTTTTTTTTTTTTCTCTTTCTTGAGGGCAGGCTTCCTTCTGATACCCTTCTCTCCACAGCAGTTCTTTTCCAAACAACTTTTCATTGGTCAAATAACTTTGAATGTAACAACAACAGCAAACACCCAGAAACATCCATGCCTTAATGGCTGGAGAACAAGAAACCAGAGACTGCATGGAGTCTCCTGAATCACCCTTCTTTGTTCCCTCTAAACTCTTTTACATTCCTGATGGCCTCGTCGTTAAGCGTCTAATGTTATCTCAATCATGGGGCTTTCCAATCCCCATGGCCACACTCCCAAATCTCCCCCTTCTTTATTAATATCAACCATTTTCTCGACACGAATTACCGCTCCATATATAACAATCATTAACATAGCCAATTGTTTTTTTATTGTTTGATTCAGTCTTTCTACTTTCCCTGAGCTTTGTGGGTGCCATGGAGTATGGTATTCCCACTGAATACCTAATGATTGACATAATAATTTTATTATTTTAGAAGTAAAGTGTGTGCCCTGATTAGAATCAATGTACTGGATTATCCCATATCTAGGTATCAGGTGTTCTAATAGAATTTTTATCACCATTTGTGCCATAGCTTGTGCTACGGGATAAGCTTCTACCCATTGTGTTAAATGATCTACTATTACCAATAGATATTTTATCCTCTCTACTTTGGGCAATTCAGTGAAATCAACTTGTACTTTCTCAAAAGGCCTATAAACTGTTTTGTTTTGTTTTGTTTTTCTCCCTCCCGAGGCTGCTTGTTGAAACACTTTCTTATTTATCTTCTGACAAGTTAAGCAACGGTTATGTAATTTGCTTTTCTATTTCAAAAAAAAACACAATGCAACCAAATTTTTTTAGTAAATGATCACTTAACACCTTTGTACACCAATGTGTTTGTGCATGCAAACGTCCCAATATTTGCTTCGCATAAGCTTTTGGCAATATTTCTCGCCTGTCTGGCAGTATCCATTTTCCTTGTTCTAATTTAGCCCTTATTTTCTCCAGTTTCGTTTGTTTGTTTTGTTTTCCATTGCATTTCATAGTCGGTCCAAAAATTCCATAGGAGTTTCTTTTGGATTTTGTTGGAACAGATTCTCAATTCCCAATTTAACCAGATTTTGGTATTTACCATTCATTATTTCTGGGGTGACTATGGTCTCAGCGTGGGGTCGGTCAGGGGAATGCAATTGTCAACAGTTCCCTGAGCGGTCCCGTTGGCAATCTGAGCTCACTCATAAACTCAGGTTGTTTTAAGAGTTAACTGCTTTTCTGTTTCCATGACAACTCTCTCGGACCCATCATGGTCCTTCTGCCCCAGAGGGCTCACACCGGTGATTTTGAGATCACAGCCTCCTATTGAGGCAGAACTATTAACATTCCTACATCCTCTTTCCCTGCTCATTCAACTTCAAACAGCTCTGTTAAATACTACATGCCACACCTTCAACATGTCACACCTTCAACAACTCTTTTAAAGCTTCCTTTATTTTTCTCCAGCCTGTACATTTCTCATGCCAACACCAAAGGCTTAGTCAGGGGCCAACTTAATTCCTGCTGAAACAACATATTGGTATAACACATTTAATCCTAGTTTCCTTCTCTCCTCAAAAACATCATTAATTGCAAGATAGTGTTATAGTTGATTGATCCATAAAGTGGCCATTTAGTTTATTTAGCTCCCCGTCCTTATCTTAATCCTTGAGCCATTTGCATCATATTTTCTCCCCTTTTCCCTCTGAGGAGGGGGAGTGAGAGAGCGGCTGAAGTGGAGCTCGGCCACTCACTCAAGTAAAACAACCACAGAGGGGCATTCTTGCTGCTGCCTATTGCTACTCATTGCAGAAATGTAACTTTTTGAAAGGACACAAACTTAGAGGTGCTAGGCAATAACATTTTCTTGGAAGCCCTTAGATATTAGCGTTCAGCCACAGCCACCAGGTCATGTGTCTGAGTGCTCCCAGATGAAAGAGTAACTCTAGTAACTCAATTCACTTATATTGAGTATTTCTTTCCAAAGTTTAATTACTGAAAATGTTTTCTAACCATAAGCAAAATTAAAATGTCTTCCACTCTAAAAGGCCATATAAGGTATGTCTCCATGTTGGGGCTGGCCCTATCAAATCTGGGGACAAATTTTGGATCTCTGAACACAGACATTCCTCAGATAAATGATCTCTGGTTGCAGAAGTTTCCATATACTCTCTGCAGTCATTTCTATACAGTTTATCTGAATTCCAAATTTTCAGCTAGTTGTACCATTAAGTATGTTTTACACTGCACATGACAGCATCTGAGCACCTTACAGTTGTAGCAGTATTATAAGGTTAATCAATCAACAGAAAGAAAAATGCTGTTTCCTTTACAATGATAGGGAAACTGAAATATGGACAAGTTATGGTAGTGCAAAGATTGGATCCAGCTGTGCTAGGTGCCACAGCCGTGGGCTCTCTTCTTCCTTCCTGGTACTCCATGAAAATGATGCATTTATAATACAAAACCAAATTGTGAGGAAAGGTTCAATTCTGAGTTCTCAGAGGTGCCAGCTCTGTATTATTATACAGCTCAATGTTCAGAGTGGGCAAGAAAGAAATGTATTGATGGAAGGAGTAGGACAAAGCTGTCCAGCTGTATCATCCTGAGAGAGATGATAAATATGTGTGTGTGAAAAAAGAGCTATTAAAAGGGCCTATTCGTTCAAATAAAATATATTTTCCTTTTTTTTTTTTTTTTTTTTTTTTTTTTCCCAGAATTTAAACAAAATGTAAAGATTTCTTTTTAAAAGGCATTCAAACAGCTTGGCTACCTTTGGTCTTCATTATTCTTAATTCCTGTGAACGTTTTACTTTCAGATTTCTTCCGAAGCAGCAACGTTACTGCTACAACGGTGGCTTACAACATTTCTTGTTCATTCAGAAACAAAGAAGTATCATAGCTCTTGCAAAAATAATAATTTTTGATCTTCTATTCCAAGCATTCATATCCAAGGAGTGCAATACTCTCAGAATGTACATACTATGACAACAAAGAAATTTTCAGATGCATTAAAAGAAGCTTTTGATAAAAGCTTGCTGCTGGGTGTTTTTACAAAAAAAATGGAGAAGAATTGCCATAAATATAATGCAATCCAAGTTCAGCCAGAGTCTAGGATATCACAAATAAATGCTTTAGTTTTGTCACTGGTGGTGAACTGGTGGACTGATTTGCCTGTCTTCTTCATTTGCAAAAGCACTATACTGCGGGTGCGGGACCCACCGAGTTCGGCGTGGGGAAGCAAGCGATTAGCTCAATATGAGTGGTAATACAAGCTTCAACTTTATTGCGCAGATATCTGTATATTTATACACACAGAGATAATTATGCCTACTGGTCACTATCCTATTTGCTAAGCCTAGAAGTGTTGCAAAGATACTGTTCCTCCTACTTGCGGTTACAGCGCATGAGCTACTTCCTTATCTTCCCGGGCCTCAGTTCTGCCTAAGTCGTCTCTCTCTCTCTCAAGGACAGACTGCTCCTTGCATATTTCACAAAACTGCTTCTCATCCGGCCTACTCCATGGCTATAAACTCTGTATTTTCATTGCCTTGCTTGTACAATTCCTCTAGGGACCCGTGCCCTTGCTCTTTGAGCCATTCTTCAACACTATACTACTGTAATTTGGGAATGTATCAGTGTGAAATGAATATATCCCAAGTTGTTGTAATGGGTTTACGTGGCAAGGTTTTAGTAGTGGGGAGCTGCAGGGGTGGCTTCTGTGAGAAGAATCCTGAAGCTGCCCCATGTTAGATAAATGCCAGTTTCAGCCAGCTCCAAAGGGGGACACTGCTGCCCAGAGCTGAGCTAGTAAGTGATGTTGTTTGGACCTCTGTGAGAACATATTTAAGAAAGGGAAAAATACTGCTGCTCAACAGCAGCTGGGAGAGTGAGGAGTGAGAAAGAACCTTGCAGACACCAAGGTCAGTGAAGAAGGAGGGGGAGGAGGTGCTCCAGGCACTGAAATAGAAGTTCCCCTGAGGCCTGTGGAGAAAAACATGGTGGAGCAGGTTGTCCCTCTGCAGCCCATGGTGTACCACGGAGGAGCAGATTTCCATGCTGCAGCCCATGGAGGAGCCCACGGTGGATCAGGTGGATCTGCCCTGAAGGAGGCTGCGGCCTGTGGAAGACCCCTGCTGGAGCAGATTCCAGGCTGTAGCCTGTGGAGAGGAGACCACTCAGGAGAAGGTGACCTGGCAGGAGCTGCTGCCCATGGGGGACCCAGGTTGGAGCAGTTTGCTCCTGAGGTATGGGCCCTGTGGTACAGACCCATATCTGGAGCAGTTCTTGAAGAGCTGCTGCCTGTGGGAAGCCCATGCATGATCAGTTCGGGAAGGACTGCATCCCATGGGAGGGACCCCATGTTGGAGCAGGGGAAGAGTGACCATGAAGGAGCAGTGGAGACAAAGTGTTATGGCCTGACTGCAACCCCCATTCCTTGTTCCCCTGTGCCACTCATGGGGAGGAGGTGGAAGAAGGTGGATGGGAGGAAGGTGTTTTTAATTTGGTTCCTTTGTTCCTCACTTCTCTACCTTGTTAGTAATAGGCTATAAATTTCTCTAATCTCCCTACGCTGAGTCTGTTTTGCCCATCACAATAATTGTTGAATGATGTCCCCGTCCTTATCTCAACCCTCGAGCACTTTTCATCATATTTTCTCCTCCTTTCCCTTTGAGGAGGGAGAGTGAGAGAGCAGTTGTTGTGGAACTCAGCTGCTCACGAGTAAAACAACCAAAGCTGTCCCCTCATCTTAGATATACAAAATGTAGAGAGAAGCCAAAGAGAAGGTAATTTACTTTTGTACAAGTCTTCAACATGTTCTTGAAAAGAGATCGATGCAAATGTAGTGGAAGCCCCCAGAGAACCAGGTGTTCCCTATTTTGTAAATTAGACAGTTTTCTTCTTAGGAACAGTCATGGAAAGGACAAAATGGGTGTATGTGAGCTCTGTGGCAGTTTTTGCTGCTGTTCAGCTGAAGTGCAAGTATTTCCAGTTATGGCCAGCTCTGATAATAGCATAGCTCAGACCACAACTACTTGCTCCACATCTCTTTCTGGGGAGACTAGTTACTTTCAGTCCTGAACTCCAGCCATGCTGAGACTTTTAAAGAGTGGAAGGACTAATAAGGACATGGTGCAAGAAGGGGGCAGATGATCCCTGCACATGCAGAAGATGGGATAATTTGGTGTTAAAAATAAGAAGTATAAAGCTGTCCTGGTTTCAGCAATGGCTTCAAGACGCTGTAGATGCATCATGAACTCAAAAGGGATGAAAATTTCATCCCCTACTTAAAGATATTTCCTACAGGACACACAGTGCTGACTACCTATTTAACCTATTTACAGATTTCTTTTTCTGATTTTCAGCAGAAAATTTTCCCCTCTTAGTACACAGTAACATGAAAAATACCATTGGGTGCCAGTTTTATTGCTTCATTTGAGTGACTATTTTGGTTTTTTGTTTTTCCTAAACTATTATTTGAGGAAGGGTGGGGGGATGTTTAATGACAGGGTCTCTGATATGATCTTGTGGTATATAACAAAATAACAAAAATGAAGCACTATCTTTTTTGCAGTTCTACCCTATGGAATTCAGAAAGTTTCTTCTCAGGAATGCAAAATATTCACAATTTGGGGAAGATTTGAGATTATTTGTTTATCTTGTTTTATAAATATTTTCCATGGCATTCTAGATATTTTATTCCCCGACACTTCCCTACAAAGAGCATACTAAACTGCACCAACTATAAAATGATGTCTGTATGCTAAGTTGAGTTTAAATTTATTCTCACTGAATTCCATGGAAAACCACTCATGGAGTTCACAGGTAGCTGGTTTGATCTTTTTATCCAGAATTTCAAAGAACCACATTTCAAATGTATTCAACTGCTCAATATTGGCTGTAAAAAAATTCTCTTCACCTTTGCCTTATTTTCCTCATGTTCAAATACCCCAGGTTGTTTATCTTCATTTATTATTTCTCATTATATGCTTACGTTCCAAGCTCTTCAGAGCAGGCATTCTTTTATTATCAGTCTAAGAAATACATATCAATATGGTGCTCTAATCTCAGGTCTTTAAATATTACTATTTAAAATAAATTCAATAATATTGATGATGATAAATTGATAAAGTGTTTCTGTGACTTTGGATTATGGATAGTTTGTAGATCCACACTGCAAAGCTCACACATATAAAATGTAAAATTTGGAGAAGTTTGAGGTTCATTTCAGGGAAAACTGAACATCATTCAGAAACATTCAGGGGTTATTTGTATCTCACAGTGACATTTCACCATTACCCTACATGCCATGCCAGTGATTAGTGTTTGAAGAAGTGTACCTGAACGGTGAATTAATTTTACTAACCATCACTAGTCAAATTAACAGAATAAAATAAACTTCATATATGCAGTTGCTGCCTTTTCATAATTTCAGCCAGTCATTCCCCCCAGAAATGCATCTTTACTCAGATGTGATCTAGATGGGTAATTTTGCAACAGAAAACTGCTTAAGTCAAGTTTACTGGTTATGCAAGAGAATTATTTTTGTGAGAGAAGTTCTAATTGAAGATACTGAAATATAACCACCATGTAAGGAGAGACCCAGAAGGTAACTCACTATGTTACTGTGAAAAATACATTTTTGCTTGTTCTCCCTCACGGTAGAGTTTACTTCCTAGTTCCTCTAATAATGATGTGTTGCAATCTGTAATGCAAATTTTGAAAAACCTGACAAGCATTC
The DNA here is from genome assembly GCF_009819795.1 of Aythya fuligula. Lineage (NCBI taxonomy): Eukaryota > Metazoa > Chordata > Aves > Anseriformes > Anatidae > Aythya > Aythya fuligula. The sequence continues at coordinate 12,352,264 of NC_045594.1, forward strand.
AGCTTTAAAGCCCGGATGTCAGACAGTTCTCATCATTGCTCTCATTTAGCTTCATTTACTTCAGGTCTTAAAATGCAATTCAGTAAGTTTCAGCCACAAAGAAAATTTCCACATAGCTGTTGTTCAGTTCAAGAGAGTTTTTTTCTAGTCTTTGGCCAAAGCTCTGCATCTCTGTCTCACAGGCTCCATGTTGTTTTTTGGGACATTCCACAAGGTCTGTCTTCTTTTAATGCTACCCCAAGACCAGAGACTGTGTCAAATCAGAAGGAGGTGATAGAAAGGGAGGTTACCATCCTAGTGAGATAATCTGTGCTATTTATATTTCCACTCTCTTCAAATCTCATCTGTCCTAGGAACTCTCTCCTACACAGAATATACAAATACAAAATATATATGTACAGTAGATATCTCTGAAGAGTACTGTCAAGGACAAGTCAGAATCATCAAAATAAGCAACTATAGGGGAAAAAAAACTACTGTGGTACTATAAATAAGCACAAGTGAGAGGAAGGACATAAGCTTAATAGTAACATAAAAATTATTTACCATTGTCTCCACAGATACTAAACTACACATCTCAAAATCAAAAGGTCATCTCCTTTAGCTAACAAAAAATGCCTTCTAGGTCTTATCAACAAGATAAGTGTTTTTTTTTGTTGTTTTGTTTTTGTTTTGTTTGGGGGAGGGGTTTTTTGTTTTGTTTTGGGGGGAGGTGGTTGTTTTTTTTTTTTTAAATAAAATTCCATCCATATCCCTAGACACAGACTGATGAGATTGGTACAATAATACCATACTGGAGTTTTTACAGGTACCTCTGTGTTATCTATACCTCCATCTGTCTACAAAATAAATAAATAAATGGCTGAGAGTTCCCCTTCCACCCTCCCACAAGGACATGAGCATATGCCACTCTTTCCAGCTGCCTTTTCCCATGCCCACAAGCTCAAGAAACCGCATCCATCAGAAAGCACCAGTGTGACAGAATGCACTACAAATGTACCTTCCCCTCTTTAATCTATTGCCTCAAGATGACATTTATAGTATGGTCTGAAAGTACCTGTTACATACACTTGTTTGATTCTTGTCAAATGTTTGTAATCAAAGTCATATCAGAATAAATGTAATTTCTAATCTTCTTCCCTTCATTGACTTAAGTAATATTATATTCCAGGAAGTGTCTCATGGGGATGTGCAATGGAAGAGAAAGAAATGGGATCTGTGATAAGCAAAAACAGAGAAGTAGAACATTTGATCCAAAATTCCGTATGTGAGAAACGAAGTTGTGTTTTTGCAATAGGTGTTTTTTGCAGTGGAAAAATCCACTAACCTTGTATATTCAAAAGTGATTGTGCAGGCATGACAGTAGCATAGCAGTGAATGTTATATGTTTTGGGAGTATGTTAAGCAGATAAGGGGAAGGTCCCCCATCCTAAAATAAGGAGGATAGCTAAGAAAAACAGGACGAGCAGTACAAAATCAGTAAAAACAAAAATCACGAGCCCTCTAGTCACTAGAGAAGAAGGAAAAAAAAGGAAAAGGAGAAATTAATGGTTGGTGAGATAAAATTGTACATATATGGTATAGAAAGGCGTCGAGTAGCTTGTGAACCTGTAGTATTCAGCCAATGAGGAAACAGGGAAATGGGAGAAATCAGGTGTCGGGTAATAGGGAATATAAGGTTATGATATACTTTCACTGTGTGCTCCTGCTTGCAGGATGCTCACCATTGCAATCGCGAATAAAATCATGGAAGCTTCATGGAAGCCCCTGTCTGAAAAAAAATATTGAGATTTTTCTCACATGTATTCCTATCTATATCTGTCCCTGCCCTTACTTACCTGACAAATAAATATAACACAAAATGTGATGGAATTTTATTTAGTTACCTTGACTGTTCTCAGTGCAGATGCCTATGCTATAAGCTTGTAAAACCCACAACAGTTAGAGAAGATATAGACAACAACCCTGCTTACCTTTCATCCCAAACTTAGAGTGTCCTCCAAACTTCAGAATAATGAACGTTATTACTAAGCCAGTGGACACCAGAGCTGCAATTCCCACCACAATATACACCATAGTGGTTTAACCTGGCCAGCAGCTAAACACCACACAGCCGTTCGCTCACCCTCCCCCCTCCCTCTCTGGGATGGAGGAGAGAAACGGGAAAGTAAAGCCCGTGAGTTGAGATAAAGACAGTTTTTTAAGACAGGAAAAGAACAATAACAATAATAATAATAACAATAATAATAATAACAACAATGATGATAATAGTACCACTAATAATAATGTGTACAAACAAGTGATGCACAATGCAATTGCTCACCACCCGCTGACCGATGCCCAGCCTAACCCCGAGAAGTCCAGCCCCCCTCCCCTGGCTAGCCACCCCTATATATTGTTTACCATGATGTCAGATGGTATGGAATACCCCTTTGGCTAGTTTGGGTCACCTGTCCTGGGTCTGTCCCCTCCCAGCTCTTGCTGCACCCCCAGCCTGCCCATTGGCAGGGCAGAGCAAGAAGCTGAGACGTCCTTGGCTTGGTGTAAGCACTGCTCTGCAACAATTAAAACATCGGGGTGTTATCAGCACTCTTCTCATCCAAAACATAGCATTCTACCAGCTACTAGGAAGAAAATTAACTCTGTCCTAACTGAAACCAGGACATCTATCCACCCCTTATTCCATACCATTTATGTCAGGCTCAGGTTACACTCTTTCCCATACATTCTAATTAATCACCATTTTCATCTAGGGTGTATAGTAGTCATGGTAGTGATGACATACAGTATTATATAGTAATTAACATGATACAATTCAACTCATGGGCTATTCTCACCCAGTATTAAATCCCCTTGAGGTACACACTGGACCTCTCCGTTCTTTTGCATTACCCACCAAGTGCATCCAGGTCCCTGAGCAAAAGTAATTCCATGAATGGGTTTGCATTTTCCTGAGGCAGGAGTAGCCCAGACTGTTTTACGAAGCATATTTCTTGCGTGTACTACAGGGACTTTATCCCCTTCTACAGTACGTAAGAGGTTTGATTGGGCAGGTCCAGCTCGGTTGGCAGATCCCCTAGTATTGACTAACAAGGTGGCCTTTGACAAATGCGCATCCCAATTTTTGAATGTCCCAGCACCCATTGCTTTCAATGTAGTCTTTAACAGTCCATTGTATCATTCAACTTTCCCGGAGTCTGGTGCATGAAAGGGGATGTGATATGCCCACTCAATACCATGGTCTTTGGCTCAAGTGTCTATAAGGTTGTTTTGGAAAGGAGTCCCATTGTCTGACTCTATTCTTTCTGGGGTGCCATGTCGCCATAGGACTTGCTTTTCAAGGCCCAGGATAGTGTTCCGGGCAGTGGCATGGGGCACAGGATATGTTTCCAGCTATCCGGTGGTTGCTTCCACCATTGTAAGTACATGGCGCTTGCCGTTGCGAGTTTGAGGGAGTGTGATGTAATCAATCTGCCAGGCCTCTCCATATTTATATTTCAGCCATCGTCTTCCATACCAAAGAGGCTTTGACCGTTTGGCTTGCTTGATTGCAGCACATGTTTCACAGTCATGAATAACCTGTGCTATAGTGTCCATGGTCAGGTCCACCCCTCGATCACGAGCCCATCTGTATGTTGCATCTCTACCTTGATGGCCTGAGGTGTCATGGGCCCATCGGGCTATAAATAATTCACCTTTATGCTGCCAATCCAGGTCCACCTGAGCTACTTCAATCTTAGCAGCCTGATCCACCTGCTGGTTGTTTTGATGTTCTTCAGCGGCCCGATTCTTGGGCACATGAGCATCTACGTGGCGTACCTTTACAGCCAGGTTCTCTACCCAAGCAGAAATATCTTGCCACAATGCAGCAGCCCAGATGGGTTTGCCCCTGCGCTGCCAGTTGTTCTGCTTCCATTGCTGTAACCATCCCCCCAGGGCATTTGCTACCATCCATGAATGAGTGTAGAGACAGAGAACTGGCTATTTTTCTCGTTCAGCAATGTCTAAAGCCAGCAGAATGGCCTTCACTTCTGCAAACTGACTCGATTCACCATCTCCCTCAGCAGCTTCTGCCACTCGTCGCGTAGGACTCCATACAGCAGCCTTCCATCTCCGATGATTCCCCACAATACAACAGGACCCATCAGTAAATAGGGCATACTTCTTATTCTCTGGTACTGGTTGTACAGTGGGGCTTCTTCAGCACAACCCACCTCCTCCTCTGATGATATCCCAAAGTATTTGCCTTCTGGCCAGTCCATAATCACTTCCAAGATTCCTGGGTGACTGGGGTTTCCTATTTGAGCCCGCTGAGTAATCAGTGCAACCCACTTGCTCCATGTAGCATCAGTTGCATGATGTGTAGAGGAGACCCTTCCTTTGAACATCCAGCCTAGTACCGGCAGTCGGGGTGCTAGGAGGAGCTGCGCTTCAGTTCCGACCACTTTCGAAACAGATCGAACTCCTTCATATGCTGCCAATATCTCCTTTTCAGGTGGAGTGTAGCCGGCCTCAGATCCTCTGTATCCCCAACTACAAAACCCCAGGGGTCGACCTCGAGTTTCCCCAGGTTCTTTCTGCCAGAGGTTACAGGTGGGGCCGTTCTCCCCGGCTGTGGTGTAGAGCACATTCTTTACATCTGGTCCTGTTCAGACTGGCCCAAGGGCTACTGCATGAACTTCTTCCTGCTTGATTTGTTCAAAGGCTTGTTGTTTCTCAGGGCCCCATTTGAAATCATTCTTCTTACGGGTTACTTGGCCAAGCAGGTTTACAATCAGACTGTAATTTGGAATGTGCATTCTCCAAAACCCCACAACACCTAGGAAAGTTTGTTTCTTTTTTGCTAGTTGGTGGAGACATAGCTGTTATTTTGTTGATCACATCCATTGGGATTTGATGACGTCCATCTTGCCATTTTATTCCTAAAAACTGGATCTCTCGTGCAGGTCCTTTGACTTTATTTTGTTTTATGGCAAAACCGGCCTTCAGAAGGATTTGGACTATTTTCTTCCCTTTCTCAAAATTTCCTCTGCTGTGTCACCCCACACAATAATGTCATCGATGTATTGCAGGTGTTCAGGAGCTTCCCCCTGTTCCAGCGCAGACTGGATGAGTCCATGGCAAATGGTAGGGCTGTGTTTCCACCCCCTGGGGCATTCAATTCCAGGTGTATTGAACTCCCCTCCAAGTGAAAGCAAACTGTGGCCTGCACTCTGCTGCTAGAGGAATGGAAAAAAATGCATTAGCGATATTAATTGTGGCATACCACTTGGCTGCCTTTGACTGCAGTTCGTACTGGAGTTCCAGCATGTCTGGCCCTGCAGCACTCAGTGGTGGCGTCACTTCGTTCAGGCCACGATAGTCCACTGTTAGTCTCCACTCACCATTAGACTTTCGCACTGGCCATATGGGACTATTGAAAGGTGAATGAGTCTTCCTGATCGCTCCTTGGCTCTCCAGTTGACGAATTAGCTTATGGATGGGAATCAGGGAGTCTCTGTTGGTGTGATATTGCTGTCGGTGCACAGTTGTGGTAGCGATTGGCACTTGCTGTTCTTCGACCCTCAGCAACCCCACAACAGAGGGGTTCTCTGAGAGACTAGGCAAGGTAGACAATTGTTTAATGCCCTCTGTCTCTAAGGCAGCTATACCAAAAGCCCACCGGAACCCTTTTGGGTCCTTGCAATATCCTCTTCTAAGATAGTCTATGCCGAGGATACATGGAGCATCTGGGCCAGTCACAATAGGGTGCTTTTCCCACTCATTCCCAGTCAGACTCACTTCAGCCTCCAATACAGTCAACTGCTGAGATCTCCCCTGTCACTCCATAAATACAGATGGGCTCTGGCCCTTTATAGCTCGATGGCATTATAGTGCATTGTGCACCGGTGTCTACTAGAGCCTTATACTTCTGTGCTTCTGACGTGCCAGGCCATCGAATCCACACAGTCCAATAAACTCGATTGTCCCTTTCCTCCCCCTGGCTGGAGGCAGGGCCCCCCTAATCCTGGTCAGAATCTTCTTCGTTTCTGTGTTTGAAGGACTGTCTGCTGGAAGATGGAGCAGCAAACTTTTAAGAGAATCCCTTTTTCCTGATTGTTTTCTTTTGCAACTCAAGTACCCGTGCCTCTAGGGTAGATTTTCCATCCCATTTTCTCATGTCCTCTCCATGGTCTCGTAAGTAAAACCACAGGGTGGCACGGGGTGAGTACCCACCATATCGTCTTCCTTGTGTGGATGAACGCCTACCCCTGATAGCTGAGACACTGCTCTGTACAGGTGGGGAGGAAAATTATCTCTCTTCAAGTTGGTGAACCTTTTCAGAAAGTTTCTCCACAGTGTTCTCTTTTGGTCGGTGGACACTGGTTGGTTCAGGTGGGGAGGAAGATAGATTCTTTTTGAGTTGGTGGAACTCTTCAGAAAGTTTCTCCACAGCTGAGACGCAGGCCTGTAAGGAACAGGAGAGTCTTTCTTCGTACTGCCGGAGTTGCTTAGCCACTTCATCCACTGTGGGTTCCTCATCCTCTTTCCAGGCCATTATTGCCAATGAGCTGGCATATGATGATGGTGCACTCCGTACAAACTTCCGCCACATGGGTCGTGTATATTTGACTTCATCTGGATCTGTGGATGTTTGTCTGAGGTCTGGATCCTCATAAATCACTTCCCGTAGGGCTAATTCCCTCAGGTACTGGATTCCCTTCTCCATAGTGGTCCACTTGCCTGGTAGACATAAAAGTTCTTCCTTGAAGGGATACCTTTCCCTCACAGCTGAGAGGAGATGCCTCCAGAGGCTGTGAGATTGTGCTCCATCTGCAATTGCTTTGTCAATGCCTGCGTCTCTAGCAAGGGATCCCAGCCGCCTGGCTTCCCTGCCGTCTAATTCCACACAATTGGCTCCCGTGTCCCAGCACCGGAGCAGCCAGGTGACAAGCTGCTCACCTATGCAACGACCAAAATCTTTTTGCACATCTTGTAGCTCCCGCTGGTATAGGTTTCGGGTAGTTACTGTTGATTTTTTTGTCATCCTCATCTTCCTCCTCCTGAATCCCTGATGGCCCGGCATCATCATCTCTATACCTAGACTTGGCAGAAGACTCTCTACATTCTAAAAAACCTGAATCTCTATACCATTTTTTCACCTTCTCTACAGGTGCAACTTGCACTGCTACAGCTCGTTTCTCTGACCCAGCCACAGGAGCTGGAGCAGCTGCAGGAGCTGGAGCTGGAGCGGCTGCAGGAGCTGAAACTGGAGCGGCTACATGAGCTGGAGCGGCTGCAGGAACTGGATTGGCTGCAGGGTCCATCATAGGGGTCAGAGTAGCTGTTGGGTCTGTCACAGGACTTGGAGTGGCCTCAGGGTCTGTCACTAAGTTTATAGTAGTATCAATTGCAGCTCAATAGGCATGAGCCATACCCCAGCATACTACAGTGTTTTGTGTCAATTTGGAACTGCCAGAGTCATGACACCCTTTTTTCAAGCATTCTACCAGTTTTTTTTAGGATTTTGCAGTTGTTCAGGGGTGAATTTCCAAAACACTGGAGGTTCCCACTGCTCTCAATGCCTGCGCTACTCCTTGCCACTCACAACTATACTGCCTCCGGGCAGATCTCTGGATGAGATTCCTAAGTAGTTGTTTAACTTTAAACAAAACCTGAAGCACATTCAGGAGACATAACAAGACCATGATGGTCTGAGTATCCCAAGGATATTCAATATCTACCCAGCCTAACCCCGAGCAGTCCAGCCCCCCTCCCCCGGCTAGCCACCCCTATATATTGTTTAGCATGACATCAGATGGTATGGAATACCCCTTTGGCTAGTTTGGGTCACCTGTCCTGGGTCTGTCCCCTCCCAGCTCCTGCTACACCCCCAGCCTGCCCGTTGGCAGGGCAGAGCAAGAAGCTGAGACGTCCTTGGCTTGGTGTAAGCACTGCTCTGCAACAATTAAAACATCGGGGTGTTATCAGCACTCTTCTCATCCAAAACATAGCATTCTACCAGCTACTAGGAAGAAAATTAACTCTGTCCTAACTGAAATCAGGACATACCCAAATAGCCTGACTTTTATAGCAAACTTAACAGGGGTGGATAGTGTCTCACACAAGATTATTGATCAAAAGCACTCAGACAAACAACTGCAAGAAAACAACCGCACCTGCAAGAAACAACTCCCTTGTGATTAGCAGTCACGTAGATCTTGTCCTTGAAGCCAGCTGCTGGCAACAATATTTTTTAATTCCTCAATCGGGAGATGTGGGAACATAGTCGTAAGGAACTTCTCATAGTTGTCCTGGTAACTTGGTTTGCTCAGCTGCAGCAAGTCATGGCCTCCTTGCTGTTTCAAAAATCCCTCAACACATCAGCAATAGGTAATAAATTTTATTAATCTTCCTATGCTAAGTCTGTTTTGCCTGCAATGATAATTGTAGAGTGATCCACATGTCCTTATCTCAGCTCTTGAGCCCTTTTTCATTTTTCAAGGGCTGTCAGTGGGACTAGGTTTCTGAGAAACCCTGACTCCCCTGTTCTGAATTTATAACAGCAAACAATCTCTCCTCCTTCCTCCTCTCCGGATACTCCTATTGGAAGAGGCCAGCATGGCCATACTTAAAACATCTTCTCAAAGCTTGTCCTTGCTAGGATTTAGGCTGCAGCACAGGTAGCTTTCCTTGCCTGCCATTTCTTCAGCTCTCTTCCTCTCCCATCCTGGGCCTGACTTCCCCTGAAAGTTTTCTTCCTCTGTCTCCAACCCTCTGCCTCACTACCTGGTCCACTGCGAAGACCATTAGTTTTGCACTTTGCTTTTCCCTCTGATCTCCCCTCCTGACATACACCTTCTGGACCTCTCACAGGAAGGCCTCCAGTGACTGTTCACTCCATCCTCCCACCTTCTGTAGCTTTTTCTGTATATCCGGTCAGGCTTTAATCACAAAATGAACTTTCAAAAGCCCTTGCGCTACTGGGTCCTCAGAATTCATTCCCGAGTATTTTCTCATTCTGACCCTAAGTCTCTCATATGATTTCTGTGTTGTGGGTTGTTATTATCCCAGTTGGATAAGCAGGTATTTCTGCTCTATCAGAATTACTCCTGGTCGGGGGGGTTAGTTTTTTTCCCATTCTTGAACAGCTGCCTCCGAATCATTCCCCTCCTAAACATTCTTCTCCAGTGAATAACATACTCAAGATGTACCCCACCCCCCCGGAATATAAATTAGGCCTTAGAAACTGATCTAACTGTTCTGCAAGTCCTATAGGCTCCTCAGTTAAAGACTTAATTTCCTTCTTAAAACTCCTAACCTCTCTACTGTTCAGGGGGGAGTTCACATAACCTATTTGACTTTGTCCCACTGGAACCTCCCTAAGAGGATACACAGTTAGTGTTAGTACTGTTAGTATCAGGGAAGGCAAAGTTCTCAACATCTCTTCTACATTGTTCTAATTCTTGCCAGAGCCTAGAGTGCACTCTTCCTCCAGGGACAGTGTCAATTGCAGTCCCTGTCTCCCCTCCTGGAGCAGCTGCTTCCACCACTGGTGCAATATTAGGATTAGAGGGAGCATAACTCCTGAAAAAGGAGTCTTATTGTTTACTTATAAATTTAAAGCCTGAACTTTCATCAGACCCGTAGGCCACACAATTACACAACATCTAACCTTTTTATTTTTTATTTTTATTTTATCTTTTCCCCTGGTTTTTGGTTGTGTTTCCAGTTCCTTATCATTCTTTGCAAAGTACTATATTTAGGCACAGTTTTGGGGTCTCCATCCCCATTCTACTGATACTTGGAGCCCTTATTCCCCATCTCTTCCTGACGCGCTGCTGCGGACTTCACCACCCATGGGGGTACCACATGCCTGTACCTAGGATAAGGAGAGAGATGGGTTGTACTGCCAAACACTCTACCATGCCTGGGGTACCGTACACCTAAAGGCTCCTAATTCCTCCAGACTCTCTTTAGCCCTTCTATCTTTTGCTTTGTCCATCTCCAGCTGCACCCCTTGCAGGACTATGGAACTGCAGATCAGGACTCCACACTTGCTTCGCACTAAAAGCACTTCTCATTCACACTCCACACAAGAGTCTCCCTGAACTCCCAAGGCAATACAGTAAAGCTTGTCTTACCTTAGTCCATGTCTATTTCAATAATTGTGCCTGTACCTACTGTTGTCCCTTCTCCCTAGTGTTTCACAGAACCTGTCTTCAGTTTAACAGTCTCAGTTCTTTGTCAGCCATCCCAAGACAACCTACCACCCCTGACAGGACTGCTGAAATCAGTAGGGTGCACCTTCCTGTCTGTGGTGGCAAGAACTCTCCGGTAGGCAACAAGATCCTGGATGAACCCGCAAATTGTGAGAAAAATCTCAATAATTTTCTTCAGACAGGATCTTCTGTGAAGCTATTTTATTTGCGATTGCAATGGCGGGCGTCCTGCAAGCAGGAGCGCACAGCAAAAGTATATCATAACTTTATATTCCCTATTACCTGCCACATGGAAGTGGAATTTTCCACTGCAAAAACAGAACTTTGTTTCTCACATAAGTCATGTGAGCTTGTGCTAAAAAAAGCGTGTTTAAATTCATATGAAGCTCAGTGCTGTTGGTATTTTGTGTGTCTTTCATTTTGGATTTCTAAACTCTGTTGTAGATTAAATAGAATATAAAACTGTTAACAGGGCTTCTCAACCTCCATCCCCTTCCTCTGGAAAACAATTTTTGGCTGTACAGGGTGGTGACTTGTGGAAAACAGACTCCACAATCAGTAAGATTGTAAAGTAGGTATTCAGTGCTGGGCAGCACCACGGGGGGTAGTCCCACCAAAGTCGTGCATACCTGACATGGCAACTTGCCTTGGTTATATGCAGTAAAGAATTACATATGCATGAAGTTTCATACTACGCCTATACATATTCATAACCTGTCCCTGCTTCGTATTAAAATTAGTTTCAAGGAGTCATTTCCATAAACAGTGTCTCCTGGTGGTGGTCGCCGGGGGTCAGGGGATGAAGATTGATGACTTCCTCGTCACCGCTAGTTGACCTCTTGTCTCTGCGCAGACTCAGTTGCTCCTTGGCTCTTGTCCATCCGCAGGACCAGTTTCTTAAGATAGGCTCACACTCTTATTAGGAGACTGACCTTGGTAAGCGGCCCAAGGCTTTTTGCTTTAGTTAATTTGCACAATGCACCATAGTTAGCAAAGATACTAAGTAGCATCCTAGTTTAATGCCGTCAGCGCTCTATGTCTACTTGATAAGATTCTCCTAACTCCCTCTCTCGGTGGCATGGCTTGGCTTGATTTAATGGTTATTTCTGGTGGTTTGGAATAATACAATAAAATAAAGGATCAGGCTGCAAATTATTAAAGGGATTTTGGACAGATGAGATAGAATAGGTCCTTTTAGGAATCTGTCCATTTCTTTAATCTTCCTTTAAAGATCATAGTTGGTTAAGGTGAGTTGAAAGTAAGTATTATGAAAATCAGTTTTGTAATTTCCAGGCCATAAAGATACCACAAAATATCACAAACCGTAGTGTTTTTTATACCCTTGCTTCTTTTTGCTCCCAGGTAACCTTTTGCATGCCTTGTTTCAATCATTGTTCTTACAGTCAGTGAGGACTTATGGGGCTCTTTGGGGACTTACCTGGAAAAACAGTGCAGAGAACTTAAAAAAACCTTCTCAGTACTGATGTTAAAAGCATATTTAGCTTGTTATCCTTGGAAAATCTATTTGAAATCTGTCCTTTAAAAAGTGAAGCTCTGACTGTATTAATTTATCTTTTATGTGCACTTCAAATGGAGAAAAATTCATAGACGTTTGAAAGCCATATGCCTATGCTGCCTGGGATGGGAATACAATCTATTAATAGACACCGCATTTAATAATTACTTATAAAAATTTTGTAGTCATATAGCTGTTATTGAAAACAAATATATTGAGGGTTCACCTTAATTCCTTTTTAATTGAGAGACTAAGTTTTCAGAAACTGCATAAAGCAAAGCAAACCACTCTATCCCCCTGCCCCCAGAAATAGGCATATGGAGATCATCTTTCTTATATATCTATTATTAACCATAACATTATAGAATCATAATGCACTTATAGGAAAGGAGCCGTGAAAATCTATTATCAATATGCGTTTTTTTTTAATTTACCTGGAAGAAAATGACCTGTATTGACTGATGATTGTCAACAGCAGTTATAGCTGAAACAGTTAAATATATTTAATACCAGTTCAGCTACTCTTGTTTCTGACAGTCTTGAAGAACAAATTTTAGGTCAATATTCCTTAGTTCTAAGCAGGGCCTGAAGAAACAATATTTTTTTTTACAAAACTATGAGAAAGTAGAACAAAACAGACACAAGACCCAAGTAATTTGTAAACACAGTGAAAGATCATAATCTCTAAATGGTGTGACTTGAGCCAGCCTTTTGCTAAGCCTACTGGTCCTGATCCAGTAAGATACTTAGATGACTTTTATTTTAAGGAGAACCTAGGGCTCAGATTCTGGACTTGTTAAAAACAGTGGCAAAACTTCAGTGGAATTAGCATTTCACCAGTATAGAGTACTTTAGAGAACATGTGCTAAGGATGAAAAGAACTTTAATTCAAGCATTTTCCTGCCTTTTTTAGGTTTGAAGAGGAGGGATATTCTTGAGGTCTATTAGTCCATCATTTGATTTATCTTTAACTTGGGGCCTTGCTTGGATCCCAAGCATTTTCCTATTGTTTGAAAACTGAATATGTTGAAGCAAGAGGAAGTTGAGATTGAATATTTTAGAGCGGTGCAGAAGATTCCATATTTAAATGTATCTGCATAGTAGTTCCATGTGCAAAACAGTGACAGCTGCAATCACTACAGAATCTTGTACTAGATTCAGTAGTTCACTATATACGTTTTTCCAATGTATAATTAAAAGAAGGACAATACATTAATCAAAGTTAGTCCTTTGATGAAACAGAATCACAGTGAAATAGTAACACTTCTAAGCTTCTTATGGAAGAATCTACTGATAGACCTTTAATTGGGGCTGGACAAGATATTTAATTATTTTTTGTCTTGGTTTTGCTGTTACGACAACAGAAATCTTTTGGGTTTAGATTAAAAAACTATCTTTTTTCTCTTTTTTTCTGAACCATACATATACAAATAATTAGGGCCATATTAAGTAGATATTCTGTGGATATCCTATATTACACAGTCAGATGCTGTATTCCATATGGAAGACCATATCAGGCATGACTTTTGCCTATACTTTTGCAACAACTGTCTGATTTTCTAAATGCAAGCCTACACAGTGAGTGTATGCAGATAAATTATGTGCATACTGGGCATGTCAGATTTATTGGACATGCATGGGAGACTTTTAACAGCATGTGTCATATGATGGACTTGCTAAACATGTCTGAGACTCTTAGGTCTCAGCCTTTAAAATCTGTGAACAGTGAAGCAAAGACAATTGGCTGGCTATTCTCCTGCCAGCAATGGAGAGCCCACTTATTCTAGGAAGTGATTCAGAAGGCCTAAATTAGATTCCTACTATTAATTATTGGATGCAAGCATCCCCTTCTCTCTACAATGACTATAAGGAAACTTTGGGGGCTTAGTTCACCAAGTGGGAAAAGCAAGACCTTCCCTCTAGCGAACCGCATCATGCTGTGGAGTAAGCTGCTTGTGTGGTCCAAACCAAACCATTTCAGCAGATTATGTGCAGAATTGCTCTGCTTGATTCAGAGCATGGGTTTGAACCAAGGTCTTCCATGTCAGAATCTTAACTACTGACCTATATGACATAGAAGTGTGGATTTACCTTGATGCTTTCTGTCAGAGTTGCCTCACATCATGTAGGATATTTAAATATACTTTCAGGTCAGAGAGCAGGAAGCAGGACTGTGCTTAGTTAAGTGATTGTGATTCTTATTTGTGTAGTGAGACAACTGGGACCCGTTTCTGCTCCACTGAATGATCAATTACAGCAAAAATTATAACAGCATGAACAGTTAAGGCTGAGATTGCTCTCAGATTTCTTTATAATAGGGTATATTTTGGGAGACTGGGATTATATTCCCTCAGGAACAGGGAAAAATTGAACCTGGTACTCCTGGATGAACATTGTTTCTAGAATTTCCTCCAAATCTGTGGTCTTCTACCTCATGTAGATGTGTATTTTCTTTGAAAATCTTTTTTAGATGAGCCGAATTGGTGAATACGAGTCTATTTAAGGAAAGCAAAAAACTCACTTATGGATAGGGAGGTGAATAATCTATTGCTACTTCATTTCCTACTCCCCCCTCAGTCTTCTCTTCCTAATTTTTAAAAAATGGTTTTGAAATAGAATATGCATACAGTGATGCTTAAATTGTAAAAACATACATGGAATTCTACTAGGAGCAGTTTTGATAACTTCTGTGAAATACATTCATCTGATTCGTGTCAGTATGGAACAATGCTAGGGCCGCATGGTATGATGAATGTGACCTTCTGTCTTACATACCCTTGTATAAGCACAAGTCTAAGAAAAACAGAGTGGTTAATGTATATAGTTCTTGTATCTTGCAAAGGAATGTTTTAGCAAGTCGTGTCAATAGAGAGCTTGAAGGGAAATGTATTTGTAGGCTTTTCCTTGAAGTCTCTGATATCTGGGGGGTTTCAGAATAAATGCTAACTATTATGACTATTGCATGGGACACTATGCAAGTCTCTGATATCTGGCCAGGAGATTAAGGAGATGGGGAGAGCTGAAGAACAACTAAAAGACAAAGCTTGCAGGGGACGTTGCACAAGTCTCTGACATAGAGCCAAGTTGGACAAAGGAGAAGGACAAGAGGAAGGAAGACTATGAGCCTTCAGCACGAGAGACCCCCAGAGGGACCACCAGAGACTGTTACGCATGTGCCAGTAGGAGGGTTTGTATTCCGGAAACTAATTATAATAACCCTGTTTTTTTAGAAGTAGTAATGAATATGTATTAGCCTAGGAGCATAAAAACCAGCTGCTTGATGTAACTGGTGTGCGTCTTGGTGGAGCAGAGACTCCCGGCGCACCCAGAGCTGTTTGCTTACCTCTATTCCTTTAATAAATTGTAAACTTTGATGATAGTCCTATTTTGAAGACTGAGCCATTTATTACAAATGGGGGCTCGTCCGGGATGGCTTTGGTTCCTGAATTCTGATTTGATCTAGGAGAGGCGCCCCACCATTTGGTGGCTCCCATTTGAGTCGGGTCAGGACTGATGCCATCTTGAACCTGAATAAAGGTAAGCAAAGATTTTGATTTTTTTATGAGCTCCCTTGCCGGCTGCAGCACTGTATTTTGCCTGTAATTCTGTGCGTGAAGATCTGAATGAAGACGACGGAGTCCTAAGTGTTTAAGGAGTATACCATTTGGTTGGGTGGGATTCGGTTGCCTGTGTGTGTAAGAGTGTGACTGAGACGGAACTTAGTTCCAAAGTGAGTGTGGAGGTCTTCTAACCGCGGTTCCAGTCTCCCGTGAGGGACTTGGCCGGTGAAGGACCGAAGGGATTCCTATAGGATTCGTGGGTGGGTGATAGGTCGTAAACCCCCTGCAAGACACTCTTACTAAGGTAAACAAGGGCTGTGGGAATTGCCATAGTAAAATTCCTACATGGGTCAGACAGAATTGAAGACCAAGGACCAGAAGAAAGGGAGAAAAATACCAGAAAGTCCATTAGGAATAATGATTAGAAATTGGAACAATAGGGGCCCCAGAAAAGGAAAGAATAAATTAAAAATGGTCCATTATTATATGATAGAATGACCAAAAGAACCCTTAAGACCCCATGTATTTTGGTCGATATTTGGGTCCACGGAGGACTGGGTCTGTCAGGCTTTGAACATTAATGTTAATAGTAGAATAACCGTGGATCCAGAAGAGAGCAAGTATGCTGCAGCTGAAACATTGGAATTAGAAATTAGAGAGCGATTGATTAAGAATGAATATGTGCTACATTTGTGATGTACTGTGTTTGTGTTGCGCTTAGACCTCCAGATTACAGGAGCCCCTCGGACCCCGAGAACCAGATCAAAATAACCTCATGATTCGGACTTTAACCAAGGGGTCTGAGATAAGGAGGACTG
Organism: Aythya fuligula; assembly: GCF_009819795.1. Lineage (NCBI taxonomy): Eukaryota > Metazoa > Chordata > Aves > Anseriformes > Anatidae > Aythya > Aythya fuligula. The sequence continues at coordinate 12,368,360 of NC_045594.1, forward strand.
TTCACAAAGGGACAGGTTATGCATATGTATAGGAGTGTTGGGAAACTTCATGTATATGTAACTCTTTACTAGATATAACCAAAGCAAGTTGCCACATTAGGCGTGCACGACTTTGGTGGGACTACCCCCCCCCGGTGCCGCCCAGAACTGAGTAAACATACCTACTTTACAATCTTACTGATTGTGGAGTCAGCTTTCTGTGAGTCATTTTGGTGAGCCAGGCAGGAAACACTCTGCTCAGCTGCGGGATCGGCTGCGGCGCGGACGCCCCTAGGTGCACCCTGAGTATTTTGCTCAGAGGGGACTCCACTCTCAGCTGCTCCGCCTGTATCCATACTAGTCCATGGAGCCTGGTGGGATTCATCCCAGGGTGTTTAGAGAGCTGGCTGATGTCATCGCGGGACCTCTCAGTTATTTTTCAATGGTCTTGGGAATCTGGAGAGGTCCCAGTTGACTGGAAGCTGGCAAATGTTGTGCCAATTTTTAAGAAGGGCACGAAAGAAGACCCTGGCAACTACAGGCCTCTCAGACTCACATCAGCGCCTAGTAAAATTATGGAGAAGATTATCCTTGAAGTTAGTGAAGCGCACCTGGGGGACAATGCAGTCATAGGTCCCAGACAACATGGGTTCACTAGGGGTAGGTTCTCTTTGACTAACTTGATTTTCTTTTATGATAAGATCACCCATCTAGTCGAACAAGGGAAACCAGCTGATGTGTTCTTCTTGGATTTCAGTAAAGCTTTCAATACAGTTTCTCATAGGATCCTACTGGACAAAAAGTCCAGCATACAGGCATACAGCTAGACAAAAACATCATACAATGGGTGAATGATTGTCTAACATGTATGACTCAAAGGGTTATGGTAAATAGGGTTTATACCAGGCTGGCAGGCAGTCAGCCAGGGCTCCATTTTAGGGACAGTTCTTTTCAGTGTTTTTATAAACGATTTGGATGTAGGACTAGAAGGTGTTTTGAGAAAATTTGCTGACGACACTAAACTTGGAGGAGTTGTTCAATTTGTTGAGGGTGGAAAGGCCTTTCAGAGAGATCTGGACAGATTGGAGAGCAGGGCGATCACCAACCACATGAAGTTTAACAAAGGCAAGTGCCGGGTCCTGCACCTGGGAAGGGGCAACCCTGGCTATACATACAGACTGAGGGACGAGATGCTGGAGAACAGCCTCGCAGAGAGGGATCTGGGGGTTTTGGTTGATAGCAAGTGGAATATGAGCCAGCAGTGTGCCCTGGCATCCAGGAGGGCCAACCGTATCCCGGGGTGCATCAAGCACGGCATTGCTAGTCAGTCGAGGGAAGTGATTGTCCCGCTCTACTCTGCGCTGGTCAGGCCTCACCTCGAGTACTGTGTGCAGTTCTGGGCACCACAGTACAAAAAGGATATGAAGCTGTTGGGGAGTGTCCACAGGAAGGGCTATGAAGATGGTGAAGGGCCTAGAGGGGAAGACGTATGATGAGCGGCTGAGTTCACTTGGCCCATTCAGCCTGGAAAAGAGGAGGCTGAGGGGAGATCACCTTCCTCACGAGGAGGAGTGGAGGGGCCGGCGCCGATCTTTTCTCTTTAGTGACTAGTGCTGTCACTAGACCCTTGGGAATGGAGTCAAGCTGCGACAGGGGAAGTTCAGCTTGGATATCAGGAAAAGGTTCTTCCCTGAGAGGGTGGTCATGCACTGGAACAGGCTCCCCAGGGACACAGTCACGGCACCAAGCCTATCGGAGTTTAAGAAACATTTAGACTATGCTCTTAATCATACGGTCTGAATTTTTGGGTAGACCTGTATTGTGCCAGGATTTGGACTCGATGATCTTTGTGGGTCCCTTCCAACTCAGGATGTTCTATCATTTTATGTTTTTATGATTCTATGATTCAATGAAATGTTCTAGGACTATATTGTCAGACAGGCAAGCTTTATCCTGTCCATGGCTTACCATTTGGTGGCATATTGTAGGGCTATGCTTATAGCCCTTAGGGAGAACAGGAAATGTATATTTTCTACTTTTTCATGTAAACACAAACTGGTCCTGACACGGTGGAAAGTTATTGACTGAGAAAAAGGCATTGATGAGATGAAAAGCTGCATGCCAATTGCCAATTTGAGTAACTAGTTGCTCCATAATAGTGACTATAATCTAATTGCAATATTTCTCCAGCCTTGGTGCCCTAACAAAGCTGCCCCCTAGGTCCTTCCAAACATCGTGAGGCCAGCTTAGCATGTACTGTGACTGTGGTTGTTTTACTGTGCTAGGCAGCCGAACACCACAACTGCTCTCTCACTCCCCCTCCTTATAAGAGGAGGGGAAGAAGTAAAGGATAGTACAACCTTCACCCCTTATTCCATAACATTTGTGTCACTCTCGGGTCCCCCATACATTAGCATATAAGTATTCTCATCACCATTGTTCCTTGTTCTTTAACAGACTGATAGCTATATTTTTTCGTTCTATAGGTCTTTCTCGGAAAATATTCATAAGAACTGTTGAAGCTTTAGGCTTCATCTTCCAAAGTGGTCACTCGGGGAAGGCAGAGTTGTATGTCTGGATGCCAGCACCAGCTTAGCTCAAGTCCTTGTTGCACTGCCTGGTTCCTTGCAAATTTGACCTGTCTTTGATCCTGCAGCGTCTTCCTACAACATATAACTTAGATTACAGATCTAAGGTTACAGGTGTATTGAATGCCCCTCCAAGTGAAAGCAAACTGCGGCCTGCATGCTGCTGCCAAAGGGATGGAGAAAAATGCATTAGCAATATCAACTGTGGCGTACTACTTGGCTGCCTTTGACTCTAGTTCATATTGGAGTTCTAGCATATCTGGTACTGCAGCACTCAGTGGTGGCGTGACTTCGTTCAGGCCACGATAGTACTCTGTTAGTCTCCACTCACCATTAGACTTTCGCACTGGCCATATGGGACTATTGAAAGGTGAATGAGTCTTGCTGATCACTCCTTGCCTCTCCAGTTGACGAATTAGCTTATGGATGGGAATCAGGGAGTCTCGGTTGGTGCGATATTGCCGCCGGTGCACAGTTGTGGTAGCAATTGGCACCTGCTGTTCTTCGACCCTCAGCAACCCCACAACAGAGGGGTCCTCTGAGAGACCGGGCAAGGTAGACGACTGTTTAATGCCCTCTGTCTCTAAGGCAGCTATGCCAAAAGCCCACCGGAGCCCTTTTGGTTCCTTGACATATACTCTTCTAAAAACCAGGACACTATATTCACATGTTGCATGAATTTCCCAATAACCCTCTTGATGTAAAACAGTTAATATTTGCCTCATTTATTCAGCATTTCTCCCCCAATCAGAGAGTATCTGTTTTCCTTTGGACTTTGTGACTCTTAATTCCTTAAAAACCTCTTTCTCTTAAAACTTTCTTGTTCTTTTTAGTTTTGGGTAGGGGTAGCTCAACAATTCCCTGAATCCTCTCTGGATTTATTCTTCATTCCCCCTCTGACACTATATGCCCTAAATATTTGACTTCTCTTTCTACGAATTTCAATTTATTTTCCAATACTTTCAAGCACTGTTTTCCCAGAAAGTTGAACAGCTTGTTAGTGGCTTCCTTCACAACTGTTTTTTCCTGTCCTGACAATAAAAGATCATCCACATATTGTAACAGTAACATCTCCTTTACAGGTTGGAATTGCTCCAAAATCTATTCTAGTATTTGCCCAAATACATTGGTGGCCCTGTAAACCTCTGAGGTAAAATTGTCCATCCGTATTGCAGCTTTCGCCCCATTTCAGAGTCTTTCCACTCAAAGGCAAGTATATCTTTGCCCTCAAGGTCTGAGAGCACCCTGTTAATAATACCTTTATTCCAGTCTAACAGTTTACTATTTGAATGCCCAATTGCAACATCAAATCCTTTCCCAACAAATTAGTCCCTGCCTCGGGTGCATACAGTAATTGCCCAGTGATCATTCTATCCCTAGCCTCAGCTTGGTGTCTCCCAAAAGTAGCACTGTTATCCCAGCACCTTCTACCCCCATCAGTTTCATTAGTTAATTTAAGCCTTAATACTTCACAGGCCAGTAATGACCTAGGTGCCTCAGTGTATTGGGTTCACATGGTAAGGTTCTGGTAGCGGAGGGGGCTGCAGTGGTAGCCCCTGTGAGAAGAATCCAGCAGCTGCCCCATGTTAGATAAGGGCCAGTTTCAGCCTACTCCAAAGGGGCCCACTGCTGCCCAGAGCCAAGCCATGAGCAATGCAGTTTAAATCTCTGTGAGAGCACATCCAAAACAGTGAAATAGTCTTTTACTACAGGAATTATAATCAGATTGGGTTCTTCTCCCACTAATTCAAGTATTCTCTCACTTCCTTTCTTTATTAGGACGGCGAACATTTCCAGCCGCGTTGCAATAGTTTTTGAGGGTTGATGGGGTAAAAAGACCCATTCCAGGACCACTAAGGGGTCCTTACAGGAGGGGTCCCATTGCCCAATAATAGCCACTGGTTGTCGTTCTTGATTACAAATATATAATTGAAGGGGGAGGTTCTCACTACGACGATGGCATTACTGTGCTGAGATTCTTTCGTTAACCATTTGCAATGCTTTATGAGCCTCCTCAGTCCATCGCTTTGGGGCATTAATAACAGTGTTTCCCTTTAATAACTCAAAGAGAGGCGCTAATATCGAATTGTCTATCCCACATTGTAGTCTAATCCAGTTTATATTGCCTAGTAATTTCTGTACATCATTCAGTGTCTTAACATCTGCATTAATGGATATCTGCTGTGGTTGAATGGTTTGCTGTAAAATCTTCCACCCCAGATACTTCCAAGGTGCTTGGGTCTGCACCTTTTCAGGTGCAATTTGGAGTCCTGCTGTCTGTAACGCTTGTTTTAAGGCAGGCAGTGCCTCTTGGACCTTATCACTAGAAGGTCCAGCTAGTAGGATATCGTCCATGTAGTGGTATATGTATATCTCCGGAAAGCATTGGCGTACTGGTTGGATAGCTTTTGCGACATAGGTTTGGCACGTGGCTGGGGTGTTTTTTCATGCCTTGTGGTAGTACGGTCCAATGATATCGGTCCATAGGCTCCTTCCTATTGATCTTTGGTAATGAAAAGGCAAAACGAGGAGAGTCATCAGGATGCAAAGGAATTGTGAAAAAACAGTCTTTCAAGTCCATAACAACGATGTCCCAATTACAGAGTATCATTGTAGGTGAGGGTAATCCTGGCTGCAAGGAGCCCATGTCCTCGATCACTGCGTTGATTCGTCGCAAATCATGCAGTAATCTCCATTTCCTGCACTTCTTCTTGATGACAAACACTGGTGAATTCCATGGGCTGTTTGTTGGAACAATATGTCCTTGCTGGAGTTGTTCTTGAACCAACTCCTGCAATGCCGCAATCTTATCTCTTGTAAGCGGCCACTGATCCACCCGTATTGGTGATTCCCTTTTCCATGTGAGACAGAGTGTCGGTCGCTCATCAATGGCCGCTACTGAAAATTTTCAGGAGAGGAGATGGTGAATTTACATTGTCCCATCACATCTCGCCCCATCAGGCTGATGGGGATATTAGTAATGTAAGGGTGTACTGTGCACGTAGTATCTTCTTGGGTTTTTATAGTAAGCGTCGTGGCACTCTGAAAGGTGCTTGACATTCCTCCCACTCCAACCAATCCACCTGAGGGAGTTGTCATGGGCCAAGCAGAGGGCCAGTCTTTAATGGCAATTACAGTAACATCCGCTCTAGTGTCCGCCAGCATCTTGCATTGACTGGAGGGTGGGTGCTCAGAATTATTCCAAAGGGTAACAGTAAGCATTGGCTGATGCTGGGCTATGTCGGCGGCCCAAAACATCTCGGGGAACCTGGTTGACCCGAAACCTGCTGCTCCCCTGATAGCATCCACAGCCTTTGGTACTACTGCTCGAAAAAGAATCAATTGAGCAATTCTAGTTCCCTTTGGTATTGACAATGGTGGAGACGGTGTCCAAGCCATAGCTTGGATTTGTCCATTACAGTCGGCATCAATTATCCCCGGCAAAACAAACAATCCGGTCAAAGTTGTACTTGATCGTCCTAGCAGCAATGCACTACAGCCATTCCCAATTGGTCCTTTGACATTCAATGGAATTTTATGAACGTGAGTACCCCACAAAGTGGCGTCTGTTACTGTAGAGACATCCACTCCGGCACTCCCTCTGGTTCTTGCTGAGCGGGTGTCCACGGTGGTAACCGTGGCAACGCGGCAGCAGATGGCGCTGGACCCTGCGTCAGCATTGCATTTGGAGCCCTCCCTTGTGGGAGGTTCCTCCTTTAACCGGGAGGCGGGGGTACTTGTGTCGTCGTGCGGCCCCGCCCCGCGCTCCTCCTCCCGTTTCCCTGCCGCGGCGACAGAGGCTGTCTTTCCGCGTTGTATTTAGAGCGGCACTGGCTCGCCCAGTAGCGTCCCCTCCCACATCCGGGATACAAAGTGGGCGGGACTGGAGGCGAGCTGCCCGCCCCCGCCCCCGCCCCCACCTGGGGCATGCAGAGACTAGGTGGTTCGGGTCTCTACACCGACTGCGTTTTATCTCCCCTGGGGGTCCTGACTGATGGTTAGTGCTGTTGCAAAAGCGGACGCCAGCGATTCGGTATGATGTTCGATACAACCCACTTGGTTACACGCCTCTATCATCTGAACTATTGTTGCGTTCACGGGCAGAGTCTGTAGCACCTTTTTACAGTCGGTGTTTGCGTTTTCTACCGCTAGCCTTTGTAGCAAGGCGTCTTTTGCTTCCCGATTGTCAATCTGCTTATCTAGTGCATCGCGAAGCCGATCGATAAACTGCGTGTATGGTTCAGACACCCCTTGCTGGACCTTTGTAAAGGGCTGCGCGGGCTTCCTTGTCTTTGGAGTTCTCTGGGATTCTTAACATTGCCTGGAGGGCTGGGGTTGCAGTCAGCCGGAGAATGCCTGAATCTAGATTCGCCTGAAGGTGTGGATCCGCCATCGGGTCTGTACCCATCAATTGAGGTATACCGACTCTGAAAAGTGGATTCCCCCGGTTGTCTTTCTAAATTTTGGAGTGCTGAGTGTTCGCACAATTCTCTCCATTTCTGTTCCCATAATAACTTCTGTGTCAGAGTTAATATCATTGTTGCTACTTGTCGTATGTCAAAGAGAGTTAAAAGCTGTCCTGTCATGACATTCTCCAGCAGGGACTGCGTAAATGGGGCCAATAACCCATAAGTGGTCACTGTCTTACGTAGTTCTTTAATAAGGTCCCGATGGAAGGGTTGCCAGTCATTTTGCCCACAATCCTGAACTTGGACTGGAAAAGCGAGTTTCCCCCCCCCCCCCCCCGCCTTTATTGCTTCTCTCTGAAGTTGTTTCCAATGATCTCAGGGGTCAAAGGGACCCCCCACGGGCAGCGCCGTTGGCCCTGTGGGTGGTGGCACTGACGGCCGCTGAGACACTGCCCCCGCCTCTGTTCCCAGGTCTAACACTTTAAACAACTGTTGTTTGATTTGTAGGTACTCTCCAGAGCAGCTCACAGGACAAAGAATTAGCGTGTTCTCATATGGCTCTGGTTTTGCTGCTACACTGTATTCCATCAGAGTTACACAGGATGCCACTCCTGGTGAGTGAAAGGAAAATATTCTAATCAACTCCTTTGCACAGCTAGCCTCTAAATGCTTTGTTACATTGAAACATGGGATTAGAAATTAGAGAGTGATTGATTAAGAATGAATATGTAGGCAACAGTCATTGCTTAATATGTGCTACATTTGCGATGTGCCTGTGCTGCACTTAGGCTTCCAGATAACAGGAGCCCCTGGGACCCCAAGAACCAGATCAAACCAACCTTATGGTTCGGACTGTGACCAAGGGCTCAGAGAGCATGCGCAAGGAGACAAGGTGAAAAGTTCAACCTTGGGGATGAAGACATCTTACTTCATCCTCACAACCCTCAGTGCCCACCACCAGAAGGCACTGCGCAAGCACAGAGGGGAGGAGTTTATGGAAATTACTTCTTGGAACTAATTTTAATACTAAGCGGGGACGGGTTATGAATATGTATAGGCATACTGGGAAACCTCATGCATATGTAAACCTTTACTGCATATAACCAAAGCAAATTGCCGTGTTAGGGGCACACGACTTTGGTGGGACTACCCCCTGTGCCGCCCAGTGCTGTATAAACATACCTACTTTACAATCTTACTGATTGTGGAGTCAGCTCTCCATGAGTCAACATTACCTACCAGCCTATGTAAACCTGTAGAACAGTGCTTAATGACAGTAAAGTTAAAGACCATTCCAGCTCCAGGGAATGGTTTAAGTGTCTCCTTGTGCAAATAGATAATATTTTTTTAAATGCTACAAGTGTTTTGCTCAAGTAATTGGGAATATTTGTAACTAACCAGAAGTTTAATTTCTATAACACAAAATATTTTGAACGGTCTCGAAATGTTAACATGCTAGTGTGCAGCTCTCAGTACTTGTGCTACCTTACATGATGGGTTGATGTTTTAGGTTCTGCATTGGACAAAATAACTGCCAGCCTTTCTGATCTTAAAGCAAGACTTGACTCAAGAAAACGTATTGCACCTGATGTCTTTGATGAAAACATGAAGATTAGACAGGAAACATATCATTTAATAAATATAAATCATTCCTAATCCTACAGTAAAATATTTATTACTTAATTTGTATGAATTTAATTAAATGATTTGGGTGTAGAATGAAGAGAATGTCCAACTCTTTCTACTTCTGTATAGCTTGTAAAGTGTTTTTCTATACCTTGTATTCATTGGCCTGATGTGGCTGAAATGAAAATGCAGACTTGGTTTTCCTGTCTTATCACTTCCAAACTGCAATGTGTGAAAGGCCTGTGTTGTATAAAACTCTCACCAGGAACCAACTAACAGTATGTTACTGGCTTTTTTTAAAAACAGCCAACTATATTCCACAGTGTTCAGTAGATCTCTTTGAGGGAATATGGTACCTTGTGCGTGTGGATGAAAAATACAGAAGAACTTATGCATGACACCCACTCATGGGTGATGGACTCCTGGAGGCAGGAGTTGAAGTTATCCACCCAGGCATTGTTTGTGAGGTGAACACTGTGCACTCTTTAAAAGTTTTATATCAAAGTTGGAATAATTTATGTTTGTCTTAGCATGTGCATGTCTGTTAAAAGAGGAAAGGGTTTAACGAGTTACTTCAATGCTTTGTTAAAATATGTAACATACAAATCAGAAGTTTGAAAAAAATTGAACATCGGATTTTTAAAAGTACATTTCATCATAACAAGAACAAAGCAAGAAACAGGATAAGGGAGAATGGGCTGAAGTTGCACCAGGGGAGGTTTAGGCTGGATATTAGGAAGAACTTTACTGAAAGGGTTGTTAGGCATTGGAATGGGCTGCCCAGGGAAGTGGTTGAGTCACCATCCCTGGAGGTCTTTAAAAGACGTTTAGATGTAGAGCTTAGGGATATGGTTTAGTGGAGGACTTGTTAGTGTTAGGTCAGAGGTTGGACTCGATGATCTTGAGGTCTCTTCCAACCTAGACAATTCTGTGATTCTGTGATCTTGTTTTTTTTTCCCAAATATTTTTGAGATCAGCCTCAATTCACCCCGTTTGGCCTACATATATACAGCAACTGGCATTAATTATAGTTCAACCCCCCTCCTTGCAAGGCTAGTAATAAATCCAGTACCATTAGATTCTGGAATACTATCTTTGACAGACTTTAAAAGACGTTTAGATGTAGAGCTTAGGGATATGGTTTAGTGGAGGACTTGTTAGTGTTAGGTTAGAGGTTGGACTAGATGATCTTGGAGGTCTCTTTCAACCTAGATGATTCTGTGATTCACATAATCAGTTTGCATGAAGCATAACTGATTTGAATGACTTAAGACCAAGCCATCCATTGTAGCATGAATATTGTTTGAGAGTTGGACTGGTCCTGAATTATGAATGTACACAAACTAGAAAACTGCATTTAATTTTTCTTTTTCCTCCTCTTCTTAGTACATCCCAAGCCCTGCTAAGAAAGTGCCAAGAATCCGTGCAACAACAGAATCTGAAGGCATTACTATTGCCACTTCCGATGGGGAGCATTAAGATACCTCTGTGAGGTAGGGAATGGAAAAAGGTGTGAGGGTAGGGTGAAAGAGAGAGAGGTTTACAGTAGTACTGTAGTAGTAGTTTAATTGTATGATAGTACTTAATTGGAGCATGGAAAAACTGTTTAAACTCCTTGAAAGGATTTCTCATAATACAGTGTGCTGATGCTTAAATATTTTCAAAACATGAAAATCATCATAATATACTGGAGATGGAGGGACTTGTTAGGGGCTTTGTGGATTTCTTAACATGTATGTTTGTTTTTTTTTAATTGATGAGTAGTAGTTGTAGTCTATCACAAGGTCTTTATCCATGGGGGAAAAAAAAAAAAAACAAAAAACAAACAACAAAGCAAAACAAAAAACTGTCAATTTGTACTTAAAAGCATGAGGCAAAATAGTCTGGGCTTTTAATGTTAGGGTTCTCAGTGCCTTGACAGTAAGCAGTCTTCTGAATACTGCATTTCTCTTTCCCTTTATCACCTTCCATTTCTTCTCCCAATCTACCTCTCCTCACCTCCTTGCTTTGGGAAAGGTATAGAACCAAGTAACGTTCATTACTGAAATAAAATATCTCTCTCTCCTATCAAAATAACTGGATCAAGAACCATTAGGCTGACAGTCATGTGTGTGCCTCCCCCCCAACTCTGTAACCAACTATCTTAGTTACTATGGAATTACACCAAAGAATCATTTTGTGTGTTTTATACCTGCATTATTATAAATCACAGCAGCCTGGAAGGAAAGAGGAATGAGGAGGGAGATATAGTTGTTCTTCTAAGGAATAAAAAGGTTATATTTCTTGATTTGGCACCTTTCAGGAATATTTAATTGTAATAGAAATATTTAAGGCAGCAGAATTTTCAAATAAAACTTTTAGATATTATGAAGCTGTTTTAGTTGGCAAACTAAGAAAGGGAAGAAGATCACTTTGTCTGGAACTCTAGCCTCTCACTATTCTTTATATAATACATTGCTAAGAGACTATTTCTAACTTTGAATTTGGTTTTGTACTTTGGAAGTCATTCTCACTATTGGAGCTGTTGTAAGAGTCGGGTCTTTTTTTGTTTTTCTTCCCCTCCCAACATGCAAGCTAAAAGCTATCCATTTTACAAGTGGTAGATATGCAGTGCTAATGGGGAGTCCATTCTGGTAGATTTATAAAACCTGGACTGGAAATTGAAAAACTATGACATGAGCCTTGTAAGTTTGTAATACATATATTTAATACATATATTTAATTGAGCTAATGTACGGAATGAAGTTTTGTTGATTTTTTTTTTTTTACTTGTTTGATAATTCAACAAAGCTACATTATCTAATATAAAGTAGCAAGAAATAATTAATCTGTTTAAATCACAATCTTTTTTGTATAATGAAGTTTTTGTATTATCTGTCACTTACTTGGTAACTTGCTGTATTTGTACAGTCAAGCCTTGGTAAAATAGTTGTTTATTATAAATTGATACTAATGTTTGCTCTGTTGAAAGTAGTGGAGATATGATGCATGAAGATATAATTTGAAAGTATTTTGATATAGGTTGCCCTCATTAAACTTATTTTGGCACCAGGAAAAAAAAAATGTCATGGAACAAAGGCTGTTGCTGGCAGTGGACAAGCCAAGAATTGAGATACTGGCACAAAACGTTAACCACAGGGACCTCACTGTCTGTGAGGCTGATTCTTCATTAAAATAAAGTTTGAGATATTTGAAACCTGTTGGAGTAGTGTTGACTTGTTGGGTTTCAGGATGCATTTTTTTGTTAATAAGAAAGAAAGAGGAAACTGGCCTTGTGAAAACCCAGAGTTCTGAGATCATAAGCTGTGTGAACCTCCTGGATCTTTCTCTTTAATATCATTCCATTTCACAGTCATTCCATCATCACAATCTTCACAAACTTGACTTACATCAAAAAACAAAAAGAATTCCCCACACCAAAATAAACATAACATCATCACAGCACTGACAAGGTGGACAATTTACACACGCACCACCCCTTGTCCCTTCACCACATTAACAGGAAACATATTCCTTCACATTTACTGCTTTCTTAGATTCCTCACAATTATTACATTCATAACAATCATCCAGTCCATGTTTTGTCTGTTACTTCTCTCAACTATCATCCTTATCTCAAATTCCTTGAGCCCCACATCAGGCGCCAAAAAGGACTGTAGTGGTTTTACTCAGGTGGGCAGCTGAGTTCCACCACGGCCACTCTCTCACTCCTCCTTCCTCAAAGAGCTTGAGGTTTGAGATCAGAATAATTTAATTAAAGGGAAAGGGAAAAAAAAAAAAAAAAGGCCATGTGGAAGCGCAGAGAGAAAGGGGGAAAAAAAAAGTTATTCTCTACTTCCCATCAATGAGCGATGTTTGGCCACGTCCTGGGAAGCAAGGCCTCAAAATGCGTAGTGGTTGTTCAGGAGGAACAGTCCCTCCCCCACGAGAGCCCCTTTTTATTGCTGAGTGTGACATCAGGTGTTATGGAATATCCCTTTGATTGGTTTAGGTCAGCTGCCCTGGCGATGTCCCCTCCCCATCACTTGCCCACCCCCAGCCTGCTGGCTCTTGGGGGCTTGGAAGGAGTCCTGATGCTGTGCCAGCACTATGTGGCAATAGACACAACACTGGAGTGATATCAGTGCTGTTCCAGCTACGAGTGCAGAGCACAGCACTGTGTGGGCTGCTGCAGGGAAAGGTGACTCCATCCCAGACAGACCCAGCACACCTGCCACCAGTGGGGGACCCATGTTGGAGATGTTTGCTCTTCACAGATTGACCCTGTAGTACAGACCCATATTGGAGCACTTCTTGAAGACCTGTTGTCTGTGGGAAGCCAGCATAGGATCAGTTCAAGAAACATGGCATCCTGTTGGAGGGACCCTACCTTGTAGCAGGGGAAGAGAGTGACCAAGGTAGCCTTTGGGCCAGTCCGAGCAGGACAAGATGTAAATAATGTGCTCTACACCGCAGCTGGGGAGGATTGCCCCACCTAGAGCCTCTGGCAGAAAGAGCCCCGGGGAAACTCAAGGTCAACCCTAGGGTTTCGGAGTCAGGGATACAGAGGATCTGAGGCCTGTCACACTCCAACCAAAAAAAAAATATATATATAAAAAAAATAATAATAATAAAAAAAGATATTAGCAGTGTCTGAAGGGGTTTGATCTGCATCAGAAGTGGGTGGTACTGAAGCACAGCTACTCCTGGCAGCACAGTTGCTGGTGCTGGGCTGGCTGTTCAAAGGGTGGGTCCCCTCTACACATTATGCAACTGATACTATGTGGAGTAAATTGGTTGCACTGATTACTCAGCGGATTCGAATAGGAAACCTCAATCACCCAGGAATTTTCAAAGTGATTGTAGACTGGAGTATCACCAGAGGAGGAGGTGACACATGCTGAAGAGGCCCTGCTGTATAACAAGCTATCAGAAAATCACACACACACAAATAGTTTCTAGGTTGGAAGAGACCTCAAGATGATCGTGTCCAACCTCTGACCAAACACTAACAAGTCCTCCACTAAACCATATCACTAAAAAATGAGAAGTAATATGCCCTGTTCACTGATGAGTCATGTCGTATTCTGGGAAAACATTAGAGGTAGAAGGCTGCTGAAGGAGAAGGTGAATCGAGTCTGTTTGCAGAACTGAAAATCATACAGCTGGCTTTAGATATTGCTGAACGAGAAAAGTGGTCAGAGCTCCTTCTCTATACTGACTCAAGAATGGTAGCAAATGCCCTGGGGGGATGGTTACAGCAATGGAAGCAGAACAACTGGCAGCACAGGGGCAAACACACCTGGGCTGCTGCATTGTGGAAAGATATTTCTGCCTGGGTAGAGAACCTGGGTGTAAAGGTACACCACGTAGATGCTCATGTGCCCAAGAATTGGGCCACTGAAAAACATCAAAACAACCAGCAGGTGGATCAGGCTGCTAAGATTGAAGTAGCTCAGGTGGACCTGGACTGGCAACATAAGGGTGAATTATTTATAGCTCAATGGGCCCAAGACACCTCAGGCCATCAGGGTAGAGATGCAACATACAGATGGGCTAGTGATCGAGGGGTGGACCTGACCATGGACACTATAGCACAGGTTATTCATGACTGTGAAACGTGTGCTGCAATCAAGCAAGCCAAACGGTCAAAGCCTCTTTGGTATGGAGGACGATGGCTGAAATATAAATATGGAGAGGCCTGGCAGATTGATTATATCACACTCCCTCAAACCCACAACGGCAAGCGCCATGTACTTACAATGGTGGAAGCAACCACCGGATAGCTGGAAACATATCCTGTGCCCCATGCCACTGCCCGGATCACTGTTTATGGGCCTTGAAAAGCAAGTCCTGTGGTGACACGGCACCCCAGAAAGAATTGAGACAGACAATAGGACTCATTTCCGAAATAACCTTAAAGACACTTGGGCCAAAGACCATGGTATTGAGTGGGTGTATCACATCCCTTATTATGCACCAGCCTCCGGGAAAGTCAAACGATACAATGGACTGTTGAAGAGTACACTGAAAGCAATGAGTGCTGGGACATTCAAAAATTGGGATACACATTTGGCAAAGGCCACCTGGTTAGTCAATACTAGGGGATCTGCCAACCAAGCAAGACCTGCCCGATCAAACCTGTTATGTACTGTAGAAGGGGACAAAGTCCCTGTAGTGCATGTAAAAAATATGCTGGGAAAGAAAAAAACAACAACACAGCTGCTGCTTGGAGATGGTGTGGGCATCGGTTAGCAGGTGGTGAGTAATTGCATTATGCATCACTTGCTTTGTACATGTTATTGTTATTATTTATTTTATCTTTATTATTATTTCTCTTCCTTTTCTGTCCTTTTAACTGTCTTTATATCAACCCACAAACTTTTACTTCCCCTCCCCCCTCATTCTCTCCCCCATCCCCATGGGGGGGTAGGGGGGAGCAAACGGCTGTGTGGTGCTTAGCTGCCTACTGGGTTAAACCACAACACTGTGTAATACAGATAGGATTAAAAGTAATAACATATACTGTAACCTAGAATACACTATAACCCAGAGGATTCTGGTGGTGAAGTTATAGGGTTTAAGAAAAAGGAAACTTGGTCTATCGGGAAGAATGCCCCTGTGTTCTTCTTAGCCTGTGTAGTACCCCTCCAGGCCTGTTGTTGGCAGTTTCTGTGTTCAGGAATGACAAAAGAGAGTATGTTTTTAATGTTTTGTTTGTTTGTTTGTTTTTAAATAAAAAACAGAAAAACTCATGATATCTTTGTTGCTAGTATAAGCAAAATGTACCAACTTAGGATAAAAATCCAGTCTTTCTAGCTTGGTTGTGTAAAATTGAGACTTTGCTTAGATACAGAAGTAGAATAATGAACGTGAAGACTCATTTATCAAATACTTAATGTTTGTTAATCATGTATTTTGCTGCAATGAAATAACATGGGCTTAAGATAAGTATATTCTTCTCCAGGGCTGAAATCTTATTTTCAGGTAAAAGACCTTCTTTATAACACTTTATATTAAACTTATTATGATGTTTACTGTATGTTCAGACCAAAATATCTGAGGCTTGCCTTTTGTAAATGAACTTGTAGAATACCTAAAACTTATTTTTTTAAGTTAATATAAACTTACAGAAAGTTAAAGTATATATGAAATATATGTAGGCCTATAGAAAGAGATGTGGATAGATGAGCTGGTTTTATGGTTTTCTTTTTTTTTCCTTTAAGATCTACCATAATGCCTGGGTCTATTTCAGTGAATGCTGAATGCTGTTGGCCCAAAGATGTGGGAACTGTTGCACTAGAAATATATTTTCCCTCTCAGTATGTTGACCAGACAGAGGTGTAGAAGTATGATAGTGTGGATGCTGGCAAATACACCATTGGGTTAGGCCAGTCAAAGATGGGGTTCTGCTCTGACCAGGAGGATATCAGTTCTCTCTGTCGGACTGTGGTTCAGAAGCTTATTGAGAGAAACAGCCTTTCCTATGACTGTATTGGGAGATTAGAAGTTGGAACGGAGACAATAATTGATAAATCAAAATCTGTAAAGACTGTCCTGATGCAACTTTTTGAAGAAACTGGTAATATAAATGTAGAAGGAATCGACACCACAAATGCATGCTACGGAGGCACTGCTGCTCTTTTTAATGCTATTAATTGGATTGAGTCCAGTTCTTGGGATGGTAAATACAAGGTATTTTCTTGTAAAGTTATGTCATTCTCTATTGTTGAGTAGTCTGCCTTATAATTACTGGAAATTGGCCATGGACAGCTTTGTGCTTTTTAGGAAGGACACTCCAAAAAGATAAGGTGGTGGAGTTGCTCTTTATATGAGTGAGCAACTGGAATGTATGGAGCTCTGCCTGGGGCGGATGAAATTGTGGTGGTTTTACCGTGCTGGGCAGCTAAACCCCACAACCGCTCTCTCACTCCCCCTCCTTTAGATAAGGAGGGGGAGAAGTAAAGCAAAGAACAACTCACGGGTTGAGATAAGGATAATTTAATTAAAGGGAAATAATTATAATAATTAAATAAAGACTACCATGAACTAAACAATTTAACTAAGGGGAAATAAAAGGGAAAGGGGAAAAAGGGAGGAAAACAAACAAACAAAATAAATGAAAGCTATATGGAAGTGCAGAGGAAAGAAATTACTCTCTACTTCCCACAAATGAGCGATGATTGACCACGTCCTTGAAGCAAGGCCTCAACGCACTCAGCCGGTGTTCGAGAGGAGGACCGACGTCTTCTCAACGAGAGCCCACCCCTCCCCTCTTCTTCCTGTTTCCACCTTTTATTGCTGAGTGTGACACCACATGGTATGGAATATCCCTTTGATTGGTTTAGGTCAGCTGCCCTAGTGATGTTTCTCTCCTCACTTTTTTGCCCACCCCCTAGGAGGGTTAGAGAAAGGCCCAATGCTGTGCCACTGCTGCTCAGCAGTAGACACAACACTGGTGTGATAACACTGCTGTTCCAGCTACAAGTACAGAGTACGGCACTGAATGGGCTGCTGCCGGGAAAGTTAACATTCCAGCCAGACCCAGTACAACCTCCACCCCTTATTCCATAACATTTGTGTCACACTCAGATCCCCATACTTTAGCATACAAGCATTCTCATCATTATCCCTTGTCCTTTAACAGGACAAGGATTTAACAGGACAGGATTAATAGGCAGATGTATCTTTTCATTCCATAGGTCTTTCTTGGAAAATGTTCATAAGAACTGTTGATGATTAGGTCTTCATCTGCCAAAGTGGCCACTCAAGGCAGGCGGAGTTGGATGTCTGGACACCAGCACCAGCTTAGTTCAAGTCCTTGTTGCACTGCCCAGCTCCTTGCAAAGTTGACCTGTCGTTGATCCTACAGCATCTTCCTACAACATATAACTTAGATTATAGATTAGTTTTCTCTCAATGTCAAATCTCCTTGAGGCACACACTTGATATCCCCATTCTTTTGCATGACCCACCAGGTATACCCTGGTCCTTGGGCGAAGACAATCCCACGAGTGGGTTTGCCTTTTCCCGAGGCAGGAGCAACCCACACTGCCTTCCCCATCCACCTTCCTATATGCACTACGGGAACCTTAGCTCCTTTCACAGTGTGTAGGGGTTTTGTTTCGGCAGGACCAGCACGGCTGTCAGACCCCCTATTGTTAACTAGCCAAGTGGCTTCTGGTAGATTTGTGTCCCATTGTTTCCACGTCCCAGCACCTAATGCTCGTAACATAGTCTTTAACAGTCCATTGTACCTCTCAACCTTCCCAGAGGCTTGTGGGTGGTAAGGGATGTGGTACACCCACTCAATACCATGCCTCTTTGCCCAGGAGGTAACAAGATTGTTTCGGAAATGACTCCCATTGTCAGACTCAATTCTCTCTGGTGTACCATGACGCCACAATACTTGTCTTTCCAGGCCCAAGATAGTGTTTCGGGCTGTGGCATGGTTTACAGGGTATGTTTCCAGCCACCCAGTAGTTGCTTCTACCATGGTGAGTATGTACCGTTTGCCTTGGCGAGTTTTTGGGAGTGGTCCGATATAGTCAATTTGCCAGGCCTCACCATATTGAAACCCTAACCATCTCCCCCTGTTCCAGGGAGATTTTACCTTCATGGCTTTCTTGATTGCAGCACAGGTCTCACACTCATGGGTAACCTGTGTGATGGCCTCAATGGTCAAGTCCACCCCTCGATCACGAGCCCATCTGTAAGTGGCATCTCTCCCCAGATGTCCTGATGTTTCATGGGCCCATCGAGCTACAAACAGCTCACCCTTACGTTCCCAGTCTAGGTCCACCTGAGCCACTTCAATTTTCGACGCTCGATCCACTTCTTTGTTGTTCTGATGTTCTTCAGTAGTGCGACTCTTGGGCATGTGGGCATCTACATGACGTACTTTAACATCCAGGTTTTCTACCCGGGCAGCAATATCTTGCCACAGGGTAGCAGCCCAGATAGGCTTACCTCTGCGCTGCCAGTTGCTCTCTTTCCATTGCTGCAGCCACCCCCACAGAGCATTTGCCACCATCCATGAGTCAGTATAAAGATACAATACTGGCCAATTTTCTCTTTCGGCGATATCTAGGGCTAGTTGTATGGCTTTTACTTCTGCATACTGACTCGACTCACCTTCCCCTTCCATGGCTTCCACAACTCGTCGTATGGGATTCCACACAGCAGCTTTCCATTTCCGATGGCTCCCTATCACACGGCAGGATCCGTCAGTAAACAACGCATACTGCTTTCTGTCTTCTGGCAACTCATTGTATGGTGGTGCCTCTTCAGCACGGGTTACCTCTTCTGTTGGCACTCCGAAATCTCTGCCTTCCGGCCAGTCCATAATCTCTTCCAGGATTCCTGGGCGATTGGGTTTTCCCATTCGAGCCCGCTGTGTAATTAACGCTATCCACTTACTCCATGTAGCATCAGTTGCATGGTGTGTAGTGGGAATTTTCTCTTTGAACATCCAATGTAACACAGGTAGCCGCGGTGCCAAGAGGAGCTGTGCCTCTGTACCCACAACTTCTGAAGCAGCTCGAACACCCTCATATGCTGTGAGTATTTCCTTTTCAGTTGGGGTGTAATTGGCTTCTGATCCTCGATAGCCCCGACTCCAGAAGCCCAGAGGTCGACCTCGAGTTTCTTCTGGGGTTTTCTGCCAAAGGCTTCAGGTGAGCCCATGCTCCCCAGCTGCAGTGTACAGTATATTTTGCACAGCTGGTCCAGTACGGACAGGCCCAAGGGCTACTGCACGAGCTATTTCTTGTTTGATTTGTTCAAATGCCTGTTGTTGCTCAGGGCCCCACTCAAAATAGTTTCTCTTTCGAGTCACTCGATATAGAGGACTCACAAGCTGACTATAGCCTGGCACATGCATTCTCCAGAATCCCACGAGGCCTAGGAAAGCTTGCGTTTCCTTTTTGCTAGTTGGCGGAGACATTGCTGTTATTTTATTGATCACATCCATTGGAATATGGCGACGTCCATCCTGCCGTTTTACCCCCAAGAACTGGATTTCCTGTGTAGGCCCCTTGACCTTGCTCTTTTTAATGGCAAAACCAGCTTTCAGGAGAATTTGGATTATTTTCTTCCCTTTCTCAAAAACTTCTTCTGCTGTGTTGCCCCACACGAGGATGTCGTCAATGTACTGAAGGTGCTCAGGAGCTCCCCCTTGCTCCAGTGCAGACTGGATCAGTCCATGGCAAATGGTAGGGCTGTGTTTCCACCCCTGGGGCAGCCGATTCCAGGTGTATTGGATGCCCCTCCAAGTGAAAGCAAACTGCGGCCTGCACGCTGCTGCTAAAGGGATGGAGAAAAATACATTAGCAATATCAATTGTGGCATACCACTTGGCTGCCTTTGACTCTAGTTCGAACTGAAGTTCTAGCATGTCCGGCACTGCAGCACTCAGTGGTGGCGTGACTTCATTCAGGCCTCGATAGTCCACTGTTGGCCTCCACTCGCCATTAGACTTTCGTACTGGCCATATAGGACTATTAAAGGGTGAGCAAGTCTTGCTGATTACTCCCTGACTCTCCAGTCGGTGAACCAACTCATGGATGGGAATCAGGGAGTCTCGGTTGGTGCGATATTGCCGTCGGTGCACCGTTGTGGTAGCAATTGGTACCTGTTGTTCTTCAACCTTCAGCAATCCTACAACAGAAGGGTCTTCTGAAAGGCCAGGCAGGGTAGACAGCTGCCTAATCTTCTCTGTGCTCAAAGCAGCTATACCAAAAGCCCACCGGTATCCTTTTGGATCCTTGAAGTACCCTCTCTTGAGATAGTCTATGCCAAGGATGCATGGAGCCTCTGGGCCAGTCACAATGGGATGCTTTTGCCACTCATTCCCAGTTAGACTCACTTCAGCTTCCAGTACAGATAGTTGTTAGGATCCCCCTGTCACTCCAGAGATACAGGTGAGTTCTGTCCCTTGGTAGCCTGATGGCATTATGGTACATTGTGCGCCAGTGTCCGCTAAAGCTTTGTATTCCTGTGGTTCTGATGTTCCAGGCCATCGGACCCACACAGTCCAATAAATCCGGTTATCCCTCTCCTCTACCTGGCCAGAGGCAGGGCCCCTCTAGTCCTGGCTGGAACGTCTGCCACTTAATTCTTGCAAATGCACAAATTCTGGCAAATGAGAGGTAGAGGTCCCTTCATCGTGGTCAAGAATAACATCAGCTCTTCTACTGCCTCTGGGGTACTGCCCAATAGAAACTGGAGCAGCATTTCTCTTAGGAGCCCCTCTTCTTGCTGCTGTATTTCCTTTCAGTTCACGTACCCGAGCAGCTAGGGTTGAAGTAGGTACACCATCCCATTTCCTCATATCTTCCCCATGGTCACGCAGATAAAACCACAAGGTGCCATGTGGTGTACGTCTTGGGTACTCTCTCTCTTGAGCAGGCGAATGCTGATTCTTAGTGGCTGAAGTATCACTCTGTCTAGATGAGGGGGAATATACTTTCTCCACAAGCTTGTCAAGTCCTTTAGACAATTTCTCCACAGCTGAGACACAGGACTGTAGCGGAGCAGAGAGATTGTCTTCATATTTTTGAAGTTGGCAGGAGACATCATACATTGTTGGTCCCATCCCCTCATCCCAGTGAATTGCTGCCAGGGTACTGGCATGTGCTGATGGTGCACTCCGCAAAAATTTACGCCACATGGATGTTGTGCACTGGACTTCATCGGGGTCTTGAGGTGTCTGGGCATTGTCCAAATCACTATAAATCATCTCCCACACAGCTAATTCCCGCAGATGTTGGAGACCTTTATCCACAGTGGTCCACTTGCCTGTGTGATATACAATATCTTCCTTATGGGGATATCTTTCTTTGATAGCTGCCAGGAGTCGTCTCCAGAGGCTGAGGGCCTGTGCTCCTCTCCCGATTACTTTGTCGATTACCCTTTCTCTAGAGAGGGATCCCAGCTGCTTGGCTTCATTGCCTTCTAATTGTAGGCTACTGGCCCCAGCATCCCAGCATCGGAGCAGCCAAGTGAGGATGTGTTCACCTGAGCGTCGACCATAATCCTTTCGTATTTCTCGCATCTCACTCAGGGATAAGGATCGAGTGATTTCTGATTCCTTTATGATTTCCGTCTCGTCTTCCTGCTGTTTTTGTGACGGCTCTGCTTTAGAGGTGCCTGCCAATTCCCCTTCTCCCTCCTTCTTAGGAGAGCCTTCTTCCCTTACTAAACGAGCTGACCTCCGTTTCCATTGTTTTGACTTGACTATGGGGGCGACTGATACCATAGTTGGTTGGTCCTCTGGGTCAGCCACAGCATGTGTTACTTGGTCATCAGATTCAGAGACTTCCTCCCTCTCTTCAAGTTGCTGGATGATGTTAAACAGTGTTTGATAGGAATAAACCAGGACCCAGCACAATGCTGCAAGCTGTTGTTCTCCGGCATTATCAGGATCAGGACACACAACTCTCAAACATTCTACCAAGTTTTTAGGATTTAGCACTTGCTCAGGGGTGAAGTTCAAAACTATTGGAGGAGACACTCGTGACAGGTATCTGCTAACATCATCCCACACACCGTGCCACTCACCACGAGACTGTTTCGGGACAGATTCCCAAGTAAGTTTTCTAAACAATCGACTAATCTTAGAGAGAAAATGAAACCTGTTATTCAGAATTAGAAATAGCAATACATGGGTTACAGATGGATCTTCAAAATACTCCCAAACTGTTGTAATTAGCCCACTGTGAAAGAAGGGAAAGGTACCATTCCTGATATTATTAATAAACTGGTGTCCAGATGAGAAAAGGAAGGCAGTGTAGTTCTGAATATTCTCTGAAAGATAGTTTCCATGGGACCCAAATGATAACAGCACAGAGCCTGAATTCCAGAGTAAAACCAAGGTCAGTGCTTGGCAGCACAACGAATTAAAAAAAGTGAACACAGATTGTAGCACTTTGTCGGATCGGATATATAGGAGAAAGGAGAATATGACACGAATTGCATGACATATGAACAAAGCCATTATTATTAACAGGGCAAGGAACATGGTTACTAGCAAGCAAGTGTGTTAGTTGTATGCGTTTAATCAATTCTATTGTTATCTCAACCCTTCGAGCCCCACGTTGGGCGCCAAAAAGGACTGTGGTGGTTTTACCGTGCTGGGCAGCTAAACCCCACAACCGCTCTCTCACTCCCCCTCCTTTAGATAAGGAGGGGGAGAAGTAAAGCAAAGAACAACTCACGGGTTGAGATAAGGATAATTTAATTAAAGGGAAATAATTATAATAATTAAATAAAGACTACCATGAACTAAACAATTTAACTAAGGGGAAATAAAAGGGAAGGGGAAAAAGGGAGGAAAACAAACAAACAAAATAAATGAAAGCTATATGGAAGTGCAGAGGAAAGAAATTACTCTCTACTTCCCACAAATGAGCGATGATTGACCACGTCCTTGAAGCAAGGCCTCAACGCACTCAGCCGGTGTTCGAGAGGAGGACCGACGTCTTCTCAACGAGAGCCCACCCCTCCCCTCTTCTTCCTGTTTCCACCTTTTATTGCTGAGTGTGACACCACATGGTATGGAATATCCCTTTGATTGGTTTAGGTCAGCTGCCCTAGTGATGTTTCTCTCCTCACTTTTTTGCCCACCCCCTAGGAGGGTTAGAGAAAGGCCCAATGCTGTGCCACTGCTGCTCAGCAGTAGACACAACACTGGTGTGATAACACTGCTGTTCCAGCTACAAGTACAGAGTACGGCACTGAATGGGCTGCTGCCGGGAAAGTTAACATTCCAGCCAGACCCAGTACAAATCGAGACCCAGTACAAATGCAAATCGAGAGCCTAGGGGTGAGGATTAAAGGACAAGCCAACAGGGGTGACATTGTGGAGGGTGTTTACTACAGGCCACCAGATCAGGAAGAGGAAGTGGATGAGGCCTTCTACAGGCAGCTACAAGTTGCCTCACGTTCGCAGGCCCTGGTTCTTATGGTGGGCTTTAACCTCCCTGATATTTGCTGGCAAGACAACACAGCTCAGAACAAACAGTCCAGGAGGTTACTGCAGAACACTGCACATAACTTCTTGTTGCAGGTCATAGGTGAGACAACAAAGAGAGGGGCACTGATGGACTTGGTACTAACAGAGATGGTCTAGTTGGAAACACGAAGGTTGAGGGAAGTCTCAGATGCAGTGATCGCGAGATCCTGCGAGGAGGAAGCAGGGGAAAAAGTAGGACCGCAACCCTGGATTTCAAGAGAGCTAACTTTGACCTCTTCAGGGACCTAATTGGAGGAATCCCCTGGGCTGGGGCCCTAGAGGGAAAGGAGGCCCAGAAGAGTTGGCTAATATTCAAGCACCACTTCCTCCAAGCTCAGGATCAACGCATCCCTATGAGAAAGAAGTCGAGAAAGGGGGGCAGGAGACCTGTGTGGATGGGCAAGGAGCTCTTGGGAAAACCTAAGAGAAGAATCAGAGAATCAGAAAGAAGTCAAAGCCTGTGGGTTGAGATAAAGACAGCTTATTAGGACAGAAAATAAAGGATAATAATAATAATAATAATAATAATAATAATAATAATAATAATAATATGTACAAAACAAGTGATGCACGATGCATTTGCTCATCAACCGCTGACCGATGCCCAGCCTATCCCCGAGCAGACGGTCCCCCAAACCCCGGTCAGCCACCCCATATTCATTGCTCAGCATGACGTCATATGGTATGGAATACCCCTTTGGCCAGTTTGGGTCAGCTGTCCTGGGTCTGTCCCCTCCCAGCTCCTTTTACACCCCTAGCCTGTCTGCTTGCAGGACAGTGTGAGAAGCTGAAAAGTCCTTGGCTTAGTCTAAGCACTGCTCTGCAACAATTAAAACATCAGCATGATATCAACATTATTCTCATCCTAAATCCCAAACACAGCACCCTACCAGCTATTAGGAGGAAAATTAACTCTATCCTAGCCGAAACCAGGACAATATCCACCCCTTATTCCATACCATTTATGTCATGCTTAGGCCCCACATTTTTCAATACATTCCAATTAGTCACCACCTTCATATATGTATATAAAATGTCCACTAAGTTTGTTTAGTCTGTAACTGACTTCAGGCTCCATCTGTCCCAGCAGTCTTTCAGGGAAGAAGAGATGATGTGTGATGTTAGATCGTTGCACATTGAAGCCTGTTCTGGTTCCATCACACCACTGTATTTGTCCAAATCTATTAACATTGATTCATTGTTATCTGCAGGACTTACTGTGATACCATTAAGACCACGATAGTCCACTGTTTGTCTCCACTCACCATTAGACTTTCGCACTGGCCATATGGGACTATTAAAAGGAGAATGAGTCTTGCTGATCACTCCTTCGCTCTCCAGTTGACAAAATAGCTTATGGATGGGAATTATGGATTCTTGGTTGGTGCGATATTGCTGTCGGTGCACACTTGTGGGCAGAGGACTTTAATGTCCTCTGTCTCTAAGGCAGCTATGCCAAAAGCCCACCAGAGCCCTTTTGGGTCCTTGATATATCCTCTCCAGTGGTAGTCTATGTCAAGGATGCATGGAGCATCTGGGCCAGTCACAATAAGATGCTTTTGCCACTCATTCCCAGTTAGTTAGACTCGCTTCAGCCTCCAATACAGTTAACTGCTGGCATCCCTCCGTCACCCCATAAATACAGATGGCCTCTGGCCCTTTATAGCTTGATGGCATTACAGTACACTGTGCACCGATGTCTACTAAAGCCTTATACTTCTGTGCATCTGACGTGCCAGGCCATCGAATCCACACAGTCCAATAAACCCGATTTTCCCTTTCCTCCCCCTGGCTGGAAGCAGGGCCCCTCTAATCCTGGTCATAATATTCATTACTGGGTCTGGAGGACTGCCCACTGGAAATTGGAGCAGCAATTTTCTCAGAGAACCCCCCTTTTGTGATTGTTTTTCCTTCCAACTCACGTGCCTGTGGCTCTAGGGTCGAGGTAGATTTTCCATCCCATTTTCTCATGTCCTCTCCATGGTCACGTAGGTAAAACCACAGGGTGGCATGAGGTATGTACCCACTATATCTTCTTTCTTGAATGGAAGGACTCTTACTCCTGATAGGTGAGACACTGGTTTGTAAAGGTGGGGAAGAAAATATATTCTCTTTAAGTTGGTGGAACTACTGAGAAATTTTTTCCACAGCAGAGACGCAGGCCTGTAGGGAAGAGGAGAGACTTTCTTTGCACTGCCAGAGTTGTTTAGCCAACTCATCCAGCATGGGTTCCTCATCGTCTTTCCAGGTCATTGCTGTCAATGAGCTGGCATATGATGATGGTGCACTCCGTACAAACTTCTGCTACATGGGTCGTGTACACTTGACTTCATCTGGATGAAGTCCTGATGAGCTGCTCAGGACACTGGTTGGCCGAGTCCCTTGGGAGGCGGTTCTGAAGGGCAGAGGAGTCCAGGAAGGCTGGGCGCTCTTCAAGAAGGAAATCTTAATGGCGCAGGAGCGGTCTGTCCCCACGTGCCCAAAGACGAGCCGGCGGAGAAGAGAGTTGCAGCTTGAGCTTAGGAGAAAAAAGAGGGTTTATAATCTTTGGAAAAAAGGGCGGGCCACTGAGGAGGACTATAAGGATGTTGCGAGGCTGTGCAGGGACAAAATTAGAAAGGCCAAAGCTCATCTGGAGCTCAATCTGGCTACTGACGTTAAAGACAACAAAAAATCTTTTTACAAATACATCAACGCAAAACGGAGGACTAAGGAGAATCTCCATCCTTTACTGGATGCGGGGGGGAACTTAGTTACAAAAGATGAGGAAAAAAAGGAGGTGCTTAATGCCTTCTTTGCCTCAGTCTTTAGCGGAAAAACAAGTTGTTCTCTGGATACCCAGTACCCTGAGCTGGTGGAAGGGGATGGGGAGCAGGATGTGGCCCTCACTGTCCATGAGGAAATGGTTGGCGACCTGCTACGGCACTTGGATGTGCACAAGTCGATGGGGCCAGATGGGATCCACCCGAGGATACTGAGAGAACTGGCAGAGGAGCTGGCCAAGCCACTTTCCATCATTTATCAACAGTCCTGGCTATCGGGGGAGGTCCCAGTTGACTGGCGGCTAGCAAATGTGACACCCATCTACAAGAAGGGCTGGAGGGCAGACCCGGGGAACTATAGGCCTGTCAGTTTGACCTCAGTGCCAGGGAAGCTCATGGAGCAGATTATCTTGAGTGTCATCACGCAGCACTTACAGGGCAAGCAGGCGATCAGGCCCAGTCAGCATGGGTTTATGAAAGGCAGGTCCTGCTTGACGAACCTGATCTCCTTCTATGACAAAGTGACATGCTTGGTGGACGAGGGAAAGGCTGTGGATGTGGTCTACCTTGACTTCAGCAAGGCTTTTGACACCGTCTCCCACAGCATTCTCTTCAAGAAACTGGCTGCTCTTGGCTTGGACTGGTGCACGCTTCGTTGGGTTAGAAACTGGCTGGATAGCCGGGCCCAAAGAGTCGTGGTAAATGGAGTCAAATCCAGTTGGAGGCCAGTTACTAGTGGCATCCCCCAGGGCTCAGTGCTGGGGCCGGTCCTCTTTAATATCTTCATCGATGATCTGGATGAGGGCATCGAGTGCACCCTCAGTAAGTTTGCAGATGACACCAAGTTAGGTGCGTGTGTCGATCTGCTCGAGGGCAGGAAGGCTCTGCAGGAGGATCTGGATAGGCTGGACCGATGGGCTGAGGTCAGCTGTATGAAGTTCAACAAGGCCAAGTGCCGGGTCCTGCACCTGGGGCGCAATAACCCCAAGCAGAGCTACAGGCTGGGAGAAGAGTGGTTGGAAAGCTGCCTGGCAGAGAACGACCTGAGAGTATTGGTGGATAGTCGGCTGAATATGATCCAGCAGTGTGCTCAGGTGGCCAAGAAGGCCAACAGCATCCTGGCTTGTATAAGAAGCAGTGTGGCCGGCAGGTCTAGGGAAGTGATTGTCCCCCTGTACTTGGCTCTGGTGAGGCTGCACTTTGAGTACTGTGTTCAGTTTTGTGCCCCTCGCTACAAGAAGGACATGGAGGTGCTCAAAAGAGTCCAGAGAAGGGCGACGAAGCTGGTGAGGGGTCTGGAGAACAAGTCCTACGAGGAGCGGCTGAAGGAGCTGCGTTTGTTCAGCCTGGAGAAGAGGAGTCTCAGGGGCGACCTTATCGTTCTTTATAAGTACCTTAAAGGAAGCTGTAGCGAGGTGGGGGTTGGTCTATTCTCCCACGTGCCTGGTGACAGGACGAGGGGGAACGGGCTAAAGTTGCGCCAGAGCTGTTTTAGGTTGGATGTTAGGAAGAACTTCTTTACTGAGAGGGTTGTGAGGCATTGGAACGGGCTGCCCAGGGAAGCGGTTGAGTCACCATTCCTGGAGGTCTTTAAAAGACGTTTAGATGTTGAACTTAGCGATATGGTTTAGTGGAGGACTTGTTAGTGTTAGGTCAGAGGTTGGACTCGATGATCTTGAGGTCTCTTCCAACCTAGACAATTCTGTGATTATGTGATATTTTGGCCAAAATATGGGTCTGATGGAAATTCAGGTTTTAAATTTATATGTAAACACTAAGACTCCTTTTTCAGAGGCGGAGTTAATTTATGATGCCTGCTGGGTGCAGGGGGTAAGTCAGGTTTTAATGAAAAAGGGTCAGGACAAGGAGAAAGAGGAGTCAGAGGGAAGGGCAGGTCGATGGGAACCCTTGGGCAATTTACCTCCTCCTTGTAATCCCAGTACTGCACTGGTGGCAGCAGCAGTCACTCCAGGAAGGGAGACAGGGACTGCAATTAACACTGTCCCTAGAGAAGGAGTGCACTCTAGGCTCTGGCAAGAATTAGAACAAGGTAGAAGAGAGATTGAGAGTTTCCCCTTCCCTGATACTAACAGTACTAACACTCGTATTTATCCTCTTAGGGAGGTCCCAGTGGGACAAGAACAAATATGTTATGTGGACTGCCCCACTACCAGCAGGGAAGTTAGGAGTTTTCAGAAGGAAAAGAAGTCTTTAATTGAGGAACCTATAGGTCTAGGAGAAGAGTTAGATAAGTTTCTAGGGCCGAATTGATATTCCCGGGGGGGGGGGGGGGGGGAATGATATCAGTCTTGACTATGTTGTTCACTGGAGAAGAGTGGGGAATGATTAGGCGGGCAGCTATGCAGGAATGGGAAAGAACCGACCCCCCCCCCCCTCCAGGGACCGGGAGTAATTCCTATAGAGCAGAAATATCCACTTGCTGACCCCAACTGGGATAATGACAGCCCACAACATAGAAATCATATGAGAGACTTGAGGTCAGAATGAGAAAGTACTTGGGGATGAATCCTGAGGACCTAGTAGCCCAAGGGCTCTTGAAAGTTCATTTTGTGACTAAAGCCTGGTCAGATACATGGAAAAAGATCCAGAAGGTGGGAGGATGGGGTGAACAGTCACTGGAGACCCTCCTGCAGGAAGCCCTGAAGGTGTATGTCAGGAGGGGAGATGAGAAGGAAAAGCAGAGAGCGAAACTAATGATCTTCACAGTGGACCATGTAGTGAGGCAGAGGGTTGGAGATAGAGGAAGAAAACTTTCAGGGGAAGTTGGGCCCAGGATGGAAAGGAGAGCAAGAGAGATGGAGAGGCAGGCAAGGAAAGCTACCTGTGTTGCAGCTTAAATCCTAGCAAGGACAGGCTTTGAGAAGATGTTTTAAGTGTGGCCGGGACGGCCACTTCAAACAAGAATGTCCAGAGTGGAAGAAGGAGGGGAGATTGCTGTTATTAAATTAGAA
The DNA here is from genome assembly GCF_009819795.1 of Aythya fuligula. Taxonomy (NCBI): domain Eukaryota; kingdom Metazoa; phylum Chordata; class Aves; order Anseriformes; family Anatidae; genus Aythya; species Aythya fuligula. The sequence continues at coordinate 12,397,688 of NC_045594.1, forward strand.
TAGGGGAGTCAGGGCTTCTCAGAATGCTAGTCTCACTGAGAGCCTTTGATAAATATAGTGGTGGGACCTAATGAAGAAGTTGTATTTCTAGTAGATACTGGGTATGATGGTTTTACCCGGCTGGGCAGCTGAGCTCCACCACAGCCTCTCTCTCGCTCCCCCTCTTCAAAAGGAAAGGGGAAGAAAATATGATGAAAAGAGCTCAAGGGTTGAAATAAGGACAGGTAGATCACTATCATCACAGGCAAAAACGACTTAGCATAGGGAGATTAATAAAATTTATTACTGATTGCTGACGGTCTGGAGCAGTGAGAAACAAAGAAACAAGCTGGGGGCACCTTCCCCCATCCACTCTCTTCCACCTCCTCCCCGCTCTGAGCGGCGTGGGGGGACAGGGAGTGGGGGCTGAGTGGGTCCATGGTGCTTCATTTCCTCTGCTTCTTCATGGTCATTCTTATCCCCTGCTTCAGCATGAGGTCCCTCCTGCGGGGTTCCATCCTTCCTGGGCTGGTCCTGCGTGGGCTTCTCCACGGGTGGTGTCTCTTTGGGAGCTGCTCCAGGTGTGGGTTCGTGTCGTGGGGTCCATCCATCGGGAGCAGGCTGCTCTGGCTTGGGTCCCCCACAGGTGACAAATCCCTCCAGATCACCTGCTCCTGTGTGGGCTCCTTTCAGTGGTCTGCAGCTCTGGCCCTGAGTCTCCTCCTGTGGTTTCTCTCCATGGGCCGCAGCCTCTTTCAGGAGACATCTACCTGCTCTACCGTGGACTCCTTCATGGGCTGCAGCATGGAGATCTGCTCTTCCATGGAGCCCATGGGCTGCAGGGGGACAGCCTGCTCCACCATGGGCCTCTCCACAGGTTGCAGGGGAACTTCAGCTCCGGCACCTGGAGCACCTCCTCCCCATCCTTTTTCACTGACCTTGATGTCTGCCAGGGTGTTTCTCACTCCTCGATCTCCCAGCTGCTGTTGTGCAGCAGTTTTTGTTTGTTTGTTTGTTTTGTTTTGTTTTGTTTTTTCCTTTTCTTGGATGTGCTCTCACAGAGATTTAAACTGCATTGCTCATGGCTCGGCTCTGGGCAACAGTGGGTCCCTTTGGAGCTGGCTGAAACTGGTGCTTATCTAACATGGGGCAGCTGCTGGATTCTTCTCACAGAGGCCACTCCTGCAGCCTCCCCGCTGCCAGAACCTTGCTACGTAAACCCAGTACACTCTGACAGCTAGGTCAATGCTGGCCCATAAAGTATCAGGGCTTAAATTAACTAATGAAACCATAAAGGTGATGGGGATAGAAGGGACTGGGATAAGAGTGCCACTTTTGGGGTCACTGAGCTGAGACCAGGGGATAAAATGATCACTGGGCAATTATTGTATATACCCGAGGCAGGGACTAACTTGTTGGAAAGGGATTTGATGATGAAATTGGGCATTTGAATAGTAAGTTGTTAGACTGGAATAACAGTGTTAATGAAGTTATTGGGAGAGGTTGATGAAAAAGAGAGAGACCCCATGGTATGAGTCAGGGAAGGAAAATGGAGGAGGGCTTAATATCAGTCCCCTGAAGACAGGTACGTGGGAAGGATATGAGGCAATAAAGCAGAAGCAATACCCTATCTCAACTGAAGGACAAATTAGTCTTAAACCAGTGATAAACAGGCTGATTAAAGATGGGTTACTGGAGCCATGCATGTCTCTCTTTAATGTTCCTATCCTGTCAGTAAGGAAAGCTGACGGAAAAAATGAATACCATGTGTAATTGGGGAAAAGCCTAAACCTACCAAATATGATAATTATGGGACTGCTAATTTATATAATGCACACCAAACACAGCTCGGGAATCATTCAGTAACCGGATGGCCAGTCCCAAATGGCAAAAGGTGGTTTTAGCTATGTGGCAATGGGGCCAGGAAACGTTGCCCCTAGGATGGAAGTGAGCTTGCACCTTGGGGGTAATAATTCCGAACATAACCATTACTGAGGATATGTAAATCCAAAGCACAGGCCTCCTTGGGACCTACCTACACAGAATCAAGAGGACTTCAATTAATCCTCTAGTGGAGAGAGGAATGGCATTTCACAGTTTTGCGAGGTGGTTTATCCCTTGGTTAGAGGTGAGTGAATTAGAAAAAGCTATTGTGAAAAGCTATCTTAGCCATAACTGAAGAATTATAAAATAACACTCTAGATGTGATCTGGGCACTGCAAGAAAAGGTGACAAGTCTGTCAAAGATAGTATTCCAGAATCTAATGGTACTGGATTTATTACTAGCCTTGCAAGGAGGGGGGTTGAACTATAATTAATGCCAGTTGCTGTATATATGTAGGCCAAACGGGGTGAATTGAGGCTGATCTCAAAAATATTTGGGAAAAAAACAAGATCACAGAATCACAGAATTGTCTAGGTTGGAAGAGACCTCAAGATCATCGAGTCCAACCTCTGACCTAACACTAACAAGTCCTCCACTAAACCATATCGCTAAGTTCAACATCTAAACGTCTTTTAAAGACCTCCAGGAATGGTGACTCAACCGCTTCCCTGGGCAGCCCGTTCCAATGCCTCACAACCCTCTCAGTAAAGAAGTTCTTCCTAACATCCAACCTAAAACAGCTCTGGCGCAACTTTAGCCCGTTCCCCCTCGTCCTGTCACCAGGCACGTGGGAGAATAGACCAACCCCCACCTCGCTACAGCTTCCTTTAAGGTACTTATAAAGAACGATAAGGTCGCCCCTGAGACTCCTCTTCTCCAGGCTGAACAAACGCAGCTCCTTCAGCCGCTCCTCGTAGGACTTGTTCTCCAGACCCCTCACCAGCTTCGTCGCCCTTCTCTGGACTCTTTTGAGCACCTCCATGTCCTTCTTGTAGCGAGGGGCACAAAACTGAACACAGTACTCAAAGTGCAGCCTCACCAGAGCCAAGTACAGGGGGACAATCACTTCCCTAGACCTGCCGGCCACACTGCTTCTTATACAAGCCAGGATGCTGTTGGCCTTCTTGGCCACCTGAGCACACTGCTGGATCATATTCAGCCGACTATCCACCAATACTCTCAGGTCGTTCTCTGCCAGGCAGCTTTCCAACCACTCTTCTCCCAGCCTGTAGCTCTGCTTGGGGTTATTGCGCCCCAGGTGCAGGACCCGGCACTTGGCCTTGTTGAACTTCATACAGCTGACCTCAGCCCATCGGTCCAGCCTATCCAGATCCTCCTGCAGAGCCTTCCTGCCCTCGAGCAGATCGACACACGCACCTAACTTGGTGTCATCTGCAAACTTACTGAGGGTGCACTCGATGCCCTCATCCAGATCATCGATGAAGATATTAAAGAGGACCGGCCCCAGCACCGAGCCCTGGGGGATGCCACTAGTAACTGGCCTCCAACTGGATTTGACTCCATTTACCACGACTCTTTGGGCCCGGCTATCCAGCCAGTTTCTAACCCAACGAAGCGTGCACCAGTCCAAGCCAAGAGCAGCCAGTTTCTTGAAGAGAATGCTGTGGGAGACGGTGTCAAAAGCCTTGCTGAAGTCAAGGTAGACCACATCCACAGCCTTTCCCTCGTCCACCAAGCATGTCACTTTGTCATAGAAGGAGATCAGGTTCGTCAAGCAGGACCTGCCTTTCATAAACCCATGCTGACTGGGCCTGATCGCCTGCTTGCCCTGTAAGTGCTGCGTGATGACACTCAAGATAATCTGCTCCATGAGCTTCCCTGGCACTGAGGTCAAACTGACAGGCCTATAGTTCCCCGGGTCTGCCCTCCAGCCCTTCTTGTAGATGGGTGTCACATTTGCTAGCCGCCAGTCAACTGGGACCTCCCCCGATAGCCAGGACTGTTGATAAATGATGGAAAGTGGCTTGGCCAGCTCCTCTGCCAGTTCTCTCAGTATCCTCGGGTGGATCCCATCTGGCCCCATCGACTTGTGCACATCCAAGTGCCGTAGCAGGTCGCCAACCATTTCCTCATGGACAGTGAGGGCCACATCCTGCTCCCCATCCCCTTCCACCAGCTCAGGGTACTGGGTATCCAGAGAACAACTTGTTTTTCCGCTAAAGACTGAGGCAAAGAAGGCATTAAGCACCTCCTTTTTTTCCTCATCTTTTGTAACTAAGTTCCCCCCCGCATCCAGTAAAGGATGGAGATTCTCCTTAGTCCTCCGTTTTGCGTTGATGTATTTGTAAAAAGATTTTTTGTTGTCTTTAACGTCAGTAGCCAGATTGAGCTCCAGATGAGCTTTGGCCTTTCTAATTTTGTCCCTGCACAGCCTCGCAACATCCTTATAGTCCTCCTCAGTGGCCCGCCCTTTTTTCCAAAGATTATAAACCCTCTTTTTTCTCCTAAGCTCAAGCTGCAACTCTCTTCTCCGCCGGCTCGTCTTTGGGCACGTGGGGACAGACCGCTCCTGCGCCATTAAGATTTCCTTCTTGAAGAGCGCCCAGCCTTCCTGGACTCCTCTGCCCTTCAGAACCGCCTCCCAAGGGACTCGGCCAACCAGTGTCCTGAGCAGCTCATCAGGACTTCATCCAGATGAAGTCAAGTGTACACGACCCATGTAGCAGAAGTTTGTACGGAGTGCACCATCATCATATGCCAGCTCATTGACAGCAATGACCTGGAAAGACGATGAGGAACCCATGCTGGATGAGTTGGCTAAACAACTCTGGCAGTGCAAAGAAAGTCTCTCCTCTTCCCTACAGGCCTGCGTCTCTGCTGTGGAAAAAATTTCTCAGTAGTTCCACCAACTTAAAGAGAATATATTTTCTTCCCCACCTTTACAAACCAGTGTCTCACCTATCAGGAGTAAGAGTCCTTCCATTCAAGAAAGAAGATATAGTGGGTACACACCTCATGCCACCCTGTGGTTTTACCTACGTGACCATGGAGAGGACATGAGAAAATGGGATGGAAAATCTACCTCGACCCTAGAGCCACAGGCACGTGAGTTGGAAGGAAAAACAATCACAAAAGGGGGGTTCTCTGAGAAAATTGCTGCTCCAATTTCCAGTGGGCAGTCCTCCAGACCCAGTAATGAATATTATGACCAGGATTAGAGGGGCCCTGCTTCCAGCCAGGGGGAGGAAAGGGAAAATCGGGTTTATTGGACTGTGTGGATTCGATGGCCTGGCACGTCAGATGCACAGAAGTATAAGGCTTTAGTAGACATCGGTGCACAGTGTACTGTAATGCCATCAAGCTATAAAGGGCCAGAGGCCATCTGTATTTATGGGGTGACGGAGGGATGCCAGCAGTTAACTGTATTGGAGGCTGAAGCGAGTCTAACTAACTGGGAATGAGTGGCAAAAGCATCTTATTGTGACTGGCCCAGATGCTCCATGCATCCTTGACATAGACTACCACTGGAGAGGATATATCAAGGACCCAAAAGGGCTCTGGTGGGCTTTTGGCATAGCTGCCTTAGAGACAGAGGACATTAAAGTCCTCTGCCCACAAGTGTGCACCGACAGCAATATCGCACCAACCAAGAATCCATAATTCCCATCCATAAGCTATTTTGTCAACTGGAGAGCGAAGGAGTGATCAGCAAGACTCATTCTCCTTTTAATAGTCCCATATAGCCAGTGCGAAAGTCTAATGGTGAGTGGAGACAAACAGTGGACTATCGTGGTCTTAATGGTATCACAGTAAGTCCTGCAGATAACAATGAATCAATGTTAATAGATTTGGACAAATACAGTGGTGTGATGGAACCAGAACAGGCTTCAATGTGCAACGATCTAACATCACACATCATCTCTTCTTCCCTGAAAGACTGCTGGGACAGATGGAGCCTGAAGTCAGTTACAGACTAAACAAACTTAGTGGACATTTTATATACATATATGAAGGTGGTGACTAATTGGAATGTATTGAAAAATGTGGGGCCTAAGCATGACATAAATGGTATGGAATAAGGGGTGGATATTGTCCTGGTTTCGGCTAGGATAGAGTTAATTTTCCTCCTAATAGCTGGTAGGGTGCTGTGTTTGGGATTTAGGATGAGAATAATGTTGATATCATGCTGATGTTTTAATTGTTGCAGAGCAGTGCTTAGACTAAGCCAAGGACTTTTCAGCTTCTCACACTGTCCTGCAAGCAGACAGGCTAGGGGTGTAAAAGGAGCTGGGAGGGGACAGACCCAGGACAGCTGACCCAAACTGGCCAAAGGGGTATTCCATACCATATGACGTCATGCTGAGCAATGAATATGGGGTGGCTGACCGGGGTTTGGGGGACCGTCTGCTCGGGGATAGGCTGGGCATCGGTCAGCGGTTGATGAGCAAATGCATCGTGCATCACTTGTTTTGTACATATTATTATTATTATTATTATTATTATTATTATTATCCTTTATTTTCTGTCCTAATAAGCTGTCTTTATCTCAACCCACAGGCTTTGACTTCTTTCTGATTCTCTGATTCTTCTCTTAGGTTTTCCCAAGAGCTCCTTGCCCATCCACACAGGTCTCCTGCCCCCCTTTCTCGACTTCTTTCTCATAGGGATGCGTTGATCCTGAGCTTGGAGGAAGTGGTGCTTGAATATTAGCCAACTCTTCTGGGCCTCCTTTCCCTCTAGGGCCCCAGCCCAGGGGATTCCTCCAATTAGGTCCCTGAAGAGGTCAAAGTTAGCTCTCTTGAAATCCAGGGTTGCGGTCCTACTTTTTCCCCTGCTTCCTCCTCGCAGGATCTCGCGATCACTGCATCTGAGACTTCCCTCAACCTTCGTGTTTCCAACTAGACCATCTCTGTTAGTACCAAGTCCATCAGTGCCCCTCTCTTTGTTGTCTCACCTATGACCTGCAACAAGAAGTTATGTGCAGTGTTCTGCAGTAACCTCCTGGACTGTTTGTTCTGAGCTGTGTTGTCTTGCCAGCAAATATCAGGGAGGTTAAAGCCCACCATAAGAACCAGGGCCTGCGAACGTGAGGCAACTTGTAGCTGCCTGTAGAAGGCCTCATCCACTTCCTCTTCCTGATCTGGTGGCCTGTAGTAAACACCCTCCACAATGTCACCCCTGTTGGCTTGTCCTTTAATCCTCACCCCTAGGCTCTCGATTTGCATTTCATCCGCCCCAGGCAGAGCTCCATACATTCCAGTTGCTCACTCATATAAAGAGCAACTCCACCACCTTATCTTTTTGGAGTGTCCTTCCTAAAAAGCACAAAGCTGTCCATGGCCACATTCCAGTAATTATAAGGCAGACTACTCAACAATAGAGAATGACATAACTTTACAAGAAAATACCTTGTATTTACCATCCCAAGAACTGGACTCAATCCAATTAATAGCATTAAAAAGAGCAGCAGTGCCTCCGTAGCATGCATTTGTGGTGTCGATTCCTTCTACATTTATATTACCAGTTTCTTCAAAAAGTTGCATCAGGACAGTCTTTACAGATTTTGATTTATCAATTATTGTCTCCGTTCCAACTTCTAATCTCCCAATACAGTCATAGGAAAGGCTGTTTCTCTCAATAAGCTTCTGAACCACAGTCCGACAGAGAGAACTGATATCCTCCTGGTCAGAGCAGAACCCCATCTTTGACTGGCCTAACCCAATGGTGTATTTGCCAGCATCCACACTATCATACTTCTACACCTCTGTCTGGTCAACATACTGAGAGGGAAAATATATTTCTAGTGCAACAGTTCCCACATCTTTGGGCCAACAGCATTCAGCATTCACTGAAATAGACCCAGGCATTATGGTAGATCTTAAAGGAAAAAAAAAAGAAAACCATAAAACCAGCTCATCTATCCACATCTCTTTCTATAGGCCTACATATATTTCATATATACTTTAACTTTCTGTAAGTTTATATTAACTTAAAAAAATAAGTTTTAGGTATTCTACAAGTTCATTTACAAAAGGCAAGCCTCAGATATTTTGGTCTGAACATACAGTAAACATCATAATAAGTTTAATATAAAGTGTTATAAAGAAGGTCTTTTACCTGAAAATAAGATTTCAGCCCTGGAGAAGAATATACTTATCTTAAGCCCATGTTATTTCATTGCAGCAAAATACATGATTAACAAACATTAAGTATTTGATAAATGAGTCTTCACGTTCATTATTCTACTTCTGTATCTAAGCAAAGTCTCAATTTTACACAACCAAGCTAGAAAGACTGGATTTTATCCTAAGTTGGTACATTTTGCTTATACTAGCAACAAAGATATCATGAGTTTTTCTGTTTTTTATTTAAAAACAAACAAACAAACAAAACATTAAAAACATACTCTCTTTTGTCATTCCTGAACACAGAAACTGCCAACAACAGGCCTGGAGGGGTACTACACAGGCTAAGAAGAACACAGGGGCATTCTTCCCGATAGACCAAGTTTCCTTTTTCTTAAACCCTATAACTTCACCACCAGAATCCTCTGGGTTATAGTGTATTCTAGGTTACAGTATATGTTATTACTTTTAATCCTATCTGTATTACACAGTGTTGTGGTTTAACCCAGTAGGCAGCTAAGCACCACACAGCCGTTTGCTCCCCCCTACCCCCCCATGGGGATGGGGGAGAGAATGAGGGGGGAGGGGAAGTAAAAGTTTGTGGGTTGATATAAAGACAGTTAAAAGGACAGAAAAGGAAGAGAAATAATAATAAAGATAAAATAAATAATAACAATAACATGTACAAAGCAAGTGATGCATAATGCAATTACTCACCACCTGCTAACCGATGCCCACACCGTCTCCAAGCAGCAGCTGTGTTGTTGTTTTTTTCTTTCCCAGCATATTTTTTACATGCACTACAGGGACTTTGTCCCCTTCTACAGTACATAACAGGTTTGATCGGGCAGGTCTTGCTTGGTTGGCAGATCCCCTAGTATTGACTAACCAGGTGGCCTTTGCCAAATGTGTATCCCAATTTTTGAATGTCCCAGCACTCATTGCTTTCAGTGTACTCTTCAACAGTCCATTGTATCGTTTGACTTTCCCGGAGGCTGGTGCATAATAAGGGATGTGATACACCCACTCAATACCATGGTCTTTGGCCCAAGTGTCTTTAAGGTTATTTCGGAAATGAGTCCTATTGTCTGTCTCAATTCTTTCTGGGGTGCCGTGTCACCACAGGACTTGCTTTTCAAGGCCCATAAACAGTGATCCGGGCAGTGGCATGGGGCACAGGATATGTTTCCAGCTATCCGGTGGTTGCTTCCACCATTGTAAGTACATGGCGCTTGCCATTGTGGGTTTGAGGGAGTGTGATATAATCAATCTGCCAGGCCTCTCCATATTTATATTTCAGCCATCGTCCTCCATACCAAAGAGGCTTTGACCGTTTGGCTTGCTTGATTGCAGCACACGTTTCACAGTCATGAATAACCTGTGCTATAGTGTCCATGGTCAGGTCCACTCCTCGATCACTAGCCCATCTGTATGTTGCATCTCTACCCTGATGGCCTGAGGTGTCTTGGGCCCATTGAGCTATAAATAATTCACCCTTATGTTGCCAGTCCAGGTCCACCTGAGCCACTTCAATCTTAGCAGCCTGATCCACCTGCTGGTTGTTTTGATGTTTTTCAGTGGCCCAATTCTTGGGCACATGAGCATCTACGTGGTGTACCTTTACACCCAGGTTCTCTACCCAGGCAGAAATATCTTTCCACAATGCAGCAGCCCAGGTGTGTTTGCCCCTGTGCTGCCAGTTGTTCTGCTTCCATTGCTGTAACCATCCCCCCAGGGCATTTGCTACCATTCTTGAGTCAGTATAGAGAAGGAGCTCTGACCACTTTTCTCGTTCAGCAATATCTAAAGCCAGCTGTATGATTTTCAGTTCTGCAAACAGACTCGATTCACCTTCTCCTTCAGCAGCCTTCTACCTCTAATGTTTTCCCAGAATACGACATGACTCATCAGTGAACAGGGCATATTACTTCTCATTTTTTAGTGATATGGTTTAGTGGAGGACTTGTTAGTGTTTGGTCAGAGGTTGGACACGATCATCTTGAGGTCTCTTCCAACCTAGAAACTATTTGTGTGTGTGTGTGATTTTCTGATAGCTTGTTATACAGCAGGGCCTCTTCAGCATGTGTCACCTCCTCCTCTGGTGATACTCCAGTCTACAATCACTTTGAAAATTCCTGGGTGATTGAGGTTTCCTATTCGAATCCGCTGAGTAATCAGTGCAACCAATTTACTCCACATAGTATCAGTTGCATAATGTGTAGAGGGGACCCACCCTTTGAACAGCCAGCCCAGCACCAGCAACTGTGCTGCCAGGAGTAGCTGTGCTTCAGTACCACCCACTTCTGATGCAGATCAAACCCCTTCAGACACTGCTAATATCTTTTTTTATTATTATTATTTTTTTTATATATATATTTTTTTTTGGTTGGAGTGTGGCAGGCCTCAGATCCTCTGTATCCCTGACTCCGAAACCCTAGGGTTGACCTTGAGTTTCCCCGGGGCTCTTTCTGCCAGAGGCTCTAGGTGGGGCAATCCTCCCCAGCTGCGGTGTAGAGCACATTATTTACATCTTGTCCTGCTCGGACTGGCCCAAAGGCTACCTTGGTCACTCTCTTCCCCTGCTACAAGGCAGGGTCCCTCCAACAGGATGCCATGTTTCTTGAACTGATCCTATGCTGGCTTTTTTTTGCGAGGTAGTTTATCCCTTGGTTAGAGGTGAGTGAATTAGAAAAAGCTATTGTGAAAAGCTATCTTAGCCATAACTGAAGAATTATAAAATAACACTCTAGATGTGATCTGGGCACTGCAAGAAAAGGTGACAAGTCTGTCAAAGATAGTATTCCAGAATCTAATGGTACTGGATTTATTACTAGCCTTGCAAGGAGGGGGTTGAACTATAATTAATGCCAGTTGCTGTATATATGTAGGCCAAACGGGGTGAATTGAGGCTGATCTCAAAAATATTTGGGAAAAAAACAAGATCACAGAATCACAGAATTGTCTAGGTTGGAAGAGACCTCAAGATCATCGAGTCCAACCTCTGACCTAACACTAACAAGTCCTCCACTAAACCATATCGCTAAGTTCAACATCTAAACGTCTTTTAAAGACCTCCAGGAATGGTGACTCAACCGCTTCCCTGGGCAGCCCATTCCAATGCCTCACAACCCTCTCAGTAAAGAAGTTCTTCCTAACATCCAACCTCAAACAGCTCTGGCGCAACTTTAGCCCGTTCCCCCTTGTCCTGTCACCAGGCACGTGGGAGAATAGACCAACCCCCACCTCGCTACAGCTTCCTTTAAGGTACTTAAAAAGAGCAATAAGGTCACCCCTGAGACTCCTCTTCCCCAGGCTGAACGGGCCAAGTGACCTCAACCGCTCATCATACGTCTTCCCCTCTAGGCCCTTCACCATCTTCATAGCCCTCCTCTGGACACTCCCCAACAGCTTCACATCCTTTTTGTACTGTGGTGCCCAGAACTGCAAACAGTACTCGAGGTGAGGTCGCACCAGCGCAGAGTAGAGCGGGACAATCACTTCCCTCGATCGACTAGCAATGCCGTGCTTGATGCACCCCGGGATACGGTTGGCCCTCCTGAATGCCAGGGCACACTGCTAGCTCATGTTCAGCTTGCTGTTAAAAACAACACCCAGATCCCCCTCTGCAGGGCTGCTCTCCAGCATCTCGTCCCCCAGTCTGTATGTATAGCCAGGGTTGCCCCTTCCCAGGTGCAGGACCCGGCACTTGCCTTTGTTAAACTTCATGTGGTTGGTGGTCGCCCAGCTCTCCAGTTTGTCCAGATCTCTCTGCAAGGCCTTTCCACTGTAATAAATGGCTCAGTCTTCAAAATAGGACTATAATCAAAGTTTACAATTTATTAAAGGAATAGAGGTAAGCAAACAGCGCTGGGTGCGCTTGGAGTCTCTGCTCCACCAAGACGCACACCAGTTACATCAAGCAGCTGTTTTTTATGCTCCTAGGCTAATACATATTCATTACTACTTCTAAAAAAACAGGGTTATTATAATTAGTTTCCGGAATCCAAACCCTCCTACTGGAGCATGTGTATCAGTCTCTGGTGGTCCCTCTGGGGGTCTCTCGTGCTGAAGACTCATAGTCTTCCTCCCTCTTGTCCTTCTCCTTTGTCCAACTTGGCTGTATGTCAGAGACTTGTGCAACGTCCCCTGCAAGCTTTGTCTTTTAGTTGTTCTTCAGCTCTCTCCGTCTCCTTAATCTCCTGGCCAGATATCAGAGACTTGCATAGTGTCCCATGCAATAGTCATAATAGTTAGCATTTATTCTGAAACCCCCCAGATATCAGAGACTTCAAGGAAAAGCCTACAAATACATTTCCCTTCAAGCTCTCTATTGACACGACTTGCTAAAACATTCCTTTGCAAGATACAAGAACTATATACATTAACCACTCTGTTTTTCTTAGACTTGTGCTTATACAAGGGTATGTAAGACAGAAGGTCACATTCATCATACCATGCGGCCCTAGCATTGTTCCATACTGACACGAATCAGATAAACATATTTCACAATCCCCCATCTCCTTTTTCATGGCATTGATTCGTGTTTTCCTTTCTAATCAAGTCAATACTTGCCAAAGTTATACCAATTGATACCAATTCTGGATCTTTATTTGTTTTTTTTTATCATCAGAGAATGGGTTTTCTCTTTCCCTGGTTCTGGGTCAACAGGTACCGCAGATATTTGCATTCCTTGTATTCCTTGTATTGAGTGTATTAAGTATGGAATTATTAACAGTCCTCCACATATCCCCAATACAACCACCCTTATTTTAGCAAACCAATCACCACCCATAAAGCCACCTCCCATAATCCTCTTAGATCGATTCCATTCCAAATTTGAACTGGGACACGTGCAATTTTCTTCATTTCTTTTACAAGTTCATTTACAGCTTTTCTTTCTGTTGTGGTTTAACCCAGTGGGCAGCTAAACAACACATGGCCGCTCGCTCGCCTCCCCCCCTCCTTCTCTGGGATGGGAGAGAGAAACGGGAAAGTGAATCCTGTGAATTGAGATAAAGACAAGAAAATAATAACAACAATAATAATAATGACAATAATGATGATAATAGTACTACTAGTAATAATGTGTACAAAACAAGTGATGCACAATGCAATTGCTCACCACCTGCTGTCCGATGCCCAGCCTAACCCCGAGCAGTCCGGCCCTCCTCCCAGCTCTTGCACCCCCAGCCTGGCCACTGGCAGGACAGGGTGAGAAGCTGAAACGTCCTTGGCTTGGTGTAAGCACTGCTCTGCAACAATTAAAACATCAGCATGTTATCAGCACTCTTCTCATCCTAAATCAGAACATGACATTCTATCAGCTACTAGGAAGAAACACCCTCATCATCAATCTTTGAACAGCAATTACTAAAGTTAAATTTTCCACAGACTTCTCCTTCTTGTGCTAGTAAATAATCCAAAGCTAAGCAATTTTGATACAAAGCAGTTCTCATCTTGGTATTTTGCTTTGCAATTAATCCAAGTGCCTCTCCGGTTTTATTTATAACTATTTCTATTACAGCTTGTAACCTAATTATTCTATTAAGTATATATATTGGGGTCCTATAGCCCCAGGATCCGTCTTCTGCCCATGTAGCTGGACCATAATAGGCAAACACCTTCAATCAAGGGGTTGGGCCCGCTTTCAGGGTCGATTCAGGCTTGTGTTACTGTTCAGCCTGTCAGGGTGATCCAGCTCCTGGAAAACGAATCACAATTTTATAAGGGTTTAAAAAAAGAGGTTCTTATGTTATTTTCTCGGGACAACCTGACCTTTGTGTGGGAGAAGTTCGGTCGAGGCCCTCTCACTCAGCAGTCAATACCCATAGGGGTTGCCTCCCTCGGTAGACCATACACACTGCAGTGGAGGGTCTTGCCCCGGTCTTGCCTCCTCCCTTTCCTCCCTTCAGGCTTGTCCCCTTTATTTGGCATCCTTACTTCATGCAGAGCCTCGTTGCCAGAATATTAGTTCTTCCTTAGCTTGAGTTTCAGTTTCCCAGGAGCGGACTCAACCCTCCAAGTTTCGGTAGTTACTGGTCCTTTTATTCTGGATGTGTGGGTCCAACCCCTTTCTGCTGTTCTCACAGCTGTTTCAGTAGTCAGTAAAACAAGGTACACTCCCTCCCATCAGGGGTTCAGTGATTCTTCCCTACAGGTTTATTTATTAAGACCTTGTCTCCTGGTTGTATCTTATGAATAGCAAACCCTAAAGGTGGTGTTTGAGCCATCATTCCAATTTCTCTTAGCTCTTGTAATCTCCTTCCAATAGTAATTATATATTTCTGGATGCTACGATCCTCAACTACATTGTTCCCTAGAAGCATCCCTTGAGAATAAGGCATATCATATAACATTTCATATGGTGATAATCCAGTCTCACTTTGTGGTTTAGTTCTTATGTTTAAAAGTGCCAATGGTAAGCATTTCGTTCATCTGTGGCTCGATCATTAATTTAGCCAATTGTTGTTTTATTGTTTGATTCATTCTTTCTACTTTCCCTGAGCTTTGTGGGTGCCATGGAGTATGGTATTCCCACTGAATACCTAATGATTGACATAATAATTTTATTATTTTAGAAGTAAAGTGTGTGCCCTGATCAGAATCAATGTACTGGATTATCCCATATCTAGGTATCAGGTGTTCTAATAGAATTTTTACCACCATTTGTGCTGTAGCTCATGCTACGGGATAAGCTTCTACCCATTGTGTTAAATGATCTACTATTACCAATAGATATTTCATCCTCTCTACTTTGGGCAATTCAGTGAAATCAACTTGTACTTTCTCGAAAGGCCTATAAGCTGTTTTGTTTTGTTTTTTTTTTACAGTGCTGAAGTAAAGGTTTATTTGCTCCTACTAATCACCAACAGGGCGTCGCTATTTATTTCATTGACAATTAAAGCCTCCACAGTAGTTAAAAAATACTTAAATTGTCACTGCTCTACACATAGGCAGAAAGGTTGGGTGTGTGAAGCCAAACATACATGTTAACACTGTGAAAACTCGTCCCCTCTCTATTACTTTTAGCAGTAGTTACGCTTTTGTTACACGGGTGCAAATAAAGACACAATTGCTGTTTTTTTCCAAAGTAGTTGAAATTAGGTACTAATTTAGGAGATGTAAGGTTTCCTACTCAATGAATACATAATTCAGGCAAAGTCTTGTAGTAACACAGATCTATATTTCAACAACATAATAATCCAATCATTTCTTTAAATGCAGCTGAGTATTAACTGTTATCACAGAAGCAGACAGCACATCCTCCCTCATTGCTCAAAGACTGGGTCTTCTTCAGGAAAAGGAAGCGTCTAAACTCTATTTGAAAGTGTGACATAAACTGTAAATGTTGTAGACCACAATTCTACATGTCCAAAATATTAGTTTAAAAAAATAATACTGTATTAAGAAAGTCACAGGAAAATTAAATCAAGTCTAGATAAACAGTGAATGTGTTTGGAAAGATAGGGCCGGTGATTGCTTATGGAGCAGAAGCAGCCTACCAGAAGGCATATGAAACAAAGACATTATCAAGCACAGGTTCTCAAAAGTCCTTTCCAATTCCCAAAAGACTTGGACCAACATCTCCAGTGCATTTGCAATTTCAGTCGATTTTCCCAGTGACATCCACAGTTGCAAACTGTGGGTTTTCTATAGATCTACATGTAATAAATGTGGCTGCTTGTTGAAATTCTTTCTTATTTATCTTGATATAGTATAAACTCACTTTAGGATAGAATAAAGCTTGTGGAATGATATTGTATAAACTTACTTTAGGATAGAATAGAACTTGTGATTAAAAGTTAGCAAGGACAAAGTAAACAACATCTTGTTATCTGTAGACCTTCTGTTACGTTTAAGCATTTTGTTATTTGAAAACACCCCATTATCCGTTAACACTCAGTCAGGCTGAGACTTGAGATAACTTGAGTCAACTGTCTGTTATGTCCTGTTAACTGAGACATCCTGTTATCCGCCGACCCCCAGTTAAACCGAAAGACAACTCAGCATTTTTACAGCCTGGAAAACAACTGATTAAGAAAGTGCATTACGAGGAAGACCTACGGCCTTCCTCCCAAAGACCACTGCCCACATCCTGGAGACCCTGGCCCACAATTCTTGGAAGGCTTTGCGCAAGCGCAAGGACTGATAAGCTAATTAGCATACGAAGCGAGGGTAGGCGGGGTTAGGTAATGAATATGTATAGGTGTTAATTGAATATTCATTGTTTCGCTGTATAAATACGAGATAGTTTGTCACTTCAAACATGCACGATAGGCGGAAGGATCCCCCGTGCATCCAGCGCTGCAATAAAGAATATACCACTTAAAGAAATTTCGGCTTTGATCTTTAAATCAATCTTCTGATAAGTTATGCAATGTTGTGTAATTTGCTTTGCTATTTCAAAAAACAAACAAACAAACAAACAGTGCAACCAAATTGTTTTAGTAAATGATCACTTAACGCCTTTGTACCCCAATGTGTTTGTGCATGCAAATGTCCCAATATTTGCTTCACATAATCTTTTGGCAATATCTCTTGCCTGTCTGGCAGTGTCCATTTTCCTTGTTCTAATTTAGCCCCTATTTTCTCCAGTTTCGTTTGTTTGTTTTGTTTTCCATTGCATTTCATAGTCGGACCAAAAATTCCATAGGGGTTTCTTTTGGATTTTGTTGGAACAGATTCTCAATTCCCAATTTAACCAGATTTTGGTATTTACCGTTCATTATTTCCAGGGTGACTATAGTCTCAGCGTGGGGTCGGTTAGGGGAATGCAATCGTCAACAGTTCCCTGAGCGGTCTCATTGGCAATCTGAGCTCACTCATAAACTCAAGTTGTTTTAAAGGTTAACTGCTTTTCTGTTTCCATGACAACTCTCTCGGACCCATCATGGTCCCTCTGCCCCAGAGGGCTCACACCGGTGATTTTGAGATCACAGCCTCCTGTTGAGGCAGAACTATTAACATTCCTACATCCTCTTTCCCTGCTCATTCAACTTCAAACAGCTCTGTTAAATACTACATGTCACACCTTTAACACCGTCAACAACTCTTTTAACCCTTCCTTTATTTTTCTCCAGCCTGTATTTTTCTCATGCCAACACCAAAGGCTAAATCAGGGGCCAACTTAATTCCACTCCTTTTCCCTCTAAGATGCTGAAACAACATACCAGTATAATACATTTAATCCTATTTTCCTTCTCTCCTCAAAACCAACGTTAATTGCAAGATAGTGTTATAGTCGACTGATCCATAAAGTGGCCATTTAGTTTATATAGTGGCCACCACTGATTGCAATACTCAGTGAAAGTCCTCTTCCTTTCTGTGCCCCCAGTTCTAACAATATCCTTCGAATGTGCCAATGTGCACCCAAGGAGGCTTTCTTTAAAATGTCTTTGTTTTGGATATTACCCATTTCCTTGATTTCCCATTCCCTTTTATTTGTTTATTTATTTATGTATTTATTACTATTCCTTACTAGTTACTGTCCTTTGTTTCAATTTCCAGGCAAACCTTTTTACTGCGGGTTTTTACTATCTTTTCCTAATCTTCTTCCCAAACGTCCCAATTCTCTGGGATTAAACTCTTCTTCCCACATACAAATTTTACTATTTCAAATTATTAACGAGCCCCGTTTCAATCATAAATCCACGGAACTTCAGGAAAACAGCTGGAGCACGCAGCCTTCAGTCTTCTAGACAAACATTACCACCTTTTCCACAAAAATTTACATTTCAACAGGACCGAATTTCAATCTGAATGCCAATTTTTCTCATGCGCTTTGTTAGTAAGCCCATACAAAACAAGGAATCACTCCTGTGTATCTGTCAATATGGGGGTTTAAAAGGTATTGACGCCTAAATAAACTCGCTCAGGGCTCAAGCCCGAACCACCAAAGAAATGACTCTCTCCGTTCTACCGCTTTGATAATCAGTCAGCCCCCTTCCCCCCCCCGCCAGTACTTGGGAAACTGACCAAACACTGCAGCAAATACACCAACACTTCTCAACTGTTAGTTACTTAGATAACGCTCCCACCTTTTTTCTTGTCACACTCAAAGCATTTAAGAGAAAAAATAGGATCACAAGATATACCACCAGGCCCATATATTAGGCACCACCAATCAACACTTGGATAAAACAGCACTTCTTTTCGGTCTGTCACGCACTTCGTTCGTCTCTGCCCACTCCCCTTGCGGAGAATAGGGAACCACGGATCGGAACTCTGCACTCGTTTTGCAGCGACGCTGCGTCTCACTCACACGGCACAATCACGCAATCACACAGAGAGGCCTCTAGCACATCTCATTCATACCACAAGAATATAATTTAGAATGATAACCAACCAAACAAGTATTGTCTCTGACTGTGTTCTTCGTGGAGTGACTTGTAACACTTTGTTTCAAACCCTTACATTTACACAAATACTTTCAACACAAAATACCTGGACATTTAAGAACAAGACATACAATTATTAACACTCCAGTTAGTATCCCTCCAGCAGCTAAAAACATACCGTTTGTCCGCAGCTTCAGATCTTTGTCTGCTCCCGCGGTGAGCAGCTGAGAGTGGAGTCCCCTCTGAGCAAAATACTCAGGGTGCACCTAGGGGCGTCCGCGCCGCAGCCGATCCCGCAGCCGAGCAGAGTGTCTCCTGCCTGGCTCACCAAAATGACTCACAGAAAGCTGACTCCACAATCAGTAAGATTGTAAAGTAGGTATGTTTACTCAGTTCTGGGCGGCACCGGGGGGGGGTAGTCCCACCAAAGTCGTGCACGCCTAATGTGGCAACTTGCTTTGGTTATATCTAGTAAAGAGTTACATATACATGAAGTTTCCCAACACTCCTATACATATGCATAACCTGTCCCTTTGTGAACAGTCCTCCTTATCTCAGACCCCTTGGTTAAAGTCCGAATCATGAGGTTATTTTGATCTGGTTCTCGGGGTCCGAGGGGCTCCTGTAATCTGGAGGTCTAAGCGCAACACAAACACAGTACATCACAAATGTAGCACATATTCATTCTTAATCAATCGCTCTCTAATTTCTAATTCCAATGTTTCAGCTGCAGCATACTTGCTCTCTTCTGGATCCACGGTTATTCTACTATTAACATTAATGTTCAAAGCCTGACAGACCCAGTCCTCCGTGGACCCAAATATCGACCAAAATACATGGGGTCTTAAGGGTTCTTTTGGTCATTCTATCATATAATAATGGACCATTTTTAATTTATTCTTTCATTTTCTGGGGCCCCTATTGTTCCAATTTCTAATCATTATTCCTAATGGACTTTCTGGTATTTTTCTCCCTTTCTTCTGGTCCTTGGTCTTCAATTCTGTCTGACCCATGTAGGAATTTTACTATGGCAATTCCCACAGCCCTTGTTTACCTTAGTAAGAGTGTCTTGCAGGGGGTTTACGACCTATCACCCACCCACGAATCCTATAGGAATCCCTTCGGTCCTTCACCGGGCAAGTCCCTCACGGGAGACTGGAACCACGGTTAGAAGACCTCCACACTCGCTTCGGAACTAAGTTCCGTCTCAGTCACACTCTTACACACACAGGCAACCGAATCCCACCCAACCAAATGGTATACTCCTTAAACACTTAGGACTCCGTCGTCTTCATTCAGATCTTCACGCACAGAATTACAGGCAAAATACAGTGCTGCAGCCGGCAAGGGAGCTCATAAAAAAATCAAAATCTTTGCTTACCTTTATTCAGGTTCAAGATGGCATTAGTCCCGACCTGACTCAAACAGGAGTCACCAAATGGTGGGGCACCTCTCCTAGATCAAATCAGAATTCAGGAACCAAAGCCATCCCGGATGAGCCCCCATTTGTAATAAATGGCTCAGTCTTCAAAATAGGACTATAATCAAAGTTTACAATTTATTAAAGGAATAGAGGTAAGCAAACAGTGCTGGGTGCGTGTGGTGGTTTTACCGTGCTGGGCAGCTAAACCCCACAACCGCTCTCTCACTCCCCCTCCTTTAGATAAGGAGGGGGAGAAGTAAAGCAAAGAACAACTCACGGGTTGAGATAAGGATAATTTAATTAAAGGGAAATAATTATAATAATTAAATAAAGACTACCATGAACTAAACAATTTAACTAAGGGGAAATAAAAGGGAAAGGGGAAAAAGGGAGGAAAACAAACAAACAAAATAAATGAAAGCTATATGGAAGTGCAGAGGAAAGAAATTACTCTCTACTTCCCACAAATGAGCGATGATTGACCACGTCCTTGAAGCAAGGCCTCAACGCACGCAGCCGGTGTTCGAGAGGAGGACCGATGTCTTCTCAACGAGAGCCCACCCCTCCCCTCTTCTTCCTGTTTCCACCTTTTATTGCTGAGTGTGACACCACATGGTATGGAATATCCCTTTGATTGGTTTAGGTCAGCTGCCCTAGTGATGTTTCTCTCCTCACTTTTTTGCCCACCCCCTAGGAGGGTTAGAGAAAGGCCCAATGCTGTGCCACTGCTGCTCAGCAGTAGACACAACACTGGTGTGATAACACTGCTGTTCCAGCTACAAGTACAGAGTACGGCACTGTATGGGCTGCTGCCGGGAAAGTTAACATTCCAGCCAGACCCAGTACAACCTCCACCCCTTATTCCATAACATTTGTGTCACACTCAGATCCCCATACTTTAGCATACAAGCATTCTCATCATTATCCCTTGTCCTTTAACAGGACAAGGATTTAACAGGACAGGATTAATAGGCAGATGTATCTTTTCATTCCATAGGTCTTTCTTGGAAAATGTTCATAAGAACTGTTGATGATTAGGTCTTCATCTGCCAAAGTGGCCACTCAAGGCAGGCGGAGTTGGATGTCTGGACACCAGCACCAGCTTAGTTCAAGTCCTTGTTGCACTGCCCAGCTCCTTGCAAAGTTGACCTGTCGTTGATCCTACAGCATCTTCCTACAACATATAACTTAGATTATAGATTAGTTTTCTCTCAATGTCAAATCTCCTTGAGGCACACACTTGATATCCCCATTCTTTTGCATGACCCACCAGGTATACCCTGGTCCTTGGGCGAAGACAATCCCACGAGTGGGTTTGCCTTTTCCCGAGGCAGGAGCAACCCACACTGCCTTCCCCATCCACCTTCCTATATGCACTACGGGAACCTTAGCTCCTTTCACAGTGTGTAGGGGTTTTGTTTCGGCAGGACCAGCACGGCTGTCAGACCCCCTATTGTTAACTAGCCAAGTGGCTTCTGGTAGATTTGTGTCCCATTGTTTCCACGTCCCAGCACCTAATGCTCGTAACATAGTCTTTAACAGTCCATTGTACCTCTCAACCTTCCCAGAGGCTTGTGGGTGGTAAGGGATGTGGTACACCCACTCAATACCATGCCTCTTTGCCCAGGAGGTAACAAGATTGTTTCGGAAATGACTCCCATTGTCAGACTCAATTCTCTCTGGTGTACCATGACGCCACAATACTTGTCTTTCCAGGCCCAAGATAGTGTTTCGGGCTGTGGCATGGTTTACAGGGTATGTTTCCAGCCACCCAGTAGTTGCTTCTACCATGGTGAGTATGTACCGTTTGCCTTGGCGAGTTTTTGGGAGTGGTCCGATATAGTCAATTTGCCAGGCCTCACCATATTGAAACCCTAACCATCTCCCCCTGTTCCAGGGAGATTTTACCTTCATGGCTTTCTTGATTGCAGCACAGGTCTCACACTCATGGGTAACCTGTGTGATGGCCTCAATGGTCAAGTCCACCCCTCGATCACGAGCCCATCTGTAAGTGGCATCTCTCCCCAGATGTCCTGATGTTTCATGGGCCCATCGAGCTACAAACAGCTCACCCTTACGTTCCCAGTCTAGGTCCACCTGAGCCACTTCAATTTTCGACGCTCGATCCACTTCTTTGTTGTTCTGATGTTCTTCAGTAGTGCGACTCTTGGGCATGTGGGCATCTACATGACGTACTTTAACATCCAGGTTTTCTACCCGGGCAGCAATATCTTGCCACAGGGTAGCAGCCCAGATAGGCTTACCTCTGCGCTGCCAGTTGCTCTCTTTCCATTGCTGCAGCCACCCCCACAGAGCATTTGCCACCATCCATGAGTCAGTATAAAGATACAATACTGGCCAATTTTCTCTTTCGGCGATATCTAGGGCTAGTTGTATGGCTTTTACTTCTGCATACTGACTCGACTCACCTTCCCCTTCCATGGCTTCCACAACTCGTCGTATGGGATTCCACACAGCAGCTTTCCATTTCCGATGGCTCCCTATCACACGGCAGGATCCGTCAGTAAACAACGCATACTGCTTTCTGTCTTCTGGCAACTCATTGTATGGTGGTGCCTCTTCAGCACGGGTTACCTCTTCTGTTGGCACTCCGAAATCTCTGCCTTCCGGCCAGTCCATAATCTCTTCCAGGATTCCTGGGCGATTGGGTTTTCCCATTCGAGCCCGCTGTGTAATTAACGCTATCCACTTACTCCATGTAGCATCAGTTGCATGGTGTGTAGTGGGAATTTTCTCTTTGAACATCCAATGTAACACAGGTAGCCGCGGTGCCAAGAGGAGCTGTGCCTCTGTACCCACAACTTCTGAAGCAGCTCGAACACCCTCATATGCTGTGAGTATTTCCTTTTCAGTTGGGGTGTAATTGGCTTCTGATCCTCGATAGCCCCGACTCCAGAAGCCCAGAGGTCGACCTCGAGTTTCTTCTGGGGTTTTCTGCCAAAGGCTCCAGGTGAGCCCATGCTCCCCAGCTGCAGTGTACAGTATATTTTGCACAGCTGGTCCAGTACGGACAGGCCCAAGGGCTACTGCACGAGCTATTTCTTGTTTGATTTGTTCAAATGCCTGTTGTTGCTCAGGGCCCCACTCAAAATAGTTTCTCTTTCGAGTCACTCGATATAGAGGACTCACAAGCTGACTATAGCCTGGCACATGCATTCTCCAGAATCCCACGAGGCCTAGGAAAGCTTGCGTTTCCTTTTTGCTAGTTGGCGGAGACATTGCTGTTATTTTATTGATCACATCCATTGGAATATGGCGACGTCCATCCTGCCATTTTACCCCCAAGAACTGGATTTCCTGTGTAGGCCCCTTGACCTTGCTCTTTTTAATGGCAAAACCAGCTTTCAGGAGAATTTGGATTATTTTCTTCCCTTTCTCAAAAACTTCTTCTGCTGTGTTGCCCCACACGAGGATGTCGTCAATGTACTGAAGGTGCTCAGGAGCTCCCCCTTGCTCCAGTGCAGACTGGATCAGTCCATGGCAAATGGTAGGGCTGTGTT
Source organism: Aythya fuligula (assembly GCF_009819795.1). Lineage (NCBI taxonomy): Eukaryota > Metazoa > Chordata > Aves > Anseriformes > Anatidae > Aythya > Aythya fuligula. The sequence goes on from NC_045594.1 coordinate 12,420,919, forward strand.
TCCACCCCTGGGGCAGCCGATTCCAGGTGTATTGGATGCCCCTCCAAGTGAAAGCAAACTGCGGCCTGCATGCTGCTGCTAAAGGGATGGAGAAAAATGCATTAGCAATATCAATTGTGGCATACCACTTGGCTGCCTTTGACTCTAGTTCGTACTGAAGTTCTAGCATGTCCGGCACTGCAGCACTCAGTGGTGGCGTGACTTCATTCAGGCCTCGATGGTCCACTGTTAGCCTCCACTCGCCATTAGACTTTCGTACTGGCCATATAGGACTATTAAAGGGTGAGCGAGTCTTGCTGATTACTCCCTGACTCTCCAGTCGGTGAACCAACTCATGGATGGGAATCAGGGAGTCTCGGTTGGTGCGATATTGCCGTCGGTGCACCGTTGTGGTAGCAATTGGTACCTGTTGTTCTTCAACCTTCAGCAATCCTACAACAGAAGGGTCTTCTGAAAGGCCAGGCAGGGTAGACAGCTGCCTAATCTTCTCTGTGCTCAAAGCATCAAAGCAGCTTTGCCAAAAGCCCACCGGTATCCTTTTGGATCCTTGAAGTACCCTCTCTTGAGATAGTCTATGCCAAGGATACACGGAGCCTCTGGGCCAGTCACAATGGGATGCTTTTGCCACTCATTCCCAGTTAGACTCACTTCAGCTTCCAGTACAGATAGTTGTTGGGATCCCCCTGTCACTCCAGAGATACAGGTGAGTTCTGTCCCTTGGTAGCCTGATGGCATTATGGTACATTGTGCGCCAGTGTCCACTAAAGCTTTGTATTCCTGTGGTTCTGATGTTCCAGGCCATCGGATCCACACAGTCCAATAAATCCGGTTATCCCTCTCCTCTACCTGGCCAGAGGCAGGGCCCCTCTAGTCCTGGCTGGAACGTCTGCCACTTAATTCTTGCAAATGCACAAATTCTGGCAAATGAGAGGTAGAGGTCCCTTCATCGTGGTCAAGAATAACATCAGCTCTTCTACTGCCTCTGGGGTACTGCCCAATAGAAACTGGAGCAGCATTTCTCTTAGGAGCCCCTCTTCTTGCTGCTGTATTTCCTTTCAGTTCACGTACCCGAGCAGCTAGGGTTGAAGTAGGTACACCATCCCATTTCCTCATATCTTCCCCATGGTCACGCAGATAAAACCACAAGGTGCCACGTGGTGTACGTCTTGGGTACTCTCTCTCTTGAGCAGGCGAATGCTGATTCTTAGTGGCTGAAGTATCACTCTGTCTAGATGAGGGGGAATATACTTTCTCCACGAGCTTGTCAAGTCCTTTAGACAGTTTCTCCACAGCTGAGACACAGGACTGTAGCGGAGCAGAGAGATTGTCTTCATATTTTTGCAGTTGGCAGGAAACATCATACATTGTTGGTCCCATCCCCTCATCCCAGTGAATTGCTGCCAGGGTACTGGCATGTGCTGATGGTGCACTCCGCACAAATTTACGCCACATGGATGTTGTGCACTGGACTTCATCGGGGTCTTGAGGTGTCTGGGCATTGTCCAAATCACTATAAATCATCTCCCGCACAGCTAATTCCCGCAGATGTTGGAGACCTTTATCCACAGTGGTCCACTTGCCTATGTGATATACAATATCTTCCTTATGGGGATATCTTTCTTTGATAGCTGCCAGGAGTCGTCTCCAGAGGCTGAGGGCCTGTGCTCCTCTCCCAATTACTTTGTCGATTACCCTTTCTCTAGAGAGGGATCCCAGCTGCTTGGCTTCATTGCCTTCTAATTGTAGGCTACTGGCCCCAGCATCCCAGCATCGGAGCAGCCAAGTGAGGATGTGTTCACCTGGGCGTCGACCATAATCCTTTCGTATTTCTCGCATCTCACTCAGGATCGAGTGATTTCTGATTCCTTTATGATTTCCGTCTTGTCTTCCTGCTGTTTTTGTGACGGCTCTGCTTTAGAGGTGCCTGCCAATTCCCCTTCTCCCTCCTTCTTAGGAGAGCCTTCTTCCCTTACTAAACGAGCTGACCTCCGTTTCCATTGTTTTGACTTGACTATGGGGGCGACTGATACCATAGTTGGTTGGTCCTCTGGGTCAGCCACAGCATGTGTTACTTGGTCATCAGATTCAGAGACTTCCTCCCTCTCTTCAAGTTGCTGGATGATGTTAAACAGTGTTTGATAGGAATAAACCAGGACCCAGCACAATGCTGCAAGCTGTCGTTCTCCGGCATTATCAGGATCAGGACATACAACTCTCAAACATTCTACCAAGTTTTTAGGATTTAGCACTTGCTCAGGGGTGAAGTTCAAAACTATTGGAGGAGACACTCGTGACAGGTATCTGCTAACATCATCCCACACACCGTGCCACTCACCACGAGACTGTTTCGGGACAGATTCCCAAATAAGTTTTCTAAACAATCGACTAATCTTAGAGAGAAAATGAAACCTGTTATTCAGAATTAGAAATAGCAATACATGGGTTACAGATGGATCTTCAAAATATTCCCCAAACTGTTGTAATTAGCCCACTGTGAAAGAAGGGAAAGGTACCATTCCTGATATTATCAATAAACTGGTGTCCAGATGAGAAAAGGAAGGCAGTGTAGTTCTGAATATTCTCTGAAAGATAGTTTCCATGGGACCCAAATGATAACAGCACAGAGCCTGAATTCCAGAGTAAAACCAAGGTCAGTGCTTGGCAGCACAACGAATTAAAAAAAGTGAACACAGATTGTAGCACTTTGTCGGATCGGATATATAGGAGAAAGGAGAATATGACACGAATTGCATGACATATGAACAAAGCCATTATTATTAACAGGGCAAGGAACATGGTTACTAGCAAGCAAGCGTGTTAGTTGTATGCGTTTAATCAATTCTATTGTTATCTCAACCCTTCGAGCCCCACGTTGGGCGCCAAAAAGGACTGTGGTGGTTTTACCGTGCTGGGCAGTTAAACCCCACAACCGCTCTCTCACTCCCCCTCCTTTAGATAAGGAGGGGGAGAAGTAAAGCAAAGAACAACTCACGGGTTGAGATAAGGATAATTTAATTAAAGGGAAATAATTATAATAATTAAATAAAGACTACCATGAACTAAACAATTTAACTAAGGGGAAATAAAAGGGAAAGGGGAAAAAGAGAGGAAAACAAACAAACAAAATAAATGAAAGCTATATGGAAGTGCAGAGGAAAGAAATTACTCTCTACTTCCCACAAATGAGCGATGATTGACCACGTCCTTGAAGCAAGGCCTCAACGCACGCAGCCGGTGTTCGAGAGGAGGACCGACGTCTTCTCAACGAGAGCCCACCCCTCCCCTCTTCTTCCTGTTTCCACCTTTTATTGCTGAGTGTGACACCACATGGTATGGAATATCCCTTTGATTGGTTTAGGTCAGCTGCCCTAGTGATGTTTCTCTCCTCACTTTTTTGCCCACCCCCTAGGAGGGTTAGAGAAAGGCCCAATGCTGTGCCACTGCTGCTCAGCAGTAGACACAACACTGGTGTGATAACACTGCTGTTCCAGCTACAAGTACAGAGTACGGCACTGAATGGGCTGCTGCCGGGAAAGTTAACATTCCAGCCAGACCCAGTACAGTGCGCCAGGAGTCTCTGCTCCACCAAGACGCACACCAGTTACATCAAGCAGCTGTTTTTTATGCTCCTAGGCTAATACATATTCATTACTACTTCTAAAAAAAACAGGGTTATTATAATTAGTTTCCGGAATCCAAACCCTCCTACTGGAGCATGCGTATCAGTCTCTGGTGGTCCCTCTGGGGGTCTCTGGGGGTCTCTCGTGCTGAAGGCTCATAGTCTTCCTCCCTCTTGTCCTTCTCCTTTGTCCAACTTGGCTCTATGTCAGAGACTTGTGCAACGTCCCCTGCAAGCTTTGTCTTTTAGTTGTTCTTCAGCTCTCCCCATCTCCTTAACCTCCTGGCCAGATATCAGAGACTTGCATAGTGTCCCATGCAATAGTCATAATAGTTAGCAGTTATTCTGAAACCCCCCAGATATCAGAGACTTCAAGGAAAAGCCTACAAATACATTTCCCTTCAAGCTCTCTATTGACACGACTTGCTAAAACATTCCTTTGCAAGATACAAGAACTATATACATTAACCACTCTGTTTTTCTTAGACTTGTGCTTATACAAGGGTATGTAAGACAGAAGGTCACATTCATCATACCATGCGGCCCTAGCATTGTTCCATACTGACACGAATCAGATAAACATATCTCACACCTCCCTCGACACGTCTAGGCACATTTTGAATGCCTCCAGAGAAGGAGACAACCCACAACCCCCCTGGGAAGCCTGTTCCAGTGTTCTGTCACCTTCACTGAAAAAAAGTTTTGTCTCATATTTAAGTGAAACGTCCTATGTTTCACCTTGCACCCATTGCGCCTTGTCCTATCATTAGATGTCACTGAGAAGAGCTTGGCTCCATCCTCCTGACACTCACCCTTTACATATTTATAAACATTAATAAGGTCACCCGTCAATCTTCTCCAAGCTAAAAAAGACCCAGATCCCTCAAGCCTTTCCTCGTAAGAGATGCTCCACTCCCTTAATCATCCTTATGGCTCTGAGATGGACTCTCTCAAGCAGTTCCCTGTCCTTCTTGAACTGAGGGGCCCAGAACTGGATGCAATATTCCAGATGTGGTCTCACCAGGGCAGAGTAGAGGGGGGGGGAACCTCTCTCGACCTACTAAACACACCCCTTCTGATACACCCCAGGATGCCATTGGCCTTCTTGGCCACAAGGGCACAGTGCTGGCTCATGGTCACCCAGCTGTCCACCAGGACTCCCAGGTCCCTCTCCACTGCTCTCCAGCAGGGCAGTCCCCAACTTATACTGATGTCTGGGGTTGTTCTTGCCCAGATGCAGGTCTCTACACTTGCCCTTGGTATATTTCATTAAGTTTCTCCCTGCACAATTCTCCAACCTGTCGAGGTCCCGCTGGATGGCAGCACAGCCTTCCAGCATGTCATCCACTCCTCCCAGTTTAGTGTCGTCAGCGAACTTGCTGATGGTGCACTCCATTCCCTCATCCAAGTCACTGATGAATGTATTGACCAACACCGGTCCCAGTACTGACCCTTGAGGGACTCCACTAGATACAGGACTCCAACTCCACTCCATCCCATTAACCACAACCCTCTGGCTTCTTCTCTTCAGCCAGTTTACAGTCCACCTCACTACCCAATCGTCCAGACTGCACTTCCCCAGTTTAGCTGCAAGGATGCGGTGGGAGATGGTGTCAAAGGCTTTAAAGTAGCATTTTTATTCTCAATTGCAATGGTGGGCATCCTGCAAGCAGAAGCACAGAGCAGAAGTGTATTATAACCTTATATCCCCTATTACCAATGCTTGATTCCTCCAATTTCCTCATTGGCTGAGTACTACAGGTTCACAACCTATTCAATACTTATTACTATACCGTATATGTACAATTATATTTGACCAACCATTAATTTCTCCTTTACATTTTTTTCCTTCTTCTCTCGTGACTAGAGAGACCGTGATTTTTGTTTTTACTGATTTGACATTGCTTGTCTTGTTTTTCTTAGCTATCCTCCTTATTTTGGGACAGTGGGACCTTCCTCTTATGTGCTTAACATACTCCCCACTGTCATGCCTGCACAATCACTTTTGAACGTGCAAGGTTACTGGAGTTTTCCACTGCAAAAACACAACGTAATTCTCACAATTTGAGCTGGTGAATCAGAAAAAGGTTCCATTGTCTGTGAGAACTGCCTGAGCTGACAACTGGTTGACAAAAACAATTGCTACAAAAAAAGTGTAGCTCCAAAGTTACAAAATATTTGTACATATAGCAGCAAACACAACTCTAAGAACAAAGCTGTTAGCAACAACAAAGTTCCAACTGCATATTACATTTTCATATGATAGTCCCTGTTGAGGAGATGCTTCAATCCTTAAAAATAAGCAACCAAATTAAACATCTATTATAAATGTAATATAAAAAATCATTTGATATAATAATCAATTACAGAATCTCTGTGACAGTACCATATCCCGCACCATTAGCTAGGTAAAAGTTCTACTGCAGATTCACAAACAAAAGCAGAGGCTGCAAGATCCTCCTCTAGTGACTGTTTTGCACAAGAATGACATCTGATTTCATCCTCATAAGTCTGCAGATTAAACTTTCTTTAGCTCAAGGAAACTGTTTTCCAAAAAAGAAACCAATCATTTCTTATATTGTCTGAATAATTCAGCAGCTCTCAAACTGTTGATCAGCTCCCTTTCCCTTCCTTGCCCTACTTTCAGAAATAGTTTTTGGCTTTTCATGAGTATCACATATAAATCCTGAAGTCTACCCGTAACCTCAGTCTGAATTTAATGCTCACATTTTATAACAAAACACATTTCTGCCTCATTAAAAAAGGGACTTTTCAGAGTCCAGTGCTTGGCTGTTTCAAAGCCCTGCCAAGGTCTTTCACTGAGACAGTTTCACAAAGTTGAACATATTTAATAAGGTGACAGATATAACAGATTTGGAATTGCTGTTGATAAACACACTTACTGCAATAGCACTGATATATGATAATAGTGCTAGCAGAATACTATCCCAGGTATTTCTCACCAAATGGTGAAGGCACAGAGCTTACCAAGACGTCCCTGTTTTGGTGGAGGAGAAAGGGCACAGCCTCTTTTAGTTTTCCAATTTCTTCTTTCTCCCCCCCAGCTCTTTTTTTTTTTTTTTCTCACTAAATTCATCTTCTCTTTCTACTTCTCTTTTTTTTTTTTTTCTTTCTTCTTCCCCTATTTTTAACACTGACTCCGAACAGTCTTTTATATCCTAACCTTATCTGCTCCCTCCCTGGGGTGACATTTTGCATGATTCGGATGAAGAGTTGAGTACTATAGTTGCATATGTTTAGCATCTACTTCTTTAAGCTCATTATCATATTCAGGGGTGCGAACTTAATATTCATTTTACACATAACGTAGCAAAAGGTTTCACTTGGGCACCGTGTATTCTCAAGATTCTGTTCTGCCTCCAAAACAGGGCTGTCCCACCAACACAAGACTCATAGCAATCTTAAGGACTTCCATCCACAAAGTTTGTATAAGAGATAAACGAGAACAAGCTGTTCAACTCCCCTTTGCCCAAAGCTGGTGCTCATCAGTCACACTAACAAGTCTATTCTCCACAACCTCACGTGTTTCTGTTCATTCCGTCTTTTCCATTTCTCACTGCCTAAACCCCATTGCTTTATCTGATTAGTTTCATTCTGCATAAATTCAACTATTGACTCTATACGCCAAGACATACTGCAGACTGCAAGCATCAAGTGCTGCTGTATGCTGCCCTGTTGCAAGCAATAGAACAATACAGGTCTCTGAGGATCAACAGTATATACGTATTTATAGGGAAGAACACCTATGGTGCTAGGTAGTTTGGAGAGGTCTGTGTGTCTATACAGACGTTTGGGGTAGAAAGACCGTAGCAAAGAGACCACTACAGAGAGCAGCCACAACTTCTGATTCCCAAAAACTCTCTCCCCCCCCCCCGCCAGTATCAGTTGCAGCATGGAGACATGGGGGCTTCCACTGGACTGACTCATGAGGTAGGATCAATTTGGGCTTCAGACATTTGGGAAGGGAATTATAGGTAGGGAATTTGGATTTGCAAAGGGAAAAACTTTCCAGTGGAGTTATTGCTTGAAGAAAGCCTTTCACCCTGTCCCTAAGGCCTTCCCCCATGTTGAACCCAAACCCTTAACTCAGCATAGCCTCCACTCACACAGACAGGCACTGAAAGGCAAACTCTGCCTTGCTCAACACCTGGGAAAGGAACTCTATGGGTACAAATCACAGTTAGGATCTGAGACTGCTTTTATCCTGTGTAGAGGAGGAGCAATACAGTCAGCATCCTTCTCCTTTCTCCAGTGAAGGCAGAGATAATATGTTCCCTGCATGTTATCAAAAACTGGGCTTCTTATCAAAAGCCAACTATAAATACAATTACCAACTTTCACTTGCATGATTAACATTGGGCCACATTCTTCCCTTAGCACAGAATTACATCACATACTACTTGAATCTCGGGAAACACAACACGTCATTAAAAAAGAATGCAAGTTACATTAATCACATTGTTAAAAATTTTAATTGAGATCCATGTTTGTTTTGCAACAATTTCTCAAAGGGTAAGATGAAACACAAGAATTGTTTTGAATGAGACTAAACAGAAGCACAGATTTGAGGAAATATTTATACCTTAGGAGAAGACTGAATAGAAAAGCTTGATTTTAACTAAGATCTACAGGATTACTAAGTGCATTAGGGAACTTCCTTGCAAGAATTCCTCCCTTCAGTTAAGGCTTTGAAAAGAAAGTTTTTCATAAGTATGGAATGACTCTAATCTCAAGGTAATAATTGAGAATTAGAAGTCCTTAGCATGGCTGAACACAGAGCCAGACCAATATTTTCTAAACAAACTTCACAGTAATGAACTATTTATCTCGTTAAAATGAGATTGACTCTTAACACTGGGATCTGGCACTGTAATTGCCAGTCACTCATTTGTTCCTAGTTTATTGGATGAAGCAAATAATGAACATTTCATGGTTGGTATTGCCTTATTGTCTAATATCGATTAAAATATTTACTCCTACTTTTAATCCACAGTTTAGCACTCATACTTTTACTTCTATTTTTAGCGTGTCATCTTTTTTGTCAAGTGTCAGAATTTAATTTCAAAAAAACAGGAACCTGATACCATAGAAATGAGTCTTCTCAATTTGTTTAAACACATTCATTTTCAAAAATGAAGATTTATAAAAGAGTATGCTGATAGCTTTCTTCCAGCTCATGTTTAGCACAGATTCTACTGAGCTTTTCCTATTTTAATGTGTTCCTTTTAGAATGTCCTATTACCTCTATATGGAATGTTTCCTCCCTCAACCTTCCTCATTCTAAATTTAATGCAAAAAAAAAATCAGTAGTTGACAATTAACTTTAAGCAAAAATATAAAGCATTATAACATTACTTACATTGCCTTTTACTGAACTAGGTTCTTGAACACACTAGGACCTTTGTGGAAATTTAACCAGTCAGTGTTGAAAAGGCACAGGATTTTTGTGCTCCGAGACCTCCAGCAAAAATGTTTTTCTCCCATACTGAAAGTTCAGAAGTTCCAGCTTGATATAAAGCTTCTCAGATTAAAGAAATGCAGGGACTGCTGTTAGATACAACACTGCAGTTGGATGGCAAACAGCCTGCCCAGAAAACTCACAGGTACTCCATTGGTCATTTATATTAGAACCCACCAGATTTTACTAATTCTTCTGCCACAGACACTCTGCAAATCTGTAACAAGAGTTTGCTTCTATGGCAAGAAGAAAAGAGGTTACTCTTACATATACCCAAGGATGGTATAACAATGATTTGTGAGGATTATCAAAATCTTCACAAAGCTGTCCATCTCTACGGTAGTTTGCTCTGTGTTATTACATAAGTGAGTTATTTTTCACATATGAGAGAAATTTAGTTGTACACAAAGAAAACTAACTTTGGTCCACTTGTCCGTATTTCTAAGGAAATAACATCGGAAAGATGACCACTGATGGTTCAAAAGCCAATGTAAAAGTTAACAAATATAATTTGGCATTTCATTTGTAAACCTGCACAGTGTGGTTGATTGTCCTAGTCATCCACCTTTTCATTCAGTGTCCACTAATTGTCTTCAGCTTGTTCATGATCTTCCTTATCTACATCATCTATGTGACTGGGTTTCCTTTTTTCTGCTTCTCCTTGATCAACACTTTCATATTCTACTTGTTCAAGGTTTGTTCCATCTATAAGTTCTGCCCGTACTTCTTCCATCTGTATTTGATTTACATGCTCAACATGCAACTCCTCCGCATGAACTTCAGCACCTTGTTCAGTCTGAATGTGCTCAACTTCCAAGTAACTAATTTGCACCTGTTCTTGCAGTTCATCCATCTGCATGCCTTTCACTCGATTGTCCTGTATGAGATCCTGATGCATCTGTTCCACAGTTACCTGTGCAGGATCCACTTGTACCTGAATTACTGGTAGGACGTGGACTTGTTCCACCTGTTCTATTATAGTCATTGATGTTACTGGTTCAATGTCCACAGCTTCCACTGGAAGAACCTCTTCTGTCACTAGTTGTTCTGAAATATCATGCATGTCTTTGAGATGCCTTCTAAGCTCACTGCCTTGCATAAACCACAAATCACATAAGGTACAGTGGTTGGGTTTGTCACCAGTGTGTGTTACCAAGTGATCTTTAAATTGATCCCAACTGCTAAACACGCTGTTACAAACCTGAAACAAAAGATACAGTATGTTAAACAGTGCCAACAGAAACATGACAAAGCATAGTGTCTATTTAAGACCACGGCTTCACATAGCGTAGCTTCTTGCTACTTAAATTAAAAACAAAACAAACCACCAACAACAAAACAAACATGTTAGAGGTAAAAGCTCAGAAGTCAGCGCAGTGTCCTGCACTTGGATTGGGGCAATCCTAAACATGAATACAGGCTGGGTGATGAGTAGATAGAGAGCAGCCCTGTGGGAACTTGGGGACGTTGATGGATGAAAAACTCAACATGAGCTGGTAACGTGGGCTTGCAGCCCAGAAAGTCAACCATATCCTGGGTTGCATCAAAACAAGCAACTCGGCCAGGCACGCACAGGCCAAACGGTTCCTACAATGCACTGAAGACAATTTTCTGACGCTGGTGGTGGAGGAGCCGACGGGGAGGGGGGTGCTCCTGGACCTTGTCCTTACCAACGGGGATGGGCTTGTTAGGGATGTGAAGGTCAGGGGCAGCCTGGGATGCAGTGACTATGAGGTGGTGGAGTTCAAGACGGAACTTGGTGGAAGAAGTAAGGCTAAAAACAGGATTGCAGCCCTGGACTTTTGGAGAGCCAACTTTGACCTCTTCCGGGACCTGCTTGGGAGTATCTCATGGGCTAGGTTGCTAGAAGGCAAGGGTGCATGTGAGAGCTGGGCAGTACTTAAACAGCATTTCTTCCAAGCTCAGGATCGGTGCATCCCTAAGAGTAGGAAATCGGGGAAGGGGGGCAGGAAACCCGCATGGATGACCAAGGAGCTCATAAATAAGATCAAAAGGAAGAGGATGGTCTATGAAATGTGGAAAAAGGGCCTGTCCTCTTGGGAGGAGTATAGAAGTGTTGTCAGGGCCTGCAGGGATGCGACAAGGAAGGCTAAAGCCCACCTAGAGATGAGGCTTGCAAAAGAGATAAAAGATAAAAAAAAAAAAAAAAACAACTTATTATTAAGTATGTAAACAGTAAAAGGAAGACTAGGGATAATGTGGGTCCCCTGCTGAACGAGGGGGGTGTCCTGGTAATGGGAGATACTGAGAAGGCGGAGATACTAAATGCCTTCTTTGCTTCAGTCTTTGCTTCAAGGACTCCCCCCCCTCCCACCCTGGGACTCCTGGACCCTGGAGGGAGGAGAAAGAGTCTGGGAAATGGAGGTCTCCCCCGTGGTTGATGAGGGAGTGGTTCGGGAGCATCTGAGTGGGCTCAACGCACACAAATCCATGGGTCCCGAAGGGATGCATCCACGTGTGCTGAGGGAGTTGGCAGAGGTGATCGCCGAACCGCTCTCTATCGTCTTTGAAAGGTCCTGGAGAACAGGAGAGGTGCCTGAAGACTGGAGGATAGCCAATGTCACTCCAGTCTTCAAAAAGGGCAAGAAGGAGGATCCAGGAAACTACGGGCCAGTCAGTCTCACCTCTGTCCCTGGAAAGGTGTTGGAACAGCTTGTTCTGGATGCCATCTCCAAGCAATTGGAAGAGAAGAAGGTTATGAGGAGTAGTCAGCATGGATTCACCCAGGGGAAGTCGTGCTCGACCAACCTCGTTGCCTTCTATGATGGCATCACCAGCTGTGTAGATGAGGGGAAAGCAGTGGATGTCATCTACTTTGACTTTAGCAAGGCTTTCGATACTGTCTCCCATGACATCCTGATAGCAAAGCTGAGAAAGTGTGGGATAGAGGAGTGGACAGTAAGGTGGGTTGAGAACTGGCTGAGTGGCTGAGCTCAGAGGGTGGCGATCGGCGGTGCAGAATCCGGCTGGAGACCTGTGACTAGCGGTGTTCCCCAGGGGTCAGTGTTGTGTCCAATCTTGTTCAACATCTTTATTGACGACCTTGATGAGGGAATAGTGTCTGCCCTCAGCAAGTATGCCGATGACACAAAGCTGGGAGGAGTGGATGACAAGCCAGAAGGCTGTACTGCCTTTCAGCAAGACCTGGACAGGCTGGAGAGATGGGCAGGAAGAAACCAAATGAGGTTTAATAAGAGCAAGTGTAGAGTCCTGCACCTGGGAAGGAACAACCACACGTATCAGTTCAGGCTGGGGGACGACCTGCTGGAGAGGAGCTCTGAGGAGAAGGACCTGGGGGTTCTGGTGGACGACAGGTTGACCATGAGCCAGCACTGTGCCCTCATGGCCAAGAGGGCCAACGGCATCCTGGCATGCATTAAAAAGAATGTGGCCAGCAGGTCAAGGGAGGTGATCCTCCCCCCCTACTCTGGCCTGAGGTCAGGCCTCACCTGGAGTACTGTGTCCAGTCCTGGACTCCCCGGTACAAGAAAGACAGGGATCTCCTGGAAAGAGTCCAGTGGAGGGCCACAAAGATGATACGGGGCCTGGAGCATCTTCCTTATGAGGAAAGGCTGAGAGACCTGGGTCTGTTCAGCCTGGAGAAAAGACTGAGAGGGGATCTCATCAATGTGTATAAATACCTGAGGTGTGGGAGACATCGGGATTTGGCCAACCTCTTCTCAGCGGTTTGCAGGGACAGCACAAGGAGTAATGGTCACAAGATAGAGCACAGGAAGTTCTGCACCAACACACGAAAGAACTTCACGTTGAGGGTGACGGAGCATTGGAACAGGCTGCCCAGGGACGTCGTGGAGTCTCCTTCTCTGGAGATATTTAAGGCCCATCTGGACACCTACCTGGGCTGCCTGCTCCAAGGAACCTGTTTGGCAAGGGGGTTGGACCCGATGATCTTTCGAGGTCCCTTCCAACCCCTTCAATTCTGTGATTCTGTGAAAACCTCTAGTGAGAACACACCTTAAGTACTGCGTTCAGTTTTGGGCCCCTCACTACAAGGACATTGAGGTGCTATAGTTTGTCCATAGAATGTTAACAAAGCTGGTGAAGGGTCTAGAGAACAAGTTTTATGAGGAGCAGGCAAGGAAGCTGGGGTTATTTAGCCTAGAGAAAAGGAGGCTCAGGGAGATGTCTCTATAACTACCTCAAAGGAGGTTATAGCAGGGTGGGGGTTGGTCTCTTCTCCTAAGCAACAAGCAACAGGAGAAGAGCAAATGGCCTTAAGTTGTGCCAGGGGAGGTTTAGGTTGGATATTAGGAAAAATTTCTTCACCGAAAGGGTTGTGAGGCATTGAAACAGTCAGTCCAGGGAAGTTGAGTCACCACCCCTGGAGGTATTTAAAAGACACGTAGATGTGGTGCTTAGGGACATGGTTTAGTGGTAGTATTGGCAGTGCTACATTAATGGTTGGACTTCATGATCTTGGAAGTTTTTTCCAACCTAAGTGACTCTATGAAAAGATGTGTGACCAGCAGATAGAGGTGGAGAATGACCTCTCTCACAGGTACTAAGCTACTGTCCATCATATTTGAGAAATTATGGCAGTCCGGTGAAGTCACATTTTTAAAAAGGGAAAAAAGGAAGACCCAGGGAACTACGGGCCAGTCAGTCTCACCTCTGTGCCTAGCAAGATTATGGAGCAGATACTCCTAGGAACTATGCTAAAGCATGGAAAATAAGGTTATCAGTGACGGCTAACATAACTTCAGTAAGGGCAGATCGCACCTGACAAATCTGGTGGCTTTCTACGATGGGGTTACAGTGTTGGTGTATAGGGGAAGAGCAACTGACATCACCTACCTGGACTTGTGCAAAGCATTTGACACCATCCCACTTGATATCCTTCTCTCAAATTGGAGAGACGTAGATTTCATGTGAATAGGCCACTCAGTGGATAAGGAATTGGCTGAATGGTCACGCTCAAAGAGTTGTGATCAACTGCTCGACATCCAAGTGGAGATCAGTAAAGAGCAGTGTTCCTTAGGGGTCGATATTGGGGCCAGTGCTCCTTACCATCTTTGACACTGACATGGACAGTGGGATTGAGTGCACCCTCAGCACATTGGTTGATGACACCAAGCTCTGTGGTGTCATGTGCAGTAGACAGGCTGGAGGGAAGGAATGCCATGCAGAGGTACCTGGACAGGCTTGAGAGGGGGGCCTGTGCAAACCTCACGAAGTTCAAAAAGGCCAAGTACAAGGTCCTGCATCTGGGTTAGGGCAATCCCAAGCACAAATACAGGCTGAAGGGAGGATGGACTGAGAGCAGCTCTGAGGAGAAGGACTTGGGGGTGTTAATTAACGAGAAGCTCAACATGAATCAGCAATGTGAGCTTGCAGCCCAGAAAGTGAACCACATCCCGGGCTGTGTCAAAAGAACCATGACCAGCAGGATGAGGGAGGTAATTCTCCCCCTCTACTCTGCTCTCATGAGACCCTACCTGGAGTACTACATTCAACTCTGGGGCCCCCCAACATAAGGTTGATCAGAGGTCTGGAACATTTCTCCTACGAAGACAGGCTGAGGGAGTTGGGGTTGTTCAGCCTGGAGAAGAGAAGGCTCCAGGGAGACCTTATAGCAACCTTCCAGTACCTAAAGGGAGCCTACAAGAAAGCTGGGGAGGGTCTCTTTAAAAGGCAGTGTAGCAATAGGACAAGGGTTAATGGTTTTAAACTAAAAGAGGGTAGATTTAGATCAGATATTAGGAGGAAATTCTTTACTATGAGGTTGGTGAGGCACTGGAACTGATTGCCCAGAGAAGCTGTGGATGAACTCTTCCAGGGATGAGGCAAGACCAGTTTGGATGGGGCTTTGAGCAACCTGGTCTAGTGGGAGGTGTCCCTGCCCATGGAATTAGATGATCTTTAAGGTCCCTTCCAACCCAAACCAGTCTATGATTCAGATGAACAGAACGTCTGTTATTACTATTTAAGAAATCGTGCCATTTCATAGAATCATTAAGGTTGGAAGAAACCTTCAAGATTATCTGGTCCAACCATCACCCTACCACCAATGTCACCCACTAAACTATGTCTCTAAGCACCAGGTCCAATCTTTCCTTGAACACCCCAGGGACAGTGATGCCAACACCTCCCTGGGCAACCTGTTCCAACGCCTGACCACTCTTTCTGAGAAGAAATGTCTCAGAATTTTCAACCTAAACCTCCCCTAGAACAACTTGAGGCCATTCCCTCTAGTTCTATCACTAGTATCACTAGTTACCTGTGAGAAGAGACCAACCCCCAGCTCCCCACAACTGCCTTTCAGGTAGTTGTAGAGAGCAATAAGGTCTCCCCTGAGCTTCCTCTTCTCCAGACTAAACAACCCCCATTCTCTCAGCCACTCCTCATAGGATGTGTGTTCCAAGCCCTTCACCAGCTTTGTAGCCCTTCTATTTATACATAAACAGGATACTTACTGAATTTATGAGTCAGTACAGATTTTGAAATTTTTCTTATTTCAACCTTATGTGAAATTCACATACAGAAGCATGCCCCAATAAACATCTGTTACTAGAATTTTGAGCAGAAAACTGTATTTGTGTAATAATATTGCATGATGGAAGTATGATACAAATTGTCCTGTTACTGAAGTTCTAGATGTAGTACTACTAGCCCCCTTTTCCTCATCATCTTTATTTTGTTCACAGCAATGTGAGGTTTAACCAGCTAGAGTAAACTCTCCTATTCGGCTACTAAAAAAAAAATCTCAGTAGATAAAAATCTCTTAAAAACTCCATCCCTTTAAGTCTTCTCCACCTAGAAGTACTGCCTAGGCTGCACAGGCACTATTTTCACAAAGCACTTGAGCACACTTTCATTTCTTCCCTTCAGCTGGCACTGACTGAGGTGAGTAGCCTGAAAATAATACACAGAAACACTGCAGAAACAAGGTGCCAGAGAGAGAAGAGTGGGATAAAGTCGTACTTGGAGTAAAGAAACAGACTCAGGAGTCTTTTTCAACAGAACTGTTCTCAGTTGCAGAAAGAAGCAAAGAACGTGTTTCGACACTCCTTCACTGTCAGCAAGTATTTTTGAAACAGTGTTCCATCTCCTCTTAATTTTTGACAACAACACAGAAGGATGATGGAGTAACTGACAGGAATTAACTCAAGGAACAGGTCATGTAATGGATCTGAATATCCCCATTTTACTGTTGAAGTCTGTTAAAAACAGGTTTATGATGCTAGTGCCAGGCTTTCTTCTGCCCAGACTCATGCTTTAGAAAGATGTTGTACAAGCGTTTAAAATATTAACCTTATAAACACACAAAATTACTTAGTCATATATAAAGGTAGTAACTATTAGTAATGTCCAAGCACATAATTACCACTCTTGTCACATGTAGCCTAGTTCAGTCCTCAAGACATACACTGAAAAGCAACAGAAGTGCTCATCAAGCAAGTACAATTTTGTTTTCTCCTCGTTCTGCAGTGAGCCAAGATTTTATTTATTGAATACTATTCAAATTTAGTTCTAAAGATAAAAAAAAAAAAAAAAAAATCAAGAAAAAAATATCCAGGAATTACTGCTGCTGCTGCAGGCTGAAGTAACACTAATCTACATTTACAACATCTGTAAGAGAACATGGTATCAATTTAGAAAGAGAAAGCTATGACACAATGCAATTAAACCAAAGGGTTGCAAAGACAAAACAGTATATTCAGTCTGATGCTACTAGATATAACTTTGTGTTAACAGTAGTTCTCATGCTCAAAACAAACATCTTTAAAACATAGGTATGCTCACAGAAATTAACTTCAGACTAGCATAAAAACTAAATGATGCAACAGAATCAGTGAAACTTCTAATTAAAGTGTGAATGAATTGCGTATTGCTAATCATTCATCTGCAGTATTTGCTTTCTGTGAATAAAAAATGTTCTCTTTTGAAACAAATAAAACCAATGTCTAGCAGTTTTCTTCACTACACAAGCCAAATTAACTTCAAATCACAGCTTATCTGTCAACTGAATAGGATGAGAGCCTTGGTGGGTGGGGGGTGGAGAGAGAAGTGTATTTGAGACCGTTGCAGAACTGAAGCAGCAAAATGGCAAATAAAAAAAAAAAAGCTGCAGCCAACCTTAGTTCTCATATTATCTAGCTTTTAAAAGCTGATTCTTAAAAGTTAAGTAACTTTCTTCTGAACAGCTTTTTGAACCTCAGTTACATATAGTGACCAAGTACTTCTTATGTCTATCTACAGCATTTATATTTGCTTAAAAGATATGGATTGTCATCATAAGATAGAAAGACTTTATAGATCAAGTCAATATATTGGGTATGAAACAGAAGAATAACAAAATAGGAAAATAAAATAGTACTTCGTAATTTGGACTTTAGTGAAGCATGCTCACAAGCGGGAAAGGCCTAGGTCAGTGCATCATGAAAAGAAAGCAGAAAGTATTATGAAGATCCATATCAGTAATTCCATGTTTTAAATGGAACTACTTGGACAAAATAATTTATCTGCATGTTGGGGGTGAATGTGATCCTTATATTTATTTTACTAATAGTAGTTCTTGGAGATATGAGCCCACTCTTATTGTCTTTCCTGTGTAGTATTCATTCCCTCAACACAGGAAGGAGGTATCTAACCTCAGACTGCAACTTCCATTACCCACCTGACATTCATATAGCTTCTTTCTTCCCTTTTTAGCTCCAGCTCCAGACTGACAGGCTGTCAAGTGACATTTGAGTGTGCTATTCCTAGCAAAACGTTCGCGGCAGTTTGGACATTCAAATGGTTTTTCACCTATCAAGACAAACACAGGGGTTTAAGTGTATAAAAAAATGGTTTTCTGTCAGCTCTTCCTTTGTCCTCTCTCCATTTTGCATAGATTGATAGATATGCTGTAAAAACTTGGCCAACGAATATTCTACAGAAGAGAAAGACATTGCATGCAATCTTTATTTATGTAACTAAAAGGGAAAAAAAATAATGGGGAGTCATAATTCTCAATTAGAAAATGACAATCTAATATAATTGCTAGTGCTGTTTAAAGTACATTCATTTTTTTATGGAAGTTAGATTGCTATCCTGTCAAAATATCTTAATGAAATAGCAGCTATATAGTCTTTTCACCTGATAATATTTATACTTAAAGACTCAACATTAGAAATTATACAAAGTTGCACATTACAGAAAGTATTAAAAAAAAAATACAAAGTTTTATTTTCAAGAACAAAAACAGCTCATGCTCAAAGAGCTGAAATTGAGCTCCAGACAAAGAAGCTGGCACAGAATGACCTGCTGACCATGAAGTAACAATCCATCAGCATTTTAAAAAAATGCAAAGAGAAAGCACAGAAGGACATAGATGAGCACAAGCAAGATAAAAAAATCTTTCTATTTAGTCACTTTCTTTCAAACGTAGTACCAAAAAGAAGAACATTTTCCACTGGGAAGCCAGCTAAGGACAACAGCAGGGAAGGCTGAAAATAGGTCCTGTTTTCTTTTTTTCATCTGAGGTAGTATATTGTTATTACTGTCATCAAGTAGTAGCCAAGTACAACTGGTGTCTGTTTACCAATTTAATCACATACATACACAATGAAATTCAAAGAAATTAAAGTACAAAAAATTAGGAACAGTATGTTTCTTCTGAAAGTCTGATAATTAATCTGTGAAGGTACTGGCATCAATGTAACTACTGAAACAAACTGCTTAATGAATTCCAAAAGAGGATGAATTCCAAATAAGGATTATTTCACAGTAAGGGACAGATTTATTCTATTCTTACTGAAATTCTTCAGTAATCTTCAACAGATTCTGACAAAAGTAACTGAAAGTGACAATTTAATGATAATGCTAGCAATATCCAAGGGCCAAAAGAACTCACGTGACTTCTTGCACAGCACAAATCAGCACTGTGACCCAAGTTGTACATCTCACAAGGACGACAGAATGCATGCACAGCATGCCAGGCTGCCGTTACCTTGAGAGAGGCATTGGCAATGTGAGCAGGGGGCTGAACGCCTCTACTAAAGATGACAACCTGTTTCTCTTCTCCTGCGTATGATTCAGCTGCAAGTTTAACCTCATCTAATTGAGATATTCTAAAGAGGGAGGTTTTTGACTGGATCACAGGACAGAAATTCTGAGAGAAGACAGTCTGATATTGTGCTGGTCCTTTGTAATCCTGTAGCCACAGGAAAGAGATGGTCCAAAATAAATATTGTTAACCCAAAGAAATGTCTAACAATACTGATTTTTATTTGCCTAATGTGTAAGAAATACATCCCTAACTATAAAGCTACCACGTCATTATTTGTGTTTAGAAAGAAAGAATAAACCCAGCTTTTTATTTTTTCCCCCCACAAGTACCCCAAAGGTAGGCATTTATCAAACAAACTCTTTGCAATTATTTATTCAAGGTATTCAGAGTCCACTTATTCACAACTATGGAAGATGTTAAAGTACACTTCCTGCAAAAACATATTTTAGATTTACCACACAATAGCAAAAATAGCAAAGGCCTTATTTTTTTCCTAACAAGTTTGTATAATCCGTATACAAATCACTTCACTTACAGAGTTTTCAGACGTTTAGCTGCTTGGAGCACATCAAAACTCCCTCACTTCCATCTTCACTCATGTGAGCAAACTCATGCTCCATAAAAGTTAAAATAAATAAATAAACTTGAGAAATATTTAGCAGTCAAAATTCCCAGTAAAATCAGAGGAAATCAAAGCTGTCCAGTGTCTCTTTCTGCTAGGGGATATAGGCTTTGCAAAATACCAGGATTAGACAAGCATATCGAGAGCAATAGCTTCCTTCTAAGATTGACTTCTGTATGAGGAAATTGCTCTTCTTGTGCAAGACAAATTAGAGCTATTGACTTCAAAGGATATACATTAAACCTGGCAGAATTTCTGTCCTGTGAGTTACCTACAATTGGCAAGCAAATTCACATTGATTCTCATGCAGTAAATAAAGAATCATTACATCATGCAAAAAATCTTCCTGTTTATAAATTCTGGAGATGACTTTGTTAGTGTGTTCATGGGCACATGACATGCAAGACAACTTTTTTTTTTTTTTTTTATAGTTTCTTAAGAGATTCAGAGGATTCTTAAGGCACTGTAGAAGTGTGTGAGAAAGAAGCTCCAAGGTTACCCTTCCTAATTTATTTTCTTGAAACAAGAGAACAGCTTTTGCTGATATCAAACTCCTACATCAAGAAGAATTACCAAAATTAATAAGGTGTCTATTACTTCTGCACTTGTTACTTGAATGTCAGAAAGAAGAGGGATGCTACCCTCCATTAAATTCTTACTGATGACTCATGACTGACATATTAAATAAAAACATATGGAAGGATCAGGACCATATATTTTACATTCAAAGAGTTATCTATATAACACTAAGTATCTGTACAGACAGTAAAGACATTTCAATGAGATGAAGTAGCATGTTAACCTCCCACATTATAAGAAAGGAGCACAAGTAATTTTGTACTCAGAAGACACTATTGTAAAATCTGCCTTTATGAAAACTGGATAACAAAAGTCTACTATAGTCAATAGAAATACTTTGTTGTGTTAGTTAACAAACAAAATCAAATAATGAGATGAGATGTTAAGAGCAAGGATAGGGGTGGTATTTCACCCTGACAAAATCACAGCTGTGAAAATAAAAGTAGCTACTCAGTTTGGCACTTTTTAAGAAGTAAACATGCCTTACAAAGTATTTAAAAAAAAAAAAAGAAAAAAAAAAGTTTAACACACTTGAGAGAAGCTTCATTAGGATTTTCTGGTTTTAGGTGCCTATTTTTAACCACTTAAAAAAACAAACAAACAAACAAAAAACACTCGATTCCTCACAGTTTATATCAATGGGAAAAAAAAAATCAGCATAGAATCAACACCAAGATTCTATGATTTTAGTTGTAACTAGAAGCCAAGTATTTCAAGCATTTGGGACTTGCGTGTTCTCTTCAGCATATTCTCTACTTCCCCAAAACATGCAGAAATTCAAAGTGCTAGATTCAAAGCCACATGTACATGCCTATAGTAGTACTCTTACCTGTGTGCTTCCGGAGGTGCTCTTTAAAATGTCCAAAGTGGTCAAACTGTTTTTCACAGTACTGGCATATATGTATTTTTTTGCCAGGTCTTTGCTTCTTGCTGGCACCACCTTCATCAACGTGGTAACAGGTGAGGTGCTGTTTCAAAGCACTCTCTCGTAGGTACCTTTTATTGCATATATCACACTTGTAACTCTCAGTAGAATGTGTTTTCATGTGTTCCTTAAAATGGTAAAACAATTTAAATGAACAGTTACATTTCTCACAATGGAATAAATTGTTCACGTGTGATAGCTGAAGTTCCACAATTTCAATACCTTCTACCTGTTTGCATAAGGGATCAGTTGCACTGTCACCTTCTTCTTGTATCTGGCATTTTCGTTCTCCCTGACGATACTTGCTGGTAATATCTGCCAAAAGAGCCAAAGCAGATTCATCTGATGTACCCGTTGTCTGTATGCACTTTATGGATTGCTCTGCAAAAGCTACTTCTTCAAGTGTCTTGACGCTATCATCTTCCATTTCAATTGTCCCTTCAGCAATCTCAACCTCAATTTCAATAGGCTCCGATTCTGCAGATGGCAGTGTTTCTGTTATAACATTAGAGGTTTCAGCTATCTTCCTCTTTTTCACTTTATCTTTACCTTGTATTTGATTTGATTCTAAGGGTGATGAATTTTCTTTGTTCCTGTAAAGCATTTGCATAAATATGGTTAAAATCCACAAGCACTTACGTAATAATTCCTGCCTGATAGTGAGTTTCTGCATTAAACATTTTCTAGGTATTTCTCAAAGAAACTGAATAATGAATGACCACATATCCTGTGTGCATTTCAGAAGCTAATCTGTCCTTAACTGATACTCCTTAGAGCTGTAAAATAGCAAGGTTAAAGCTGTAGAGCCTTTTACATAAGGTTACTGAAGTGTTTTAAAGTGCTGTATCATGATTTTGGCTAGGATGGAGTTAATTTTCTCCATAGAGGCTCACACAATGCTGTGTTTTGGATTTCCAATAAAAATAGTGGTGATAACACACCAATATTTTCAGTTGTTGAAGAGCAGTGCTTACACAGAGCCAAGGACTTTTCTGCTTCTTATGCTGCCCTGCTAGCAAGAAGACTGAGGTGCACCAGAATGGCAGAGGGGACACAGCAAGGACAGCTGACCCAGATTGACAAAATAGATATTCTATACCATATGACATCATGCTCAGTAATAAGAGCTGGAACAAAGGAGGAAGGGGGGGGGGGTTGTAGTTGAAGTGATGGCATTTGTCTTCCCAAGAAGCCGATGAGCTCTGCTTTCCTGGAAGCGTCTGAACACCTGCCTGCCAATGGGAAGTAACAAATGAATTCCTTGTTTTGCTTGTGTGTGTGACTTTTGCTTTACTTAGTAAGCTGTCTTATCTCAACCTATAAGTTCTTCCACTTTTACCTTCCCAGTTCTCTCTCCCATCCTACCTGGGGAGAGCAAAAAAGCAGCTGTATGGTACTTATCTGCCTGCCAGCATTAAACCACAACACTCTTGCTTGAATGACACAAAACACATCAATAAGACCAGTTTGGGCTAATGGTATAGGTTTATCTAAGAAACTTGTGAAATTCTGTACTTGGGAAAAAGATTTACCCAAAGGGTGGAGTTCCAACTCAAAAATAAGATTAAGACTTAGACTGAGGCACTGTATTACAATTCCTCCCCCTTATACTTTGGAGAAGAGTCTGACAGTAATACTCAAGTTTGCTTTTCTACCAAAAATCTTTCCTATGTTTCCTCCAGCTCTGTTCCTTTTGCCTCTGCACCAGGCACACACAACCCTCTTCCTCCAAGATGTCAGGGATAGGCAGAGCTGAGCGAGCCAGTGCTTTCAAGTGAGACCCTCAAGACTATCCACAGCACTTACGTTTCAGTATTCAGTTTCAAAAACGGACAGATGATCTTCCCCTCAAATCAGACTGATGAGAGTATGCTTTTACTTTCCTCTGCAGCCTGATGAATCATTTCATGTAATCTAGTCCCTATCACTTCTGGGTCATCTAGTAATAGGCAAATATGGCTTCAAGTATTTGTATGTCATATGCCAGAAATATGTGGCTAATGACCTCACGCAGGATACAGCTTATCAAATTACACCTTACAATATTAACAGGAAGACAGAACAGTTAAACTTGCTGTTTCATATACCCTGTATTTCTGTCTAGAAAGTGTCAAGTTACTTTGCACATTACCACAAGTAGCTCCAGAATTATATACCAAAAGAATCAACTGCTCAGGAAAGAGGAGACTACTATTCTTGAGCACACTGTGTGGTTCACGTGTGAAGCTATGTATAAGGATACACACCATACAACTGCATTTTAAGGAATAACAGCTGGTTGTTTTCTTTCTAGTCTAGGTAGTAATGTCCAACTCTTGGATACATTATACAAGAGATTAGTGCCCTGGTTTTGGCCGGGATTTAATTTTCTTCCTAGTAACTGGTGTGGTGCTGTGTTTTAGATTTAGGATGAGAATAATGCTGATAACACACAGATGTTTAGCTTAAGCACTGCTCTGCAACAACTAAGCCAAGGACTTCTCAGTTTCTCATATTACCCTGCCAAGGAGGAGACTTGGGGTACACAAGACGCTGGGAGGGGCACAGCTAAGACCCCTGCTTGGGGTCTGGCTAGGCATCAGTCAGCAGATGGCAAACAATTGCATTGAGCATCACTTGCTTTGTATATTCCTTTATCATAATTTATCAATGTTATTTTCCCTTGCTTCTCCCCCATCCCACTGCTGGGGCTGGGGAGCGAGCAAATAGCTGTGTGATACTCAGATGCCTGCTGGGTTAAACCAAAATGGTTAGTTCAATTATCATTTCTACTTCAGCTGGTTTCTGAAGCTTATCCTTTTCGGTCAGAGTTTAGACCAAGACACTGTATTGCAGTCCCCACCCCTTTCTACTGTGGAAGAGACTGACAGTGATACTCAAGTTTGTTTTTCTACCAAAACAACAACAAACAAACAAAATAAAACCTCCCACAACCTTTGCAGTCTATGAACAATGGAAATAATTAAGCATATACTGGCTTGTATGTGTCTGTTAAGCAAAACATTTAATTCTTACGTTACAAGGAAATACAATGTTTACTAGACGTAGATAACCAATAAACTACATAACATTACATAGTAGTGTGGAATAATTAATTGCAGACTGGACAGTTTAGCTTGATGGATTGATCCGAACCTTGTTTCAACAGCTCTACAGTTGGTACATACCAACTCAAAGCAATACCAATTAGAACACACTTTTTCAGTTTTAAGTTTCTTTTCAATTTCTCAAGCAGACTCCAAAGGTCTGCTTTTTTTTTTTTTTTTTTAAATCAAATCTGGGGAAAAAAAAAAAGTTATTTTGATTCTACCACGCTTAATCTTAATGTCAAAAAGAGACGTGTTGGTGTTGTTGGAGGGTAAGACCAGAAATGCACAATTCCACCTCTCCTATTAAGAAAAAAATACCCATTTTCAGCTCAATTGCCAATCCCCAGAATAAGCACAGAATAAGTTAATTCAAAAATCAAAAAAATCAACACTGATGTTGAAAACCAAGTTTTCCATATCATGTCATGGAGGTTTTTTTTTTTTTTTTTTTTGCTTATTTTTTTAAAACAAAATGCTAATGGACTACTAGGAGAACTCTGGGCCAATGCCACTCCCCTTGGCTAACGCATTTATGGGAAGATGGGAAGATAAAGAGGAATCTTAGCCTTGATGCAAAGGCCAGTAGGTCTAGAAGAGAAAGCAAGGATAACCATAAGACCAGGAGACATTTATTGCCCATCCCTCTGCTTCATGATGAAAGAACAGAGGAGAACACAGAAGGAATGATAACATAACAGCACTCTGTGAAAGTAAAAGGGAAAGAATGGCAAGAAAAAAAAAAAAAGCATGTTGGGAATAGCACCTACTTTTCACAGGTTGGAGTTCTGTGATGACACACAGTTACAGGTACTGGATAAAAGGTGCCATAGCAACATCTGATTATGTACTAATTCAATACAAAACTTGTTATAACAATTATATTTCAGTTGACAAGGCAAGACTGACTGATGTCATCTACCTGGACTTATGTAAGGCTTTTGACACTGTCCCACATGGCATCCTGATTTCTACAGTGGAGAGAGATGGATTTGAAGGGTGGACCATTCGGTGGATAAGGAAGTGGCTTGATGGACGCACCCAGAGAGCAGTGGTCAATGGTTCCATGTCCAGGTGGAAGCTGGTGATGAGCAGTGTCCCTCAGGAGTCTGTCTTGGGACTGGTGCTTTTCAATATCTTCATCAGTGATGCAGATGATGAGACTGAGTGCACCCTCAGCAAGTTTGCAGATGACACCAGGATGAGTGGTGCAGTTGATATAACAGAAGGAAGGGATGCTGTACAAAGGGACCTGGACAAGCTTGAGAAGTTGGCCCACATGAACCAAAATGAGGTTCAACAAGTCCAAGTGCAAAGTGCTGCACCTAGATTGGAGCAATCTCAGGCATGAGTACAGACTGGAAGAAGAACTCCTTGAGAGCAGCCCTGCGGAGGGATTTGGGGGTTCTGGTGGATGAGAAGCTTGACACGAGCCGGCAGTGTGCGCTTGCAGCCCAGAAGGCCAACCGCATCCTGGGCTGCATCAAGAGAGGCATGGCCAGTAGGTCAAGGGGGGTGATTGCCCCCCTCTACTCCACCCTTTTGAGGCCCCACTTGGAGTACTGTGTCCAAGTCTGGGGCCCCCAGCACAAGAAAGATGTGGACCTGTTAGAACAGGTCTGGAGGAGAGCCACAAAGATGATGAGAGGGCTGGAACACCTCTCCTATGAAGAGAGAGCTGGAGAGCTGGGGATGTTCAGCCTGGAGAAGAGAAGGCTCTGGGGAGACCTCATTGTGGCCTTTCAGTACTTAAAGGGGACTTTTAAAAAAGATGGAGAGGGACTCTTTACTTGTGTAGATAATGATAGGACAAGGGGGAATGATTTTAAACTAAAAGAGGGGAGATTTAGATTGGATGTTAGGAAGAAGTTCTTCACGCAGAGGGTGGTGAGGCACTGGAACAGGTTGCCCAGAGAGGCTGTGGATCCCCCATCCCTGGTGGTGTTCAAGGCCAGGCTGGATGGGGCCCTGGCAAACCTGATCTAGCGGGTGGCATCCCTGCCTATGGCAGGGGGGTTGGAACCAGATGATCTTTAAGGTCCCTTCTATGATATGATTTACTCAAGAAGTTTGATATTTTGTATTTTCTACCAGGAAGCTTCAAAATCACTGCCTATTCTCTCAGAAGCAGCATAAAGCTGCATGAAATCAAATACTAGCCCATACTTGTTAATGTGGTCTAATTACCTAAGGCACATTGTCACCTGTACATCCAGCTCTCAATCAGGTGAGGGCAGTCAGATAGCACAGACCTGGTATTAGTTACCACAGACATTATAGAGCTGTGAATTTTTGGTGTTTACCAGCCATGTCACTTGCCACCAAGTTCCAGCTCAAAGAATGCGACATTCCTTTTTATTTCTTTTTAGCCTTTATACTCTTCTACTGTAAGATATGGATCAGAATTATACAGCCCCCCACAAGTTCAGGAGGTTCCAGGATAAGGAACACCACTGCAAAATACTTGCAGCCAGCTCTGTTAAAAGGATTCTTAAGACTATATTTAAGTGTTGGGAAGAAAAAGAGGCTTATATGTTTACCTGATTTCAAGTGCTTTGATTGCTTCTAACATCTGTAAATACTCAGCTGCTTTCCAAACATCATTTGCTTCCTCCTCACCTTGGACCATTAGTTTTGCTGTATAGGTGAACTCTATTAGGTGACGAAATGCCATATTACTTACACCTGTTTATAAGCAAGGAAAGCAAGTTAGCACCTCAGAACCTCACACTCTCCCTTCTAAAAGGATAAATTCAAGACTGATATTTTTCTTTTTGTTTTTATTTCAAGGGAAGCTTTTTCCAGTAGCAACAGCTGCCTCAAAACAATTCAAGAGCTGAGACATAAAAAATTATCTGATATGACCAAGCATGCATGTCAGCCTGTACCAAAGATACCACATTCATTTCAAGCTTTGATATACAACTCTTTTTTTTTTTTTTTTTTTTTTTTTTTTTTAACTGCATCAATCATACTACCTTCAATCTCCACTAAGGGCTCCTGAGTGAAATCTTGGAAGAATTTGTAGAAGAACTGGCTACAGGCAGCAAGAACAGCCTTATGAGCTTTGAAATGGTGACCTGCAAAGACAGAAAACATTTTGGTTTAGGAGAACACTTTCCTTACTTATACTGCAGAATAAGTGACAATACACAAAACAGCTGTAAAACCCAGTCTACAAATCTACTCTAGCACCATACATTCACTTAATGTCTCCCTGTAACATGGGATGCTACTGCAGCTAGCTTATCTCATTCTCATACAGACCCTTGCTGACATCACTGACCTTGCTGAACTCCCAGGAAGAATGTCTGGAACTGACAATTAGACTACTAAATTTCCTTAGACCCAATGGGTATCAAATATCAAAGTAGAAGGCTCAAATTGCACAAGAAGTGGTAACATATTAAGGTTTTGAAATTCTAAAGGGGCAGACAGTTAAGTACTGAAAGGAAGAAAGCTATTTGCCAACTCCCAGAACCTCTGAATGTTCATGAATTAAGGTCTTTCCTGGGAATGGTACTGTATGTGGATTTCCTCTGCAACTCAATCAGCTAGAGAACTCATTCACTTCAGAGTGTTCCTCTTTTCAGATATTTAAATTTCAGATATTTAAAATAAGATATTTTATGGCAAATCTTTGCATGAACTTTTTTCCTGTATGTCTTGAACTCAACTGCCAGGTTTTATCCAAGTTAGCTGTGCTTTTTGCCACTCTTACAGACTGATCTATTTTATCACCACTTCAGCTAGCATAAACATCCCAGCAGAACAAAAGCACTTCTGCTCTGCTCTTCCTGTTTTCCAGGCTTTGTATTCCCCATAACTCTGTTGCCTTCTCCTTGGCACAGGCATGAACATTCATAAGTCTCCACAGGATAGAAACATTCACGCTAAGTTTTGTGCAAGCACTGTCAGTGAAACTATGGCAATTCCAGAACAGTCTTTTCTTCATTTGTTTCCTTTTTTCTAATCCAGACTCTATACAACTCTTTTACTTCAAATGAGTTATTGCTATCCTTTCAAGGGTCAGGTGGTATTCCTTTAGCTAAGTCTGTCCTACTGGACACTGCCTATCTTCCTTGAAGTGCTCATTCATTCTAAGACACATTTGGGATAAGAAGCTATCTTAGGCAATCAGACACACCCTTTTCTAATGGGATACACACCCTTTTCTAATGGGATAATAAGCACTTATCTCTGTCTTCCTTTTAAACTAATACTTATATCTCTAGAACACAGAAAAAGAAAAGTGAGTTCTTCTACCTTGTTTTAACTATGTATTAAGAATGGTAAGCAGATACTACAGAAGCAATCTTTTGCTTTTTAAATAATATGTATACAAGTTCTCTGCATGCAAACAGGTTAAGTTAGAGAAAAACATTTTTTGCAGCATTTTAGAAATACTTAGATAACATTAAATAAGTACAGCAGTTACAAAGTGGTATACTATCTGAAAATATTTAGCCACTTGTTCAGAAAAGCAGAAGCACAATTATTAATCACTACTGGAGACTGTTTATCCCAAGACTTTAAAAGAAAATCTGCAAGCAACTCATAGACCAGTACAGAATAAAGAACTTGTTAGCAGCCCAGTTTGACAGCCGACCCATGACAAACCCACCATCTTCCCAGCACAGCTTTCAGAATTCTCTGTATACCAGCTGGTCCACAGGCCTATACATACCATCCACAATCAGAGTGATGTCTGTGAACTGGTCCTGCTCACGTTGTTCATTCAGTCTATCCAAAATAACTTTATAGTGTTCTGGGAATTCCTGGATACATTCCATCATTTCTTCAGCTTCCATGGCCAAAGTAGTAGTCTGGGAAAGATGCATTAGCAAAGAAAGAATACTGAGTCGTTCAGTAAACACTATGCACAGTCAAGTTAGCATACAAACACAAATTAAGTGGCACTTCTCAGGGACTACAAAAAACAATAGAAGCACCAAAATGTCATGGTAACTGGTTTATCTTATTTTAGCTAACAGGTAGGAAACATCAGGGTTAATGAAGTATGAGTATGGCCTTCTATATGTACACATCAAAGAACAGTCAAACTGTGTATTTCTTTATTCTACAGATTCAGCAAGGACCCACCTGCCTCAAAGTAAATAAAGTAGGGATGTAACATCTGCACATCTAACTATTTAACAGCATCTCATCAGCATAACATCAAAATCTTTATGCAGTCACTTCCTACAATTCTACCAATCCACTTAGTGGAAGAACAGTTCTTAACATTTCCTTATTTAACTCACATTTTGTATCTAGCGAACGCAAGATGTTTAATTAAGTAAGGACTGTGAGAATCAAAGTTGTGTTTTTGCAGTAGAAAACTAACCATGTATATTTAAAAGTAATTGTGCAATCATAACAAAGGGCAATGTTAAGCAGATAAGGGGATAGCAGAAGGTCCCATTGTTCCAAAATAAGGAGGATAGCTAAGAAAAACAGGACGAGCACTGCAAAAACAGTAAAAACAAAAATCATGGGCTCTCTAATCATGAGAGAAGAAGGGGGGAAAAAAAGGGGAAAAGGAGAAATTAAAGGTTGGTCAAATAAAATTGTACATATATTGTATAGAAAAGCATTGAGTAGTTTGTGAACCTGTAGTACTCAGCCAATGAAGAAACAGGGGAGGAATTAAGCATCAGGTAATAGGGAATATAAGGTTATGATATACTTTTACTGTGCACTCCTGTTTGTAGGATGCCCGCCATTGCAATCGGGAATAAATTCGCTTCACAGAAGACCCTGTCTGAGAAAATTATTGAGATATTTCTCACAGGATGTAATAAGGCAGTACTGTTCAGCTTCTGAATACATAGAAGCTGCCAGGGATTTAAAGTGTTACTACACCCAACAGCAAGAAGCTTCTTATTCACCCAACCTACTTACGCTTCTCCCCTGCAAGGTGGAATATTTGTTGCCAACCTTCTGAAAGAGAGACGTAGGATTGTAATTTGATGGCCCTTCCTCCCTTACTAATATAATAAAAATAACTAGGGGTGGGAGTTGCATAAGTTCTCAGACCTGAAGAGATTAAGTAAAACTGTGCCCATGGAGAAGATGTAGATGTTAGTCTGCTGCTTATGCAGAACCACCTCTTGCTCCCTGACTCCTGGTACAGGTTTTTGTGTGTGATTGGAATTGGAAAGCCCTGAGTATAAACCTGTCTTGACATGTATTAATTACATCTGAGCTGATGCCACCATGTGTACTAACTCCCCTGTGTGACTACATGAATTCTACCTTACTTCCAACAAATGCACATACTGGTATATGGTGTTTGACAGAAACAGAGAGGAAAAGAATGACCTGGTTATGATGAAGGCAAAAATTTTCTTATGACTAATATATCAAGTAAGGAAAATTGTGATTAAAACACAAATTTGACAAAAAACACTCTTCCTTGCATCTCAGAAAAACTGTCCCATGAAAAGGGAAAGGAAAAAAACAACTGCTTATGAAAGTCTAGTTCTACCTGCTACTAACGGTGCTTTGCCAAGTGGATGCTGAAATACATATCAGGCTCTTAAAGGGGACAGAAGAGACCAGTCTGTTGGGGTCGGGGGAAGGTGAGGTGGAAGAGGAAGGACACTGCTGCTACCTTCACTTCACCTCATCTGTAATGAATCTTTGAACAAAGGCAGGAACTGCTAGTCATCTCTTCTGTTATCTGGTATTTCACATTAGATTTTATCAGCTATTTACTTCACTGTTTAATTCTTCCTACCCATTTTTGAGAAGTGGTACGAGGATAGATGACTTGCAGTTAAAAATATAATTCCCTAAAAATTAAACCAAACCAATTTGACCTCCAAATACATTAAAAAAAAAAAAAACAAACAACACATGAAAAACATACAACTTAAAATATGTAAATCAGTGTCCCGAATTAACATGAAACTCAGTGATATTGAAAAAAAAAAAAAAAAAAAAAAAAAAAAAGCCCAACATATCAGCATATGTTCATTGAGAGCATGAATATTCTCAAGCAAGAAGTGAAAGGCACAGTACCCAAAGAAAAAATAAGAAAAAAAAAACAGAAAACACTAAGAAAACAAGAAGCCAAAGAAGGCAGATAAAAGTGATCCAAGCTGATGGTTGGTTACATGCAAGCTCATAGATCAGTGAGGGAAAACTGACTGCTTAAGCTGCTTACCTGCATTTTCTTGGAAGACTCAACCAACTATTGTCTTAACCTCACCAACTTGTGAAACGATACGCATCTCACATGATAAGCATACAAATGGCAGATCTATCCTTATAAATGTACC
This sequence comes from Aythya fuligula, assembly GCF_009819795.1. Classification (NCBI taxonomy): domain Eukaryota; kingdom Metazoa; phylum Chordata; class Aves; order Anseriformes; family Anatidae; genus Aythya; species Aythya fuligula. The sequence continues at coordinate 12,452,548 of NC_045594.1, forward strand.
TCAATGAAACTATGTGATCCATAGAATCATAGAAATGTTAGTTTGTAAGGGACCTTAAAAACCATCTAAGTCCAGGCCCTGCTATAAGTAGGAACACCTTCCACTAGACCAGGTTGCTCAAAGCCTCATCCAACTTGGCCTTAATCACTTCCAGGGATGGGGCATCCACAACTTCTCTAGGCAACCTGTTCCAGTGCCTCATCAACTGTAGTGGGTTTTCATAGCAAGGTTTTGGTAGCTGGGGGGGAGGCTGAAGGGGGTACCTTCTGTGAGAAGAATCCAGAAGCTGCCCCATGTTAGAGAATGGACAGTTCCATCAGGCTCTGAAGGGACCCGATACTGCCCAGAGCAGAGCCAATAAGTGATTTTATTTGCATCTCTGTGAGAGCATATTTAAGAAAGGGAAAAAAAAACAACAGCAGCGGGGAGAGTGAGGAGAGGGAAACAGCCTTGCAGGTGCCAAGGTCAGTAAAGAAGGAGGGGGAGGAGGTGCTCCATGCACCAGAGCCAAAGTTCCCATGGGGCCTGTGGAAAGGACCATGGTGAAGCAGGATGTCCCCCTGCAGCCCATGGAGTACCACGGTGGAGCAGGGTTCCACGCCACAGCCTGTGGAGGAGACCACGGTGGAGCAGGCAGATCTGCCCTGAAGGAGGCTGTGGCCTGTGGAGGACCCCCACCAGAGCAGATTCCGGGCCGGACCTGTAGCCTGTAGAGAGGAGACCACAGAAGAGCAGGTGACCTGGCAGGAGCTGCTGCCCATGGGGGACCCAGGTTGGAGCAGTGTGCTCCTGAGGGATGGACCCCATGGTGCAGACCCCTATTTTGAGCAGTTCTTGAAGAGCTGCTGCCTGTGGGAAGCCCACACAGGACCAGTTCAGGAAGGACTGCATCCCATGGGAGGGACCCCACATTGGAGTAGGGGAAGAGAGTGACCAAAAAGGACCAGCAGAGAAAAAGCATTATAGACTGACCACAACCCCCCTTTCCCATTTCCCTGTGCCACTCGAGGGGAGGAGGTGGAAGAGGGTGGATGGGGGGGGGGGAAGGCATTTTTGGCTTCTTTCTTTTGTTTCTCACTTCTCTAGCTTGTTAGCAATATGTAATAAATTATATTAATCTCCCTATGCTAAATCTGGTTTTCCCACGATGAGAAATGTTGAGTGATCTTTCTGTCCTTCTCTCAACCTGTGAGCCCTTTTCATCATATATTGTCCCCTTTCCCTTTGAGGAGGGAGACTGAGAGCAGTTGTGAAGGAGCTTAGCTACCCACCTGAGCAAAATCACCACTTCACCCTCACTGTAAAGAATTTTCTCTTAACATCTAATCTAAATCTACCCTCTTTTAGTTTAAAATCATTAACTCTTGTCCTATCACTACACTCCCTGACAAATAGTCCCTCCCCAGCTGTCCTGTAGGCCTCCTTTAGGTACTGGAATGCTGCTATAAAGTCTCCCTGGAGCCTTCCCTTCTCCAGGCTGAACAACCCCAACTCCCTCAGCCTGTCTTCACAGGAGAAATGTTCCAGCCCCTTCATCATCTTCATGGCCCTCCTCTGGACTTTTTCTAATACTTTTACGTCCCTCTTGTGCTGGGCACCTCAGAGTTAAACACAGTATTCCAGGTAGGGTCTCATGAGAGCAGAGTAGAGGGGGAGAATTACCTCTCTCATCCTGCTGGTCATGGTTCTTTTGACGCAGCCCAGGATACAGTTTGCTTTCTGGGCTGCAAGCTCACATTGCTGATTCATGTAATCATAGAATGGCCTGGTTTGAAAAGGACCTTAAAAATCATCTAGTTTCAACCCCCCTGCTCTGGGCAGGGCTGCTAACCACTAGAGCAGTCTGCTCAGAGCCACATCCAGCCTGGCCTTGAATGCCTCCAGGGATGGGGGTATTCACACACTCTCTGGGCTACCTGTTCTGGTGCCTCACCACCCTCTGAGTGAAGAACTGACTCTTAATTTTTAACCTAAATCTTCTTGTCTTAGTTTAAAACCATTCCCCTTTGTCCTATCACTAACAACACATGTAAGCAGGCGTTCCCCCTCCTGTTTATATGCTCCCTTTAAGTACTGAAAGGCCGCAATGAGGTCTCCCCAGAGCCTTCTCTTCTCCAAGCTAAACAAGTCCAGTTCCTTCAACCTTCCTTCATAGGAGAGGTGCTCCAGCCCTCTGATCATCTTAGTGGCCCTCCTCTGGACCCATTCCAAGAGCTCCACATCCTTCTTGTGCTGGGGGCCCCAGGCCTGCACACAGTATTTCCGGTGGGGTCTCACAAGAGCAGAATAGAGGGGGACAATCACCTCTCTCTCCCTGCTGGCCACCCCTTTTTTAATGCAGCCCAAGACACAGACGGCCTTCCAGGCTGCAAGCGCACACTGCTGGCTCATGTCCAGCTTCCCACCCAGCAGGACCCCCAAGTCCTTCTCCACATTCATTTTGATTCATGTTGAGCTTCTCGTTAATTAACACCCCCAAGTCCTTCTCCTCAGAGCTGTTCTCAATCCATTCTCTGCCCAGCCTGTATTTGTGCTCAGGACTGCCCCAACCCAGGTGCAGGACCTTGTACTCGGTCTTTTTGAACTTCACGAGGTTTGCATAGGCCCCCCTCTCAAGCCTGTCCAGGTCCTTCTGCATGGCATCCCTTCTTTCCAGCACATCCACTGCGCCACATAACTTGGTATCATCAGCCAATTTACTGAGGGTGCATTCAATCCCACCATCCATGTCAGCATCAAAGATGTTAAACAGCACCAGTACCAATACTGACACCTAAGGAACATCACTCTTTACTGACCTCCATGACTTCTCTGGGCAACCTGTTCTAGTGTCTCAGCACCCTCATAGTAAAAGATTTAGATTGGTTATAAGGAGGAAATTCATCTTCCTTTAGCTTAAAGCCATTTTCCCTTGTCCTATCACTAGACTCCCTGATAAACCTTTCCCTTGCTGGAACAGAGGCCCATACACCCCTCCCGGTACCACATTTCAGCTCCCTGCCACGCCCAGCCGACGCGCCGAGAAGTACCCCCCACAGACGATCGACACCGCTCGCAGAGGCTCCGCAAAACCAACTAGCAGCTGCGCCTGCCTCCTCTGAGCTTCAGTCCGCGCGCCCCGTGCCCAGCCACAGTCCCATTGGCGAACACTGATAGCAGTCAGCGCAAGCCCTGCCAATGGCAAAGCGGCGGCAGAGCCCGCCCCAGGCAGAAAAGCCAATGAGCGCCCGCCAAGTCCCAGGAACAGGAGAAAGCGGAAGGCCTACCCTGCACCGAGCGTCCGCAAGGCACGGTCGCTCTGATAACAGTGCGGACAGCCGCCGGTAAGCGCAAGTATCTCATGGGGGGTGTCCCTGACGCGGGGACCCAAACGACCGGTGTCGGCCCGAACCATGCGTCTGGGAACACCACCACCTCGTTAGCCGTTATTACGCCATCAAAGCGCGCATTAAATCGATCCGTTTTCAATTCCCGGCCAGGTTACGCTCTAATAGCGCTCACGCACTTCGCACAGTCCTCTCAGTACTCACCACGAAGAACTTTCGCCCTGCCGTTCCTGTTCGTTACCGCTTCGTGCTCCTCGGCTCGGTGGAAAGCGGGGCAGGCGCTGGCTAATCGCGACTCGTATTCCCAGCCTGCACCATGCGGTGGAAGTGACGGCATAATCACCTTTCACACAACAAAGGGCGAGGAGGTGGGGCTCGCTGGCCTGGTGCGTTATTGTAGGTGTAGTCTGAGAGGGGCACTGCCATGAGAAGTCGCGGCCAGGACCTTTTGCGGAGCTTTCGGTCTGGACTTGTGTGGAATAATTGCCTAAGGTGACTTGAAAACTAAACTGATATTCACATTTTAAAGAAAATCTACAGCACTGAAGAAGCTTTAAGGGTGGAGTGTAGCCACAATACCTAAGCGTTCCCTAGGCCTCCAACCTTAGATGCTATTGCGCTGGGGGAGCCTGGTGTGCTGACTCTAAGGAATAGTACGGACTGCAGAGCGGAGTGGAGACACCGCGGCTAGGCTCTGTGACCAGATGGGAACTTGATTGTTCTTGTACACACCGAGACCAATAAGCTGTACTTTTTGCTACCCTGAGCCAACAACCTGTCATGTTTTTGACAAAATGCTGTACTCTAGTGAACTTTTGCTCATTATAATATCATTTTAATACCAAAACACACCTCCATCCCAAAAGCTACCCGCCCTCCAAGGTGCAACCACCCCTCACTGAGCACACGCTCTGAATTTCTCAGAGCCTAGACCTGTAGAGGAATGGTTAACTGAAATAGGTCAAGTAGACATAAAGCAGCTGAGGGATCTTTGAAACAGTAAGAATCCCATGGCCTGCTGTAGCTGAGCAAACCAAGCTACCAGAGTAACTGTGAGAAGCTCCCACGGCAATGTCTCCCACATCGCCCAATTAAGGAACTCAGAAATATATTGTTACCAGCAGCTGGCCTCAAGGACAAGGTCTACGTGACCGCTAATCACAAGGGGGGTTGTTTTCTTGCAGGTGGGGTTGTTTTCTTATAGTTGTTTGTCTGAGTATTTTTGACCAATAATCTTGTGTGAAACACTGTCCGCCCCTGTCAAGTTCACTATAAAAGTTAGGCTATTCGGGCAATAAAATGGAGCAGCATGATCTGACTCAACTGGTGTCTGTCGTGCTTTCGGCCGTGCTTCGCAACACAGACCTTTAAACGAAAATGAGAAAACTTTGCACCAATGGTAGTTGAAAAGTCCTTGACTTAGTGTAAGCACTGTTCTGCAACAATTAAAACATCAGTGTGTTATCAACATTATTCTCATCCTAAATCTAAAACACAGCACCATACCAGCTACTAGGAGGAAAATTAACTCTATTCTAGCTGAAACCAGGACAATGTCCTATTAGTGGTATCACAGTAACAGTCATGCAGATAATGATGAATTAATTTTGATAGAACCGGACAAGCACAGTGGTGTGATGAAATCAGAAGGGACTTCAGCATGCGACAATCCAACACCATCTGTTCTGCCCTGAAAGACTGTTACAAAAGATGGAGCCCAAAGTCAGTCAAAGGGGATGTGATATACCCATTCAGTGCCATGCCTCTTGGCCTAGGAGGTGACAAGATTGTTTCAGAAGTGAATCCCATTGTTGGACTCAATTCTCTCTGGTATATCAAGACACCACAGAACTTGCCTTTCCAGGCCCAAGATGGTGTTTCCGGTAGTGGCATGTAATGCTTGCCTTGGAGTGTCTGTGGGAGGACTCACCATATAGAAAAAATAGCCACCAGGCCCCACTCAAAATACTTCATCTTTCAAGTCACTCGATATAGAGGACTCGCAAGCTAACTATAGCCAGGAACATGCATTCTTCAGAACCCCGCAAGGTCTAGGAAAGATTGTGTTTCCTTTTTGCTAGTTGGTGGAGACATAGCAGTTATTTTGTTGATCACATCCATTGGGATGTGGTGATGTCCATCTTGCTATTCTACCCCCAAAAACTATTTCCTGTGCAGGTCTCTTGACCTTACTCTGTTTAATGACAAAACCAGCTTTCAGGAGAATTTCAATTATTTTCTTCCCTTTCTCAAAAACTTCTGCTGTGTCATCCTGTTGCGAAGCACGGACGAAAGCACGACAGACACCAGCAGAGTCAGATCATGCTTCACCATTTTATTGCCCGAATAGCGCAACTTTTATAGTGAATTTTACAGGGGTGGACAGTGTTTCACACAAGATTATTGGTCAAAAGCACTCAGACAAACCGTTAAGAAAATAACACCACCTGCAAGAAAAGAACCCCCCTTTTGATTAGAAGTTAGGAAAACAACCCCCTTTGTGCTTAACGGTCACGGTCACGTAGACCTAGTCCTTGAGGCCAGCTGCTGATAACAATATTATCTGAGTTCCTTAATTGGGTGATGTGGGAGTCATTGCAGTGGGAGCTTCTCACAGTTACTCTGGCAGCTTGGTTTGCTCAGCTACAGCAGGCCCTGAGATTTCTAAGGCCTACCCCTGGTTGCTTAAAGCAAGCTTAGATCGAACAATTATGCCAATTCCCAACAATTCCCCCATTTTCTTTTTGTACAAGCAGTACTTGGTTTTACATCAGATGTCGAATACGCAACATAACACAACTATACAACTTAACCCTAATAACACTATAATTACTGTAAGCACTTAATGGTAACACAATCTAATAGTAAGTAACACAACTTAATAGTAACACACTTAAACCTAGTCACTTGATGGTGATCGAAGGCTGTTCTTGATAGTCCTTGAGGTGTCACAGCCCACGTCATTGTCAGAATGATTATCAGGAACCTCTTCATGGTCGTCTTCGGCGTGTGCAGATTCTAAAACTGCTTCAGTCCACTTTGCAGTGATCCACTGGGTACCTGTTCCCGGCATCACTTCAAAATCCCTATAACATTTTGCAAGTAACCCTTTAACCACATTTATCACAATACTACGTGTAATGATGATTGACACCACAATGAACAGAATCCTTAATCCCTCTTTGACTAATCCCAGTAACCATCTATGCATTGTTTCAAACAAATCAGTGAACCATTGATTGAAAGGATTGATACCATATTGACTCTTTCTCATGTGCTCTTTCAGGAAAGTAATGAATTTGTGAATTGAAAAGGTCTAAACAGTACATTCCCTTAAATTTCTCCAAGTGGCTACTTCAAACAATGACTCCGTACTAGTGAAACTTGATTTTGCTCGACCGATCGCAACTAGCCCTGCTAGTTGCTTACAATCGACTCCCCGTTTTTCTAACAGCGCTGTAATAAATCCATTTCCTCTGATTTTTGCCGGCACCAATTTCCTATGCTTTTAGCCTGCCCTATGGTTATATCCTGGGATCCTGCACTGTGGCAACAATAACCTGTACTAAGGCTATATTCCGGAATCCTGCACTATGGCAACAATAACCTGAATTATGGCTATATTCCGGAATCCCGCACTATGGCAACGATAACCTGTACTATGGCTATATCCCGGGATCCTGCACTGTGGCAACAATAACCTGTACCATGGTTATATTCCGGAATCCTGCACTATGGCAACAATAACCTGAACTATGGCTATATTCTGGAATCCTGCACTATGGCAATAACCTGCACTAAGGCAATAACCTGCACTGTGGCAAACCTGCACTAAGGCAATAACCTGCACTGTGGCAAACCTGCACTATGGCAATAACCTGCACTATGGCAAACCTGCACTAAGGCAATAACCTGCACTATGGCAAAAGCGCACTCTCACTCACACAGTACACAGCACAATCACACATACAGAGCACAATCGCACACCCAGAGGCCTCTGACACATCTCACTCTCAATCATACCACAACCTCAATCATACCACAAGAATATAATTTAGAATGATAAGCAAACAAATATTGTCTCTCATTGTGTTCCTCGTGAAATGACTTGCAACACTTTGTTTTAAAACCTTACCCTTACACAAATACTTTCAACACAAAATACCTGGACATTTAAGAATAACACACACAATTATTAACACTCCAGTTAGTATCCCTCCAGCAGCTGAAAACATACTGTTTGTCTGCAGCTTCAGGAGATCTTTGTCTGCTCCTGTGGTGAGCAGCTGAGAGTGGAGTCCCCTCCGAACAAAACGCTCAGGGTGCACCTAGGGGCGTCCACACCGCAGCCGATCCCCGCAGCCAAGCAGTTGTTACGTGCGGCCGCAGATGCCACTCCAGGCACTAAAATTGCCAATGCCGCTCTAGCTGCAACCCCACACAATTCAACATTATCATTGCAATCCGGTGCAAGCAATGCCCATTTAGGTCTGGTGATCTCACACAACTGTAACAAGCTAGAAGCAAATGCAATGAGTTTATCTAAGTAACATGGACATCTGATAGCATTTGCAGGGATACCTTGCCAGGCCCTATCCCCACAAATCAGAAAAACATCAGGAGGTAAGGCCAAAGCTGTACAATTGTTCCAAACACTGTAGTTGTTACCCCTTGTCTCCGTGCTATAAACCCCTAAACCCTGCTTAGCAGCGTCATTGTAATCACAGGTGTTATTTGTATTTCTGTACCCATATGGCCCTTTCCAGGTTCCTGTAGCAGGATTCATCTGATAGGCACGGTTACATTCACATTTGTAGCCACCCTTCAGGTTGATACAGATTTGACTACAGATACCAGGGTTTTGGCATTCATCAATATCTCCACAGTTTCTCTTGTCTACAAACTCAAACCCAGCTGGACAGTCACATTCATTTATGATGCATTCCTTCAGGGGCTCATCACCCCAGTCCTTGCAGTTACACACTTTATTGATATCTATGCATTCTCCACTTCTGCACTTGAATTTGCCAGGTCCAGAGCACTGAATAACATTGTTACAGTTTGCTTCATCAGTGCCATCCAGACAGTCTCTCACACCACTGCACTGCCTACTCCCATGGACACAGTTCCCATCTTCACATCTGAACTGGTCTGGCCTGCAGGTCTGAGAAGGGCAGTTAATTTCATCACTTCCATCCTTGCAATCAGGATCTCTGTCACAGTCTTTTTCACCATCACATTTCCACGACACTGGGATACACCGGGTTGACTGAGGACCACAGCTGATTTCATTTACCCAGCATGTTCTCATATGACACAGCTCAGAACTTTCATCAGACCCATCTTCACAGTCCGCACACTGCCATCTGTTTGGCACACACTGACCACTGTTGCACACAAAGTAAGATTCAGCACACATCTTCTTCACACAAGCACTCTCATCACTGCCATCTGAGCAGTCTTCACATTTTGTTCTAGCACTGTCGGCAGCAGTGCACAGGCAGGCGAGGGCAAGCAGCAGGCAGAGCGCCCCGCAGCGCGGCAGCGCCCGCCGCCGCCCTGCACCTGTGTCACTTATACTACTCCTATTACCCGTGCTGTTAGTGTCAGTGGCATCCTCCTGGTACCGTTTCTGTCTTTGTCGCCCCTTACTCTCCCCCTTTTCTTTTTGCCACTGACCATTCACCACAAATGGATGAGACACATGATTACTAGTTAGGAAAGAGAGTGTAACGTCTGCTATACGGCTGCAGGCCGTGCCAGCTGCAACCCTAGAAGCTGTTTGTGAAAGAGCCTGCCGGTGGTCATTTGGCAGTGTAATCTGCGTCTCTGCACTCCTGCCCTGCAATAGAGCTAAATCGTCATTAATAGTCTGTAGAATGTGGCAACCCCACGGAATGTTATCCAGAAACATAGTTATAACACCGATCTGGGGACGAATAGTCTTTTTTGCATTGCAAGATAAACCTCTTATAAAAGGAATGCTAGAGAGAAGCAGCACAGCCGCTGCTGCCGCTGCCTCCATGGTTCCGTCAGACAGGCTGCAGGGTCCTGATGTCTGCCCCTCTGCTTTGTGCCGACTCGCCACACGGTGAGGGTCGGCTGACGTTGTCCACTGACGCCTCTGGTCTCCCATAGCAACTCGATATCGGATGTCCCGCATCACACCGCGATTACTTCAATTTCCCTCGTTTTCCGCGGCTCCTTTCCCCCCGTCTCTCCGCGATTCCTTTTCCCGCGCTTCCCCGCGGATCTTTTCCCACGCTCCCCACGGTTTCTTTTCCCCGTGTCTTACCGTGAGTCCTTTGTACAGTGTTTGCGGCTCGGTGTCTGGTTACGGCGCCGGTCCGATGTCCGCTCCGATGTCCACTCCGATGTCCCGCGCCGCTCCGATGTCTCGGTCTCGGCGCTGTGATGTCGCGGCGCCGCTGGTCCCCGGCGGCACTGGTCCCGGCGCCGCGCCGATGTCCCGGCGCCCGGCGCCGCTGGTCCCGACGCCGCTGGTCTCCTGCTCTACCTGCGTTCGGATGTGCCGGCGCCGCTGGTGTCCCGTTGCGCTGGTGTCCCGCTGCGCTGCGATGTTCGCCCCGGCGCCGCTGCGATGTCCGTGCTCGGCTGCGATGTCTGCTCCGGTGCTGCGATGTCCTGCTCCGGTGCGATGTCTGTCCCGCTGCGATGTCCTGTTCAGGCCCTGTTCAGGTCTCCCGCTGCGATGTCCTGTTCAGGTCCTGTTCAGGTCTCAGCCTGTTCGGGCGCCATTTGTTGCGAAGCACGGACGAAAGCATGACAGACACCAGCAGAGTCAGATCATGCTTCACCATTTTATTGCCCGAATAGCGCAACTTTTATAGTGAATTTTACAGGGGTGGACAGTGTTTCACACAAGATTATTGGTCAAAAGCACTCAGACAAACCGTTAAGAAAATAACACCACCTGCAAGAAAAGAACCCCCCTTTTGATTAGAAGTTAGGAAAACAACCCCCTTTGTGCTTAACGGTCACGGTCACGTAGACCTAGTCCTTGAGGCCAGCTGCTGATAACAATATTATCTGAGTTCCTTAATTGGGTGATGTGGGAGTCATTGCAGTGGGAGCTTCTCACAGTTACTCTGGCAGCTTGGTTTGCTCAGCTACAGCAGGCCCTGAGATTTCTAAGGCCTACCCCTGGTTGCTTAAAGCAAGCTTAGATCGAACAATTATGCCAATTCCCAACATCATCCCACACAAGGATGTTGTCAGTATACTGCAGATGTTCGGGAGCTTCACCCTCTTCCAGTGCTGCCTGGATCAGTCCATGGCAAACAGTAGGGCTGTGTTTTGATTCAAAGATCGAAGCCGAAATTCCTTTAAGTGGTATATTCTTTATTGCAGCGCTGGATGCACGGGGGATCTCTCCACCTATCGTGCATACCTAAAGCGGAAAGCAGTCTTGAATTTATACAATCAATCTATCAATATTCTACAAGCACCTATACATATGCATTACCTATCCCCGCCTTCCCTCGCTTCTCATGCTAATTAGCCTTTTGGCACCTTGCGCCTGCGTAGAGCCTTCCAAGAATTGTGGGCAGGGGTCTTTGGGACGTGGGCAGGGGTCTTTGGGAGGAAGACCCCGAGTCTTCCTCACAGTGTACTTTTCACCTTTGGTCAGGAATCTGCTGAATTGGCAGGTTTCTTAATTGCAAGAGCTGGTTGTTGCTAATTCTTCCGTTTGTTGTATCTTTATAATGAATTCCAATGTCCAGTTTTGAGATTTATAGTCCTTACGTTTGTTTCTCTGTCCGTCTGCCGCTTCCTTATCATGAGTTCCAGTGTCTTGTTTCGAGATATACAGTCCATGTCTGGGGATTGTCCTTGCCTCCCCAATGCCTCCCCAATGCCTCCTTAATCAATCCCCCCTTTTCTTTTCCCATGCAAATTCTTTTGCATCAGATACTTTCATTATTTACAGTAACACAACAAAGCAGGCATCTAAACAACATGCACACAAATATTCCTAATACTACTAATGCGATTAGAGCAATGAACACTTGTTTCAACCATTGAAAATTGGGCAACCAGGAGGTTAACTTATTCCATATTTCACTAAAAGTCCACGAAAGATCATCTTTACTGATATCATGTAGGATCCTTGTCTGCTTCCATATTTCTTCCAGGTCGGTAGAGATCCTTCCACTCTGATCTACATACATACAACAACTTGTGTTTATTACTGTACAGACTCCCCCTTGAGCGGCCAGTAACAAGTCTAGGGCCATCCAATTTTGTAATACTACCTGTGATAAACTAGATATCTCTTCTTGTTGAGCCTTTACAGCATCCAGAGTTTTGTTTTCTAACTTCTCTATAATTGCAGAAATATTAACTATTGCCTTTTCCAATTCACTCACTCCTAACCATGTGATAAACCATCACACAAAACTATGAAAAGGGGTGTGTCTCTCTACCATTGTATTGTTAATTTTTCATCTGATTCTCCGGATATGATTTCTCAAGTAACCTCGAGGCACTACATCATGTACTGTCATATTGGGGACTACCGCTCCAAGAGTGCAAGTTTCCTTCCAATTCTCAGGCAAGACCTTACGGGCTGTATCGTTGCATAGCCAATACCACCCTTTTCCTTCTGGAACTGTCCAGCTGGTTGAATTTGCCCAGCCGCTAGTCGTACTAATATCAATTGTTCGATTACAAGATGTCTGATTTCCCACATAAGTAGTATCCGTATTTATACAATCCTGTTTCCCCATACCCCTAGGTGGGTTACACCTTTGTACACATACATAGTAAGATTCCAACAGCACAAAGCTACTCACTTCTAGTTCCAAAACTTCTTCATATTTTTGACCCCAAGATGTGTTTTCCCACAAATTAGTCCAAGATAGGTTTGCAGGCAAGGGAATCCCGATTAACGATACACCCTTATTCCCATGCTGTGGCAGATGGGTGCATACCCAACAGTTCGTCTTATTAGTTACTTGAGAAATTGTTTGTATTAAGGTCAGGTGTAAGTTCTCATCCCAAGTTGCCCACCCCGAATCCGAGAACCGCACCCCTGCAATCATTAGGATCTGGAAAACCGTAATTTTGTCGGTCCAATTGGAGTGGTGGTCTATATCCTCGCCGGGACCTTCTTCACCCTTGAATTGTGGATCCAAGCTGCTTGCTTCTTAATCTTAATGGCGGTGTGTGTTGTCAGTAATACTTGGTATGGTCCCATCCACTTTCCTTCCATTTTTCCTGTAGGGGTTGTCCTGAAAAAGTCTTTATATATATATATAATTCCCGAGCTTAAAGGGGTGGATTGGTTGATCCAACCCTCTAGCTCTGGTCCCTAAAACAAATTTATGTACTTTATTTAATTGTTTCTGAAGTTCAGTTATATAAGCATATAAATATTCTGATCCTAACTGCGTTAGGTCCTCTCCACTAAATAGAAATTGCTATGGCCTTCCATATAAGATTTTGAAGGGACTCAAATTCCCTTTTATTCTAGGTTTAACTCTAATTCCAAGTAATGCTAAAGGGAGGGATTGAGGCCATGACAAATTAGCTTCTTATCCAATTTTAGCTATTTATTGTTTAATTAAATGGTTCATTTTTTCTACCTGTCCACTTGCCTGTGGTCTATAAGGAGTATGCAGTTGCCAATCTATCTTTAGAATCTTACTTATCTGTTCTACCACTTGTGCACAAAAATGTGAAACTCTATCAGAAGACATTGCTACTAGAATCCCAAAGCATGGTATTATTTCATTTAACAAGACTTTAACCACTTCTCTTGCTTTGTTTGTTCGACAGGGAAAGGCTTCAGGCCTTCCTGAAAACGTGTCAGTCAGAACCAGTAAATAATGATACCCCCCTTTTCTAGGGAGTTCTGAAAAATCAATTTGCCACTGTTGCCCCGAATAATTTCCTTTACCGATTATTCCAAATTTTATTCTATTCTTGGTATTGGGGTTATTGTGTAAGCAAATGCTACATTGTTGAGTTACTTGCTTTATCATATTGTCCCACTAATGTCTGACTCAGGCTCTTATGCAGTGTGCCAGCTCCCCAGTGCGTTTTATTGTGTTCTGTAAGAACTATGGGCCATGTCAAACTAGAGGGTATTACTATGTGGTTATCTTTTAAATATACTCATCCATCTGGTTTCATTTTACCTTTCAAATCTTCAATTAATTTTAAGTCTTCTTTTGTATAATTTGGATATAGTTTGGATTTTACCGTCTGGTATCAAAGACAATGCCTTCACCTCAGTTATTTCAGCTGCCTGCTTAGCCTCTGCCAATCGATTTCCAATTTCAAAATCGGTGTTCCCCTTTTGGTGTCCCTGACAATGCATGATAGTTACCTTTTCTGGTTGTTTTACAGCCTCTAACAATTTTAAAATTTCTTCAGCATGTTTTATCTGTTTTCCCTGAGCAGTCAGTAATCCACGTTCCTTCCAAATCGCTCCATGAGCATGTACCACGCCGAATGCATATTTAGAATCTGTCCAAATATTTACCCTTTTCCCAGCTGCCAGTTCCAATGCTCTCGTGAGTGCGACTATCTCCGCCTTTTGAGCTGATGTTCCAGGGGGTAAAGGCTTAGACTCAATTACCTGCTGAGTAGTTGTTATAGCATATCCAGCTTTACGTTGTCTTTGCATAACAAAACTGCTCCCATCCGTGAACCAAGTTTCTTCCGCATCTTCCATGGGCTCCTCCTTAAGGTCTGGTCGGCTGGAATACACAGTCTCTATAATTTCTAAACAATCGTGAATCACAGGTTGTGCTGGAGCATCACTAAGAAAAGAGGCTAGATTCACAATATTAGTTATCACAATTTCCACGTTGTCCTGTTCTACCAATATTGCTTGATATTTCAAAATCATCAATTCTTGTTTAAGTTGTTTAAAGACTTTTTGTGCTTCTCCAGTCCAGACTAACTTTGACTGGTTAATCTTTATCAATTCACATAGAGGCTTTACCAATAGTCCATAATTATAAATCCAAAGGCGACACCAACCTGTCATTCCTAAAAAGGTTTGTAGCTCCTTTACCATTTGAGGTTCTGGAGTCTGGCAAATGACTTCCTTATGTTCAGTTCCTAGTTCTCGTTGTCCTTCCGAAATTTCAAATCCCAGATAGGTCACACTTTGTTGAGCCAGCTGGACTTTCTGTCAAGAGACTTGATATCCATTTAAACCCAGAAAATTAAGATGACTTATAGTCCATTGAATACAACTCCCTTTAGTCTCGGTAGCTATTAAGAGATCATCTACATATTGTAACAAAGCACCTTCAGTGTCTGGAGGCATCCATGTTTCGAGTTCCCTTGCTAATTGGTTTCCAAAAATAGTGGGGCTATTCTTGAATCCTTGAGGTAGTAATGTCCACGTAAGCTGCGTCTTTCTGCCTGAATCGGGATTTTCCCATTCAAAGGCGAATAGGTTTTGGCTTTCTGTGGCTAAGCCTAGGCAGAAGAAGGCATCTTTTAAATCCAGTACGGTAAACCAGACTTGACTATTCTTTAATTTAGTCAGCAAAGTATAAGGGTTTGCCACTACTGGATGTATATCCTCAGTGATTTTATTTATGGCCCTCAAATCCTGAACTAGCCTATAGCTTTTTCATCTGCCTTTTTAATTGGCAATATGGGTGCATTGTCAATCAATAATCCATACTGTAAAAATGTATTAATTATCTCTTTAATTCCTTTCCTATCTTCTATCCTCAAAGGATATTACTTAACCTTAACGGGATTCTCTCCTGGCTTTAATTTAATAATTATTAAGGTCACATTTTTAGCTCTTCCAGGGATTTCGGTAGCCCAAACTCCTGGACATACTTGACCTGTGATCTCTAAAGGTATTTCACTTTTAGGGTCAGTTTGTATTAGTGCCAAGCTTAACACATTTATTAGTTGTTTTTCTCCTATTCTTAATTCCATTTTCCCTTTTTCAAAGACAATTTCTGCTCCTACTTGCTCTAATAAATCCCTACCTAAGAGTGCCCATGAGGAGCTAGGCATATATAAAAATCTGTGTATGCCCCATTGTTTCCCTAACTTGTACTTCAAAGGTTCACAAAAATAAGTCTTTTCGGTTACACCTTGTCCTGGTTTCAGTTAGAACAGAGTTAATTTTCTTCCTAGTAGCTGGTAGAATGCTGTGTTTTGGCTTAGGATGAGAAGAGTGCTGATAACACCCTGATGTTTTAATTGTTGCAGAGCAGTGCTTATACCAAGCCAAAGACATCTCAGCTTCTTGCTCTGTCCTGCCAACAGGCAGGCTGGGGGTGCAGTAAGAGCTGGCAAGGGACAGACCCAGGACAGGTGACCCAAACTAGCCAAAGGGGTATTCCATACCATCTGACGTCAGGCTAAACAATACATAGGGGTGGCTAGCCGGGGGGAGGGGGCCGGACTGCTCGGGGTTAGGCTGGGCATCGGTCAGCGGGTGGTGAGCAATTGCATTGTGCATCACTTGTTTGTACATATTATTAGTAGTGGTACTATTATCATCATTGTATTATTATTATTATTATTATTATTATTATTATTATTATTATTATTATTATTATTATTATTATTTTGTCTTATTAAACTGTCTTTATCTCAACTCACAGGCTTCACTTTCCATTTCTCTCCCCCGTCCCAGAGAGGGAGGGGGAGGGTGAGCGAACAGCTGCGTGGTGTTTAGCTGCCGGCCGGGTTAAACCACAACACACCTTTTACCCTAACATAATAATTCTGTGAAGGCATTAATGCTTGATTTAGAACTGAATACGTTGCCCCATAGCAATAAGAAATTTCACTTCCATTCCTCCCCTAGCTTCATTATAACCAGTGGAGGATCCGCTAGGGTAGATTCCCCAGGTCCCCATTATTCCTGTTGAAATCAGGGGTCAATTACCCTAGGAAAAGGCTAGTCAATTTGTCCTCCGAAGCCAGGTCCAAACCGTTTTGTTTTATTTATTTATTTATTTATTTTCATTACATTTCAGAGTTGGTCTAAAAATTCCATAGGGGTTTCTTTTAGACCTTGTTGGAAGCATATTCTCAATTCCCAATTCATCCAGGTTTTAGTATTTACTTAACCGTTCATAATTTTCAGGATGATTTGGGTCTTAGCGGGGGTCGGTCAGGGGAATGCAATTGTCCACAGTTCCCTGAGCGGTCCCATCGGCAATCTGAGCTCGCACATGAACTCAGGTTGTTTTAAGAGTTAACTGGTTTTCTGTTTCTGTGACAACTCTCTCAGACCCATCATGGTCCCTTTGCCCCAAAGGGCTAACACCCATGATTTTAAGATCTCTGCCTCGGGCAGAGGCAGAACTATTAACATTCCTACATCCTCTTTCCCTGCTCATTCAACTTCAAACACCTTTAACACTTTCAACAACCCTTTTAACACTTCCTTTATCTTTCTCCAGCCTGTACTTCTCTAATGCCAACATCAAAGGCTCAGTCAGGGGCCAACTTAATTCCGTACCTTTTCCCACCAAGATGCTGAAACATCAGTATACAACATTTCATCCTGTTCTGCTTCTCAAAAAACAACATTAACTGTAGCAAAATATTATAGTTTAAAGTTCCATTTAGGGGCCACTTTTCTCCACATTCCAGCTTATAAAGCGGCCACCACTGATTACGATATTTTATCAATGTTTTCCTGTTCACACTTCCACCGGCAGATCCTCCAATATCCTTCCAGTGACTTAAAACACATCCTAACACACTTTTCTTTAAAATTTCACTGCTTGTTTGCCCCCCCATTTTCCAGTTTACACTTTCAGAATACACATGTTACTTGCAAAAGCGTATCACAAAACGTATCACTCACAAAAATACGGGCACGCATTATCTTTCAGTAGCGATGTCACAAAACTACTATTACCAGCAATATTGCCAAAATCACAATAACAATAGTCAGAGTCAAATTCCACATGCGATAAGTCAGAAAACCGAACTGTGTAACACCGTAACGATATCTTTCTTATAACAATGCCACGAACCTACTATTACCACCAGAAAAATAGCCAAAATCACAGTAACAATAACCAAAGTTAAATACCATACTCCATGAGTCAGAAAACCGAAATAGACAACACAATTCCAGATGGACCTTAAAGCGAGCTCTTTCCTTAAGGTCCCCAAATATACTTATGGTGCTTACCACAAAGTATATACCAAACACTGCCTCGCAGAAGATCACCTTCTGACTTACAGACAGTTCCAGATACAGATGGACCCCAAGGTCCCCAGATATACTTGTGGCACTAACCACAAAGTATATACCAAATACTGTCCTGCAGAAGTCACCTTCCGACTTACTGGACAGTCCCAGATGACCGGTCTACCAGAAAACCAAACCAGAATAAAGAATATACTCACTTACAATGATGGGGTCCTTGTCTGCCTCCGCAGTGATCCGGTGAGTCGAGGAGTCCCTCCGGGAAATCCCGGGGGTACCCTAGGGAGTCCTGTCCCCAGCGGGTCCTGCGGTCCGGCAGAGAGGTTGTCCCATCTGGGTCGCCAGATTGATTCAAAGATCGAAGCCGAAATTCCTTTAAGTGGTATATTCTTTATTGCAGCGCTGGATGCACGGGGGATCTCTCCACCTATCGTGCATACCTAAAGCGGAAAGCAGTCTTGAATTTATACAATCAATCTATCAATATTCTACAAGCACCTATACATATGCATTACCTATCCCCGC